>NC_138778.1:202125259-202235259 GCF_965119305.1 Pelophylax lessonae | reverse complement strand
CTAATGGTGGTACAATGTATAGTAATATTGATCGCCTCCTATGTGGTTTTGTATCTGTAGCAGGTTAGAATTTGGATATGTGACTTGGAAAACTGAGTTCTAAGATACAGTTCTCTTTTGACAGAAGGACCAGGGAGGCGGAAGAAAAGAAGAACTTAACAACTTCCCAGGTGCGCATCACTTATCTAAATACGCAGTGCAGTTTGATTATATAATTACAAACATTCTACTAATCAGATTTTTTTGAATTGCTGTTCTGCATTAGGAATTAGGCACAGATTTACAGCTATAAGTTTATTTTATTAGGCAAATTGTCAGGGTCCGGACTGGCGGCAGGTGACTGTACTGGAGGTGGATCCTCTGTGTCAGTGAGGGATTGGCGTGGACCGTACCAGGGGACCGGTTCTAAGTTACTACCGGTTTTCACCAGAGCCCGCCGCAAGGCGGGATGGACTTGCTGCGGCGGTAGCAAACAGGTCGTATCCTCCGGTAACGGCTCAACCTCAAAGACAGCTGATTTAGGTGCGGTACAGAAGGACTAGGCAAAGGCAAGGTCAGACGGAGCAAAAGGTCAAGGCAGGTGGCAACGCTTCGTAGTCAGGGGCAACAGTAGAAGGTCAGATACACAGGCAGGGAAAATACACCAAAAGCTTTCTCAAGGCACAAAAGGCAACAAGATCCGGCAAGGACAGGAAGGGGAAGTGGGTTTTTATATGTTTTGGTACTGATTGGACCAGGCACCAATTAATGGTGCACTGGCCCTTTAAATTTCAATGCAGCGGCGCGCGCGCGCCCTAGGGGACGGGGCCGCGCTCGCCGGGAGGAGGAAGGAACCCGGCGTGTACCGAGCGGCCGGGATGACGGGACCCGGCGGGTAAGTAGTGCAGATGCGGGGGGAAAGCCCGCGGGACGCCTCGAGTGCTCCGGGGAAGCCACGGGACCCGGAGCACTCGGTGGCGTTACACAAATATAATTTGTATATGTGCGTGTATATATAAACACACACACATATATGTAAATAAATATATATATATATATATATTGTGGGAAATTTGCTCGGTGGCGGGTGTGGATGACCCCTTAGGGGGGTTAGTTACACAGGGAGATAGCCGAGAAATGGTTGCACACAACAGTGTAAGGTTTTATTCTTGCAATTTTCTTCACACAAGTGCAAGCCTCAAAAACATCAAAATAAAATAAAACACAAAATAAATCCTTGCCACTGTGGGCAGCTACCTTCTCACATACAGGAACCTACCTAGGGAAGTCTGTCCCCAACCTACTGTTGGGCAGACTTTGCTGATCATACAGCAGACCATCAATAGTCCATTTATTATCTCTTCACATAGAGAATGTCCCTTTTCTCTTCACACAGCACATGTTCATTGGACTTTCCTTTCACATAGAAAACATCCATTGGTTTTTCTCTTCACACTCTTCACATAGAAATAGTTCATTTTCTCACCTTGAGAAGTCTTCACACTTTTTACCCTCCTCAGCGCACATCGCTTCAGGACTCAGGTATTCCTCTCCCATGCTCAGCAGCACTTTATCTGGCTCTGAGGAAGGGGGTTCGCCCCTGAAACGCGTCAGCCTAGCCATAGCAGCCCCATGCGACCATCTGCATGCTAATGCGTCACAATCGGGACCTGGCTACCTTGGAAACTGTATATGCTATTCTTGATGTGTGTTGTATCACACCAGTTTTGTGAGTACTATGTACACTTTTTAATATTTTAATAAATGTTTTTATGGTAATGCGCTAGGTCGGTGCGCCCCTCTTTTTCTTTTTCCCTTCTACCAGTGGTTCTGGATACCCTTGATCCTAAAGGGGGCAGCAAGACCAGACAGCTCTCTCTACATCTGAGCTTGTAGTGCACCTCTTTCTACTCCACCAGACAGCACTTGAGCGCAGGAGGTTTTGTTTTTTGAATATATACTTTTGTCCTCCTATATATACTGTCCTATATATGTGTATGTATGTATGTATATATATATATATATATATATATATATATATATATATATACACACGTGCACACACACACACAAATTGGACCCAACATGTCAATATTTTGTGTGGCCACCATTATTCTCCAGCACTGCCTTAACCCTCTTGTGCATGGAGTTCACCAGAGCTTCACAGGATGCCACTGGAGTCCTCTTCCACTCCTCCATGATGACATCACGGAGCTGGTTGATGTTAGAGACCTTGCGCTCCTCCACCTTCTATTTGAGGATGCCCCACAGAAGCTCAATAGGGTTTAGGTCTGGAGACATGCTTGGCGAATCCATCACCTTTACCCTCAGCTTCTTTAGCAAGGCAATGGTTGTTTTGGAGGTGTGTTTGGGGTCGCTATCATGTTGGAATACTGCCCTGCGGCCCAGTCTCCGAAGGGAGGGGATCATGCTCTGCTTCAGTATGTCACAGTACATGTTGGCATTCATGGTTCCCTCAATTAACTGTAGCTCCCCAGTGCCGGCAGCACTCATGCAGTCCCAGACCACGACATACTCATCACTATGTGTGACTGTAGGCAAGACACACTTGTCTTTGTGCTCCTTACCTGGTTGCTGCCACACACACTTGACACCATCTGAACCAAATAAGCAGACTTGTATAAAGTACTCGAAATTTCTACTTGAGTAAAAGTACAAGTGCTCGATCAAAAAGTGACTTGAGTAGAAGTGGAAGTGCTCGCAGAAAAAGTTACTTAAGTAGAAGTACTAAAGTATTCAACATTTTTTTTACTTAAGTATTGCAAGTAGTTTTTTCAAAAAATTTGCTACTTAAGTACTAAAAGTAAAAAGTACCAGTAGTTTTGAAAAAAAATTTCTACTCAAGTACTGAAAGTAGAAGTAGAAGTACTGTGTTATGTAGTTATTAAAGAAAGAAGTCAAAAGTTTGAGCATCATATTGTTTTTTATTATTTCAAATGATTTATTCAAATGATTAACCAGTGTTTGTTAGTAGTTTCTTGATGCACTTTAAGCGCTGTAGCACCATTTATTTGTTTGTTTCATATTTTCTTTTTATTGGAAAGATTTGGTATAGCAGCTTTTATTATACACAGCCTTTATTTTCGTATGCGCTGATTTACAAAGGACATTATACACATTTTTTTGAGCTTTATGCAACCTGCCATCTACTGTTCTGGCAGTGGTAATTTTTTTAAAAGTAACGAGTAACTATGCAGCACAAAAAAAAAATACTTGAGTAGAAGTATCGATATCATCGAAAAAATGTAGTGAAGTAAAAGTAGAAGTAGGAGAAAAAAATTCTACTCTAGGAAAGTACAGATACCGCATTTTGGTACTTAAGTACAATACTTAAGTAGCTCTACTTCGTTACTATACATCTCTGCAAATAAGTTTATCTTGGTCACATCAGACCATAGGACATGGTTCCAGTAATCCATATCCTTAGTTTGCTTGTCTTCAGCAAACTGTTTTCGGGCTTTATTGTGAATCATCTTTAGAAGAGGCTTCCTTCTGGGACGACAGCCATGCAGACCAATTTTATGCAGTGTGCGTCGTATGGTCTGAGCACTGACAGTCTGACCCCCCCACCCCTTCAACCTATGACGCTGAGCACGTGCACTCAACTTCTGTGGTCGACCATGGCAAGGCCTGTTCTGAGGCGAACCTGTCCTGTTGAACTGCTGTATGGTCTTGGCCACCGTGCTGCAGCTCAGTTTCAGGGTCTTGGCAATCTTCTTATAGTCTAGGCCATCTTTATGTAGAGTAACAATTTTTTTTTTTTTTTCCAGATCCTCAGAGAGTTCTTTGCCATGAGGTGCCATGTTGAACTTCCAGTGACCAGTATGAGAGAGTGAGAGCGATAACACCAAATTTAACACACCTGCTCCTCATTCACACCTGAGACCTTGTAACACTAAGGAGTCACATGACACTGGGAGGGAAATGGCTAATTGGGCCCAATTTGGACATGTTCCCTTAGGGGTGTACTCACTTTTGATGCCAGTGGTTTAGACATTAATGGCTGTGTGTTGAGTTATTTTGAGGGGACAGCAAATTTACACTGTTATACAAGCTGTACACTCACTACTTTACATTGTACCAAAGTGTAATTTCTTCAGTGTTATCACATGAAAAGATAATAAGAGAATAAAATCACACGGCCGAAACTTGATGCATTTAGGCATCTGGATGTGGTGAAGATGACTTGCTGAAGTTCAAACTGAGCATCAGCATGGGGAAGAAAGGGTATTTAAGTGACTTTGAACATGGCATGGTTGTTGGTGCCAGACCGGCTGGTCTGAATATTTCCAAAACTGCTGATCTACTGGGATTTTCATGCACAAGCATCTCTCGGGTTTACGGGAAATGGTCCGAAAAAGAGAAAATATCCAGTGAGCAGCTGTTGTGTGAAGGAAAATGCCTTGTTGAGGTCAGAGGATAATGGGCAGACTGGTTCAAGATGATAGAAAGACTGAAATAACCACTCGCTTCAACCAGGAATACCATCTCTGAACGTACAACACATCAAACCTTGAAGCAGATGGGCTATAGCAGCAGAAGAGCACACCGGGTTCCACTCCTGTCTGCTAAGAACAGAAAACTGAGGCTACAATTTTTGCACAGGCTCATCAAAATTGTAAAATAGAAGATTGGAAAAACGTTGGATGAGTATCGATTTCAGCTATGACATTCAGATGGTTGGGTCAGAATTTGGTGTAAACAACATAAAAGCATGGATCCATCCTGCCTTGTATCACCGGTTCAGGCTGGTGGTGGGAGTGTAATGATGTAGGGGATTTTTTTTAGCAAACTTTGGGCCCTTTACCACCAATTGGGCATTGTTTCATTGCCACGGCCTACTTGATTATTGTTGCTGACCATGTCCATCCCTTTATGACTACAGTGTACCCATCTTCTGATGGCTCCTTCCAGCAGGATAATGCACCATGTCACAAAGATCAAATCATCTCACCACTGGTTTCTTCACCATGACAATGAGGTCACTGTACTCCAATGGCCTCCACACTCACCACATCTCATCCAATAGAGCTCCTTTGGGATTTGGTGGAACGGGAGATTCATATCATGGCTTTGCAGCCGACAAATCTGCAACAACTGTGTTTTTTCATGTCAATATGGAGCAAAATCTCTGAGGAATGTTTCCAACACCTTGTTGAATCTATGCCACGAAGAATGAAGGCAGTTCTGAAGGCAAAAGGGGGTCCAACCCGGTACTAGCAAGGTATACCTAATAAAGTGGCCATTGAGTGTATATATATATATATATATATATATATATATATATATACTGTATAATCTACACATTAATGGCTGGAATACACGATAAGAAAATCGGCCGAAAATATCCATTCAGCGAGTGATCGGCCGATATTCTACTCGTTAATGTCCAGCCATCAATGAGCGATATCGATATTAAGAACAAAAAATACAGTTTGAAATACACAAATTCTGTCATCTCGTTTGCGAAAGAATGATATTCTATACGTTGGTGTTGAGGTCGTTCATTTTAAATCTGTATAACCTCATCACTCACGAACACTGTTTCGATGGTCGGCGGGCAACGGTCGGGCGATATTCGGAACGTGTATGTTGGCAACGTTTTCGACCGACAAATACTTTTTCAAAAGTCGGTGTTCGAATTATCGGTCGATATTCTAATCGTGTATTCACACCATTAGGCTTCATGTATACGGGACGTTTGAAAACCTCTCCTGAACGCTAAAACTTGACAGCTGGTAACCAACGTTTAAAAACATCCGTTTTCCTGCGTTTACATGCTGCATTTAATCGCCTTTAGTGGCGTTTGCGTTGAGAAGTGTTTTTACATTGTAAAATGGTCAAAAATATATCCCCATTGAAAATACCTATAAATGAAACACTTATAAAAGCGAGTTACCGTGTTTAGACACGATTGCACGCGGTTACAAGCATTTGGCGTTTCAAATGCTAATAAAAACTTCTATCGAAATGCATTTTTTTTTGCTTTAAAAAAAAAAAAAATCCCACTAAACTCAACTGCCTCTAAATGACTTTAAAGGTCTCAGTGTACATGGACAGGTAAGATAACACAGAGGAGCGTTCGGGGCTGCTGAAAAAAATGCCCAACTGCTCCTCCACGTCTGTTTATCAGCAGCAAAGTACATGAGACCTTAGAAGTGAGCTTATAGTCAGTAAGCTTACAAGGGACAATTTATTAAGTGCAGGGGAGAGATTCAGCATTTAAAATGTAAAAAAAATGACAATCCTTTAGGATATTGGTGAGTGTTTCATAGAGGATAGCTTACAGTCTATTAGGGTAAAAAGTATTGACACACAAGGTGGAAGAGTTTGCAGTCTGTAAGGATCTGAGTGATGCCGGTAAGTGATTATTAATGAAAGTAGAAAAGTCTAATAAGGTAATGACAGAGGAGGAAGAGCTTGCAGTCTATTGGGGTTTTAGTGAGGGTTTCAAAGTGTATGTAAGGCCAACACTTTTTTCTTGTTTTGGGTTGTGGGAGAAGGGTTTTTATTGCTGTCTATGTCTCCTATAGAGAGATTTGCCCTCCTGATCTGTCCTGGTGACCATTGGCAGCAAGTGACACTGTGACAATGGGGACACAGATGGCTTTAGAGATATTTTAACTGGACGAGGGCACTGGAGGTGGGGTGTGGTAGTTATTTTAAAGACCAGATGTCTCCCAGCAATGTAAAAGTTGATACAGAACTGAGCAAAGCTTGAGGAACACTTTATTACAGTAAAGAAAAAGAATATGGAAGGCAGAGGAGCTTGTAGTCATTTAACATGGAGGAACCCAAGCATGCTGAAAGTGGTTTGGGGGAGGGGGGGGGGAGTAATAAAACTGCCTGGGGCCCTGTGTGGTCTTATTCTGGCTCGAGGGTGCACTGACAGATGTGTATACGAGGATACAACAAACCAAGTATGACAAATTTATGTTGGCACCATTTTGTAGCAGTGACAAAGAGAGGGACTGTACCAGGAAATTAATGTTATGCCACAACAGAGATAAATTGTGGCTATTTCTATGCAGAATCCTTTTTTTCGGTTAATTAATTATAGAAATAGTGAACAATTTATCATAGAACTCTGGTTTACCTCCACAGGGCTATTAGCAGTCAAGACGTGTTTAACTCTACTCGAGACAATACTTGACTTTATTGCTAATTGCCACCAGGTTAATTGGTTTAAATAAATGTTAATTGAATATGATGGAGAGTATGCATGCACGTGTCCTTGAGGACTAGACTTTCTAATCTATGATTTGTATAATTTACAGGAGGGCACTAGGGATAGCATTAAAATCAAGTTCTAAATTCAACTTTTCAAGTGTTATTCCACTTTGAGTTTTACCATTTTAGCTTGGGCAATAAAAATAAATCAGCTATGAGAATTGTAATTATGACCACACAGTGGTCCACTCCACACCAGATCTCAACGTTTCCCAGTACTTTGTGTTACCTTAGAGCACTGTATGCACATGGAATTAAGGGGTTCATTAACTAAAGGCAAATAGATTGTGCACTTGCACAGGTGCAGTTGCACTCTGCAAATGCAGTTGCCCCAGAGCTTAGTGTGCAACTGCACCTGTGCTAGTGCACAGCAAATCCAATGAGTGTACAAGTACACAGTACATACAGTGCTCCAAGGGGGAGTGAAGTCACTTGGTCCATTGGAACCTTCTTCTGTATCTCTAGACCATCAACAGGGTAGAGGAAGGGATGAGGCAACTGGATGGATGAAGGAGTAACCGATGGATGGATGGATGGATGGCTAAGCTGGAAAAGGGACCAAGACTGGAACCTCTGCAGCTCCCGCTGAAGATCTAGGTAGGATCACCTCAATGTGGAAGAAAACAAACAGCAGGGCGTTGAGGTCAGTATCAACTAGAAAAATAACTTTATTAAAACAAGCAGCACTCTTACATTGAAGTTAGCATGAAACACCATGGATTGGGAATACCTGAGACCACGCAGCTGTGATCAGTGTGAGGCTGTAGGCTTCACTAAGCAAACAGAGACCGAGGATGACAGGTAGCCAGCTAGCTGAAGGTATAGATATACACTTTTTTTGTGTGGGTCCCCCTCTTCTTCAATGGAGTCCCTGGAGCACATTTCCCCACCTGATCCCCTCTCAGAGATTGCCGGGCCCTCCGGGTCCCAACAATCCCTGACTGCACTGACGGTGGTCCTGGAGTCCTTAGTGTCCAGGGTGGAATTGGTCCTGGGAAAACGGGTGAAAGATTGTATTAACATGCCTTATTATATTTCATATATATTTCAGCTTATGCCCATTCTATGATGAAATGTGGGCCCTTGCATTTACATAGTAACGAGCCAGACTGACACTCATTCATACGGCCCTGAACATCAGACAGCTGTGGTTTGCATTTAGACGACATGTTAAACACCTTTTCATTCATTCATTTGGACACTTGACAGGGTTAAGTCTGCGCATGGAAATTACTGACACCACCTAAACACATTTGACAATTGCTTGCATTAACACATGACAACTGAATACAGACGGGGCGACTCTGCCACAAAACACAGATTCAGATACAAGAACACCTCATATTGACACAGATGCATAGCGAAAACAAAAGCCCTTTCATGTACTGTTCTGTGAGATATGTGCTATTGTTAATTTGACTGATGAAATGTAACCAGTTTGGAGCAGTCTTTCCGGCTCAAAACGTGCCTTAAATATGAGCGAAACTTGCAATAAAATCAGTTGTGTCTGCGCTAAGTTTGAGTGCTATGTGTCGTCACAACTCCCAGCTGGATGAGGGGAAATTCACTATCTAGGGGGGGTTAGCCACTGAAGGGCTGTATATCATCTTTTAAATTGCCTCCTGACGAGATTTGAGCTAACAACGGGCTAGCAAAAAGCATCCCCCACTTCACCTGCTTCACCTGCATTCACCTGCTTCATCTGTCTCATCAGATCCTGAATCTGATTTAGCCGCCGCAGATGCGAGTTACCCTTCTGGGTCTGTGTCCACGCACCTTGCGTGCTCAGATAGTGAGTATGATTCCTCTGCTCCTCTAGCCACGCATAAAAAGGCGCTGGTGGATGATTGTGTCAGTGCGTGAAACTTTGAAAATGGAGGATATGGTTCATGCTGTGTCAGAGGTGCCGGTCCCTTTTGGCACCTACAGGCCCTCCAAGGTGGCAAGGGTGTTCCCTTCTCCTGCTTAGATTGATAATATTGTCGCTAAACAGTGGGGTTGTCCAAAACACACTTTTGCTGTCCCTAAGCGTTTGTATTGCGGTATCCTTATGAGGATTCCCTGCTAAAAAGTGGACGGTCCCACCTGTAGTGAACTTGCTGGTTTCCAGTTTAAAAAGCCACATTAATTCCGGTGGAGGAGTCCCCGCCCTTCAAAGATCCGGCTGATAGGAGGTTGGAGGCTCTGATCCGCCATGTATTAACTGTGGCTGGTTCGGCACTTAGGCCGGTATTTACTATTGCCTGCCCTGGTGTTGCAAACTCTGACCGAGTGGGCAAAACTTTTATGCTGGGACCTGGAGAAGGAACGGCTTCCCCCTGCCTTTGCGTAGTTGACGGATCAATTGGTCTGGGGGCCACAGTTTGTCTGTGATGCCTCTTGAGATGCGGTTCCTTTTGATTTCTAGACTGTCTGTCTCAGCAGTGGTCCTTTGGCGTATTATCTGGCTGAAATATTGGTCTGCATATCAGACTCCTAAGAAGGCCTTATCTGATCTCCTATTTGTGGGGGATTGCCTGTTTGAAGCTTCCTTGGATGACATCATTAAGGGCCTCACAGGGGGGAAGAGTACTCTTCTTCCGCAGGCTTCTAAGGACAAGGAGTCCTGTTGTAGATGGGGGCCATTATTTTCGGCTCATAAGAGGCCTTTTTGTCCCTCAGGGTCTCAAGACAAGGGATCTAAGCCCTTCAGAGCCTCCACCCGAGGTTCCAGGAGGACAAGTCACCAGCAGGCTCTTTCAGACCTGCGGAAAAGGCTTCCTCTGCATGAAGAGGCGCCCTCACCCGTATCTGGGGTGGGGGGACGTCTTCGCTGGTTTCTGGATCCGTGGACCTCCCTGGTAAAGGACAAGTGGGTCCAGGAAGCCATTAAAAAGACTAAATGTCCCAGTGGGGCGGTAACCATGGACATGTCGGATATATAGTGCCACATCCTATTTAAAGTGTCAAAAGGAAATGTGGTAGTGATGGACTTTACTGGCACATAAAAAAACAACCCAATAAAAAAAAAAAAAAAAAACAGTATAAATTTATTCAAATATTTATTTTGTTAAAATCTTTCAATGAAAGAAACAAAATTTCATTATCAAATACAATTTTTTACAAGAAGCGGATACAGATAGCAGCGCTAGGCAGATGGTTGCCAACTACCATTAGATACAAAGGATAGAAAATATAGTGGTGTGGTGCAAGACTTCGGAACATTTTCACGGGTTGTACTCAAACCTGTTTAGTCCCCAGGAAGGAAGGCAAGGTACGTCCAATTCTAGACCTCAAGGCGCTAAACTGCTTTGTGCAGGTACAGAAGTTCCGAATGGAGTCCATTCGCACGGTAGTGGCGTCTCTACATCAGGGGGGTTTTCTTGCTTCTATCGACATCAAGGATGCCTACCTTCACATTCCAATATGTGCCGGTCATCAGTGCTTCCTCTGCTTTGCTGTGGGCGAGGAGCATTTTCCGTTTGTGGTGTTACCCTTTGGTCTCGCCTCTGCTCCTCGGGTCTTCACGAAAGTGTTGACCCCAGTACTAGCATTGTTGCCTATGTCAAATGTCAATCACCAAGGGGGCACAAGAAGTGCCCTGGCGGCTCGGGAGGTAGCAGGTATTCTAAGGTGGGCAGAATGATTCGTTCCAGCCCTCTCTGCTGTACATATTCCAGTGGTGGAAAATTGGCAAGCGGATTATCTCAGTCAGATGGCGTTGGACGAGGGGAAATGGTCGCTTCATCCGGAGGTGTTTCATCAGTTGTGTCTCCGGTGTGGTACTCCCAAGGTGGACCTGTTGGCCTCTCATCTCAACAGGAAGGTACAGAGGTTTGTGGCATGGTCTCAGGATCCTCTAGCCGATGTCAGATACTGGAGCCAGTATCGTCTGATTTATGTCTTCCCCATCTCAAACTTCTGCCAAGACTCCTGCGCAGGATCGAGGCAGAAGGGATTTTGGTAATTCTAGTGGCTCCAGACTGGCCTCGCTGATCTTGGTACGCTGATCTGGTATGGCTAGTCACTGATGCTCCTTGGAGACTTCCTCTCAGGGAAGATCTTCTGTCCCAAGGGCCAATCTTCAATCCTGCTTTACAGTCGTTGGCTTTAATGGCTTGGCTGTTGAAAGCCAGATGCTGAGGGATAGAGGATTGTCTGAATCAGTGATTCCTACACTGTTAAAGGCTAGAAAATGTACCTCTAGAAAGATCTACCATCGTATTTGGAAGACGTGCATAGGCGTGGTGTGTGTCTCTTGGGGTTCACCATCATTCCTTTTCGGTGGCTCGGATATTGGCGTTTCTCCAACAGGGGGTTGAGTTTGAGTACCATCAAGGTCCAGGTTTCAGCCTTAGCAGTTTTCTTTCAATGTCCATTGGCCACACATTCCTTGGTGCGTACCTTTATCCAGGGAGTTCGACACTTGGCTTCTCTAGTGCGGTCTCTATTGCCGTCGTGGGACCTATTTGGTGCTGTCAGTTCCTCAGAAACCTCACTTCAAAAGTCTTCCGGAGGTTCCCCTGCTTACATTGTCCCAGAAGGTGGCCTTTTTGGTGGCTATTACTTCTGCGCGCAGGGTGTCGGAGCTGGCGTTGTATTGTCGTTCACCTTACCTGGTGGTTCCCAGAGATAAGATGGTTCTTTGTCCCTGTCTGTCGTTGCTTCCAAAGGTCGTCTCTGATTTCCATTTAAATGAAGACATTGTGTTGCCTTCCCTATGTCCCAGGCCTAAACATCCTAAGGAAATTGCTTTGCAATCCCTGGATGTGGTTCGGGCAATCAGGGTGTGCCTGGCAGCTACAGAGCCTTTTCGGAAGTCAGATATACTATTTGTACTCATGAATGGACCTCCAAAAGGGTTGGCTGCTTCTGCTGCGACCATTTCAAGATGGATCAGACACACAGTGATTAAGGCCTATTCAGTTCAGGGTCAGGTTCCTCCTTTCCCTGTTAAGGCACACTCTACTCGGGTGCTTAGTGCCTCCTGGGCCTTTTGTCATCAGGAGTCAGTGCTTTAGGTTTGCAAGGCGGCCACCTGGCCGCCTTTTAAAAGGTGGATGTGTTGGCATCTGCGGATGATTCTTTTGGTCACAAGATTTTGCATGCTGCTGTTTAGAGGACCTGGTCTGCTTTGAGGGTGTATTGTTTTTTTCAGGGGCGCACAAGTTGTTTATGGTTGAGCTGCATGTTACCTGGTTGGCTACGGTTTAGCCTTGGGAATTTTTTCTTGCTGTTCCCACCCCTCATGTTTGACACTGCTTTGGAACATCCCAGTGGTCAAGAAGATAAGGAGCTGCGTCCATCATTGAACGAAAGAGAAAATGGGATTTTTGACTTACCGTAAAATCCAGTTCTCTGATGTACTTTGACGGACACAGAACCCACCCCTCTGTGGAGTTGGCTTTCTTCTGACACTTCTTGTAACAAAACTGAGTGCCTATAGCTGAGAGTGGGAGTATAACCCTTGGGACTGCCCCATAGGCATAGTCAAGCTTTTTCCTGCCTAGTGTCCTACTCTGGTAGGGGACAGTAAAACCCAATGGTCAAGAAGATAAGGAGATGTGTCCGTCAATGAACATCAGAGAAATGGATTTTAAGGTAAGTCAAAAATCCCATTTTTCAGCAATATTTGTTTTTGATGAGTGAAATGGCATCCTTCTTTCCATAAATACCTATCTTGCGTTGTGTTTTACTTAGAGTGGACACACGAGCACAGGCTTTGGTATGCGCAAGATATTTCTAGAGGTTCCTTGCTGTTACCCCAAGGTTCTTCTTTTTGGGTCTGGTGAAATTGCTATTGATTTGAGCAGCTCTTCGGAAGAGCACACACGATGTGATCTGTAGTGTAAGCATCCTATAAATGAGTAAAATAATTGCTGTCCACTTATTTAGCATCGAACCTGTCTTTCTTATCTTTCTTACAGTTCTGTATTTTATTGAAGGTCAGGTTGGGTCACATTCATTTTTTTTCTGATAGGTTTTAGCTTTCCTTTCATTTTTATCAGTACGGAAATCCTGTCTCGAGAACATTTTGATTTATCTTTTGATCGTAAATAAACACCTAAACATGAGCCGATCAATAGAGGCAGCTGGATGGGGGCTTGCAAGCTTTTCAGTTTGTGTTTTGGAGGATAAAACCTCTTCCCTGCTGGATGCCTTCTGTCTGTGATTTCTGGCTTTTTGCTAACTAGTTTGGTGTTCAGCAGAGGAACAGATAAAACATTTCTACTCTGTGATTAAAAATTGGAGACGGAACACTGGCGAGCCAAATCCACCTCATTTCAAGGGAAGGCAACACAGTGTCTCTGGAATGATTAATCAGTGTTATTTTGCTGTTATACAACCCCCCTCTCCCCACTATAATTCAAGTTTCACTTGTCCATCAATTCCTCACCAGCTTGCTGGGCTTGTGATCTGTGTTGGCTCTTGCTATTTATTGAATATACGGAACGCATGCACACACTAACTCCCTACTGACAGCTGGAATTAATTCCATCTATCAACATACAGACCTGGCTGCTAATTTTCAGTTGTTTTTTTAAACATTGTTTTTAAGTTTAACTCTGGCCAAAACTTTTGTTTAAGTTTTTGGATAAAACTGGAAAGGGTTGGACCTTTTTTTAGCCTTTGTCCCTGTTGGGGAGAATATTTCTCCTGCTCCTTCCCCGCTGTCCCAAGCGAAGTCTTCAACACAGAAACAAATCATTACGTGCTTGTTCTGGGGCAGTAAAACCTCATGGATGAGCCCCACTTTTACTGCTCCCACCCCAATGGCTACCCCAGTTATTTGCAGGTGTGTACACATACTGCGACACACTGCTTCACAGCTGTGGCATGCATTATACCATCTGTTGCTTCTGGCAGTGAAGCAAGCATCCTGCTCTGCAAGTGTGCACTAGTGTGTGTAAAAAAAAATTGCAGCTCTATTAGTGCATGAAAAAGTATAAAGGCTATTACAAACTATAAGAAAATCGGGCGAACATTTCCGTACAAAAAAATTTCGTACTATTTTCGTTAGGGATGCACCGAATATTCGGCGGCCGAACATTATTCAGCCGAAAATAGAAAAAATGGCACTTACGGTATTCGGCCGAATAAGTCAAAAGGCCGAATAATTTTGTGCCGAACAATAGGGCTGAACAATAGTCGATATGATATCGACTATCGTTCTGTGGCCGTAGGCGATATTCATATCGCCGAGGTCACGATATTTACAGGGGGAAGGGACTCGGAGGAGGACTCACAGACTTCCGTGAAGCCGGGACACTTCAGCGGTGAGCATACATCCATTACTCACTCGTGCACTGCAGCCCGCCCCACACATTCAGTGAGTCTTACTCTCCTCCCTAGTTTTTTCAATGGCACATTCAGGAAACCAATCACAACGTGATTAGCTGCACAGCGAACCAATCACGCGTGCCTGCACACCTGATTGGTTCCGCTGTGCCGCTACTCACGGCGTGATTGGCTTCCTGAATGTGCCATTGAAAAAACTAGGGAGGAGAGTAAGACTCACTGAATGTGTGGGGCGGGCTGCAGTGCACAAGTGAGTAATGTATGTATGTGGCTGTGCTCCTTTCCAGGCTCCTACTAGTCAACCTCCAGCCTCCTACTACCACCACTATGAGAGACTGTCACTATAATCTGATCGAGTCCACACTGACACTGACTGACTGTCACTGAGTAATTGATGTTACCACATTAACCCTGACCTGCCCAGTGCCCTGTATCTGCAATTAAAATTTAGAAAGGCTGCCTGCATGCTTCCTGATTTCCATTCCCAGCATCCTTCCCAATCCCTACAGTGTCACTAACATTAACCCTATGGTAAAAGGCTGCAGTGTGCACTGAATCCCATTCCCTACAGTAACATTTAGGGAGAGAGAGAGACATGAGAGGACAAGAGAGAGAGAGAGACATGAGAGGACAAGAGAGAGAGAGAGTGAGAGGACAAGAGAGAGAGAGACACGAGAGGACAAGAGAGAGGACAAAAAATTGGCAAAATAAATGGAAAAAATGCGAAACACCGCATTCGGTATTCGGCCTTCGGCCTTCGGCCAAACATTTCATTATTATTCGGCTTCGGCCAAGAATTTCATTTCGGTGCATCCCTAATTTTCGTATAGTGTGTACACAACTTTCAACAGCCAATTCAGAATTTTTGTACGAAAATTCTCGAAGGGACGAACTCCAAAATTTTTCTCATACGAGAACAAAACAAAAGATTTTTGTTTAATGTGTACCGTTTGTGTACGATTTTTGTACAAGAAAAATCAGAAAAGAAAGACTGCGCATGATCAGAAACAATAAACAACAAAAAAAAGCCTTTGTCGTACGAGAATTTTCGTACAAATTTTCGTTCATCGGTTCCGATTTGCTGTGAAACAATGAGGACAATGAGACGATTGTTCGCCTATTTTCTTATAGCGTGTACCCCACTTAAGTGGTCAACAAACAAACAACTTATATGCAATAGTCCTTCATTGGACAATCATAACATTGATAAAGACCTGCAAGATGTAGAAAAAGTCCACAAATGATAGTCCATAAAAATGTGCAATACTCCTTCACGTGTATAGATATGGAAGAAGTGGCCACTCATCAGAGATGAATGCTGTCTCAACGAGAACAGCTCACCCGCTTTGTGCACTACAAGTGCCAAAGTGATTCTTCAAAGGGAGTCCTCTCTTGATGCTGGATTGTAATGCTTCCTCCACATCATACCATAATCCTAGTTCCCATAGTGTAGTAAATTAAATAAACATTAACATAAAAGGGAGGTACAATCTAGCATGATTGAATGATGGAAGTCAACAGAGCTTCATCTTCCCCTCTGGGGAAAGTTCCCTTGCACAGTGTAACCTCTCTTGCAAAGTGAACATTCTTTTTGTCTTTAGTAAATCAACCCCAGTGAGTCAGAAAAACAAGGAGAACTTTGACAAATGACCCAAATCCTATTTAAAAAAACATTAGAAGGATTTTGGAAACAAGGGTGAAAGTGGAATGTTTCTTTAACCTCCTTAGCGGTATTCCGAGTGTGGTTCGGGGTTAAATTTCAGTGCCAAAAGCGGTAACCCCCGAGCCACACTCGGGGTACCGCCGGGAGCATCGCTGGATCCTGAAAGAGGGGTTACTTACCTTGTCACCGGGATCCAGCGATGTATTCCGGCAGTGTACAATGGCCGGATCTTCCGCTCGATGCTCTGTGCCCCAGCTTCCGTCTCCTGCGATGTGACGCTCGCAGGGGGGTGGAACCGGCGGCAAATTCAAAAAGTTATAAAAGTATATATAAAAAAGTGTATACACACACATATATATATATATATATATATATATATATATATATACAGTAAACCCCTGCTCCATCGCGGTTCAGTTTTTTTCGGTCCCGGTATATTGCATTTTTTTTTGTAATGTTATTTTACTATATAAATCATTAGAAATGAAATATTTTTGTGTTTTCCATAGCTCTTGCTCTGTCTCTCAGTATCTTTTATGTGTTTAAATGAGTTTCTATTGTTTTAAAAGTGTATTTAAAGACCTTAAAATGCTTTTACACGTACAGTGACAGTAAAAAAAACATGCCTACAATGCATTTTAATAGGGTTTTTCTATTTTGCGGATTTTCACTTTTCGCGGCTGGTTCCGGAACGTAACCCGCGCAATGGAGGGGGGTTTACTGTATATATACAGTATATATATATATATATATATATATATATATACAGTGTATATATATATATACACATACATACTTTAACTTATTTATAGTTATTTATTATATTATAATTTATGATTTTGTGTTTCAAACTTTATCATACCTGAGATGTTATAAAGAAGAACGCACAGTAAAAAAAAAAAATCATATGTAAATAGTTGGTTTGGGCTGCTCGTCATTAAGAATTACATGCAAAATAATTGTACCGCTTTCAGCACCTAAAATCCGAAACAATCATACCGCCAGGGAGGTTAAATGACATGCCGGACAGATAACCAGCTTTCACCAAAAGTTGCCCCAAGTGTTAGTGTGCAGGTTCTGAGGACATTAGATTGTAAGCTCTTTTAGGGTACAGGGATTACTGATAGGGATCTATGCACTTCAATACGTCTGTGCTATATAAACACGAGTATAAAATGTAATATTGTTTCTCATTCTTCAGTATTGTAGCATGTCTATATACAGTACATTAAATTCTGTTTGCAGTGATAGATCCACTTTAATTACATACATCTACATCAGCATGACCTATGTAAATGGCTGTAGGATCCCACAGAGTGCTCTAAAATACCCCTTAAATGATGTGTATAATTACTTCTTATGCCAGCATTGAATATAAAGTGCTGTACATATGGTTAAGTGTCTATAAATAAATACAAACATCTGCATGGAGACACGGAGGATCGGCAGCAAGTGCAAACACTGCATTAAAGCTGACATTCGCCTGCCTCTTTTCTTAATAAATATGTGTGTTTAGCAGCTAACTGCTACCCTGCTCTTTGGATCAATCTACTAGATTCAGCACAAGGGACAGTGGAAGCTCGCTGTTTAAAGTTCCAAGAATTGTGTACAAAGTTAGAGGAAACTGAACGTAGCTATTGTGCAACAGTAACAGTGCTTAGCTTTGTCAATAGTTCAAATTTACTAATAACACTAACAAAAAAAGGTATTTTAGGGCTAATTCACACTTGCATTGGTGTGAACACAGATTGCTCTTCAGAAAGCATTTGATCGTATCGCCTTCTCACTGCCTGCTTTAACCCTTTAAACCAGGGGTGTCCAACTCAAATTCAATGTGGGCCGCATCAGCATTATGGTTGCCCTCAAAGGGTCCGTTGTATCTGTAAGACTAGATGTCAAGAGCACCTCACCCTTCCCTCTTACATCAGATGCGAGGGGCCTCCCCAACATGAAAAATCCAGTGTCCCATCCTCCCTTACATCACAGTGCACCCCCCTTACCTTGTATTGCTGCCAGGAGGAAGTTGGAAGCAGAAAGTGCAGGGTCTGGAGGAGGATCAGAGGAGGGCTGGAGTCAGCTGCCAGAGTCTGTGGAATGCTGACACCAGGGGAGGAGGAGATAGGAGGGTGCTTTGGGTGCACAGAGGGCCCCAGATAAGTAGGAGGAGTTCTGTTCTCCTGTCTCCTGCTGACTGCTGAGATGGGGGGAACAGAGACAAGCCTCTCCTGAGCCTGAGCTCTCCTCTGCCTTGTGTTTGACACATGTGCCTACATAGCACACGGTTGCAGAGCGTTCCCATTCACTTGAATAGGTCGTGTTTGGTAGGCAACAGGGGGTACAATTCCTGCTGCGGCCTTAGCATGTGTACACCTCCAGCCACTGCCTTTGCAGCTAAAGGGGGAATGTTTTAACTTTTATTTTCCTTGCACGTGGTTGGGCATTTGTTTTTTGTTTTTTTTTATCACATTCACTAAACTCTGGGGATAATTCTGTTGCCAAGTACAACTCCCCTTGCAAAATGAACAGATTATTTGTATTTAGTAAATTAAAGTCTAAGTGCCATCTACATTAAAAAAAACACAATAATCAGCACAAGGGACATAACCCACTGCCAGTAGAATGTGTCCCTTGTGTTGATGTCTCTTGTATTCGGTTGAATCTTCCGCCATCCATGCTCCCCCCACCCTCAATGCCATAATCCTCTGGTGCGGCGGGGGGGTTTATAGAACTAAGGGGTTGTCTTGTCAGGAGAGCCTGACTGTGTCCGCCTTTTCCACCCAGCTACGCCATCTATTTTATTTTTTAGCAAGCTCTCTTGATTTAGACAGCAGGACTTGGCCCAGCCCCCGACTCCGTGTGTTACTGGATTTGATTAACAGCAGCGGGAGCCAATGTCCGCTGGAATGATCAGGTTCAGAAACCAGTTTGGAAGATCCTACTTCACGCAATCTTAACATCTACAAAGTTAACCTTGACCCCATGTCCCATGGAAAGCTCAATGGGCTAGTAATGGTATATTGGTCCCCCTCATCCCTGAGAGCATCCAGGATTGTCTATGGTGGTTATCACTGACGTGACATCTGGCGCGTTTGCTTGACCACGAGAGTGGCTGAGCCATTAATGTTGGTGTGTGTGATCTACTCCCCTTTGCTTGCACGGTGGTGGTGTTAAGAGGTGACCCGTATTACATCCACTTATCAAGTTTACATCCCATCAAGTTCACATTTTTGGATGCATCTATATATTGATGGACATTCTGATGCCTTGACGGACTTTTATTGATTATTGTTTATCAGTGTGATTTTATGTGAGATTGCTGAGTAGAAGGATTGTTTGCACATATGTTCCGTTTACTCTATTGATGGTGAGAGGTTACCACCATCCTTGCGCTACTGGTTACATTTATATGTTTTTACATATTGTTTGTTTTCTGTTTTTTTATTTATAGAAACCATACTACAGCTTGTATGAATAAAGGGAGCAAACCTTTCAATCATCATCAATGGAGCTGGGCAGAAAGGGTGGGCATAGTCTGGCACTCTTCACAGAAGCCTCCTTAGTTCTGTTAACCCCCAGCACACCAGAAGAGTATGCCAGCAGGGGGGGGGGGGGGGGGGGACAGGCAGAGGAGGATTTCTCTTAATAAAAAAGGTCTCAGCACAAAGGACAAATCCTATTGACTGTAAGTTATATCCCTTGTGATTTTTCAGTTTTTTCTGTTGGGCTGCACTTTACCCTGATATGTCATGGACCTAGGTAGACTTTGCTTTAATAGGAATTTGTAAACCTAACAGTATGTCCCATGATGCACAACTTCAGTAACGGTAAGATTGCACACGCTGAATAGCAGAGACCCGGTGTTCCACACTAGAGAATAAAACAGGAAAAATGAGGATCCGGGATGCGTTGTTTACTGACCGCATTAAAAGTGACCTGTTTGAAAAGCTGTTTGTGGTTAATTAAAAAAAACTGAAGATAGGCTCCCAGGTGACCAAAGTGTCTAAAGAGGGCATATTTATTGAAAAACTAAGAAAGACGCAATTATGAAGCGTGCAAGCATTTGAGTGACCGATTTAAAATTATTATACAGTAATTGTTCAGGCTTCCTTATAACAGATTAGTATTCGCTATCTTATTAGGCTTTGCTCACTTTGTCTGAAGATGACTCTCAGATCCAATAGGTAGAGCTAAGCATCTCCCTGAGTTGCTACCCTGTCAGCTGCATATGCGCATTCTGATAACAGACGCTGTGTGCTTATTTAGCATATTTTATGCATGTTGTGTACTTGTAAAAGCCTACCTTGTGTAAACATCCAAAAAACCCAGAGATTACTGCTGGTTGCTGTCAGCAGCCCCAGCAGACTTGTACTTGTCACTCAAATCACACTCTATAGCATGGGTGTCCAACCTTTTGGCTTCTCTGGGCCACATTGAGTGTAGAGAAATTTTCTTGGGCTGCAAATAAAATATATACTATTAGTTAAGGTATACAAGTAATAAAACGCCGCCGCGCCCTTCCCGTGCTGCCGCGCCCCCCCCTCCAGCACTAATTTAACACAACTAGTAGAAGATCCCCTCCGAGGCTGCCTCTGTGGCCGTGCCCCCAACTTGACTTCCTTCCTCCCCAGCAAAAAAAAATAAAATTGTCAGGGGGCAGTGGGTCGCATTGCCTGCTCTATAGCATATGTGTCAAACACAAAACTCTGGCTTGCCAGGCCATTTCATGTGCCACCCCTCTTGTCTCTGTCCCCACCTTGTCTCCTCTGGTCCTCCTCACAGCTTTTTTCCAGTAGCAGCACAAGGTAAGGTAGTGCACTGTGATGTAATGAAGGGTGAAGACTCTTGACCTCTGATGGTGGGGGGGGGGGGGGAGCTTTTAGCATCTAATATAAGAAGGGGTGGGTAGCTCTGGACATCTGCTTATAATGATTATGATAATAATACAATTCTATTCCGGTTGAAAAGGAGGGTCGCACAAGGCTGGTATCATCCACAAGAAACTTTATTGGAGACTGCTCACACATAACATGGCAGAATCACGTTCTGGCTGAGCAGACTCCAATGAAGTTTCTTGTAGATGACACTAGCAGTGTGTGACCCTCCTCTTCAAACTTGCATCATCTACTACAGGAGTGTAAGTGGGCTTTGTGCAGATCTGCACCCGCCCTTCACAGCTTAAGAATGAAGTTAATACTTAGGGCTCTTTCACACGGGCGATCCGATCAGATCCGCCTGTCAGTTTTTTAGGCGAATCTGATCGGATCCTCCATGCAGCTCTATGGGGCAGCGTGTGTCAGCGGAGACACCTCCGCTGACACCCGCTGCCATCCGCATCCGATCCTGTCCGTGAAATCTGGACGGATGGAAACCCTATTTTTCCATCCGTTCAGTAATTGGAGCAGATCGGATCTGATGAGAGCGGACAGGCGGTCCGCTCTCATCCGATCCCCCATAGAGGGCAGCGGGGTCTGAGACACCTCCCTCTCCTCTCTGCAAGCGGAGACGGAGCTGTCACCCGCCGGCTCAGCGGGGATCGCGGATCGATCCCCTCTGAGCAACACGGATCCGCCTACGGAGACGGACCATGTGAAAGAGCCCTAAAACTAGTATTAATCAAATGAAGAGGTATGTAAGAGAGTAGATATTTACTAAAACTAGTATTAATCAAATGGAGAGGTATGTAAAAGAGTAGATACATATATAGTCTTACAGATACAACCTGTCTTTTGAGGACAACCATAATGCCAATGCAGCCAGCAATGAGATTGAGTCTGACACCCCTGCTTTATAATAATTCCTTTTACTTTTCCCCCAGCTACTATGTATGTAGAAAGGTGAGAGGAGGGACAGAGGAGCTGGGCCAGCACAGATAATATTGAGACACTCCCAAGAGAGGAGAGGTCTATGCTGTGCAAGGAGGGAGGAGACTGTGCTAGGGAGTAAACTTTTTAAATAGATTAAGGGAGTGGTGTGATCTCAAACATAATCCCATTAGAAGATATCATACCTAATATAGCACAAGACCAAAGTACTTCTTATATGAAGTGGGACTTTAAATATATCGCCAGCGGTTTTATACGCAAAAATGAACATTGTTAAAAGTACATCTTTTTTGTACATAACTACAAAGTTACAACAAAGCTACACAGAACCTCAGATCTCCGCCAAGTAAAATGGTCACTACAATAGGTTAAAAAATGTATTAAATATTGTACAAGAGAATATAGGAAAGCTGAAAAACAACATACAGTATCTAACAGTATCTATTGAGGGAACCATGAATGCCAACATGTACTGTGACATACTGAAGCAGAGCATGATCCCCTCCCTTCAGAGACTGGGCCGTAGGGCAGTATTCCAACATGATAACGACCCCAAACACACCTCCAAGATGACCACTGCCTTGCTAAAGAAGCTGAGGGTGAAGGTGATGGACTGGCCAAGCATGTCTCCAGACCTAAACCCTATTGAGCATCTGTGGGGCATCCTCAAACGGAAGATAGAGGAGCACAATGTCTCTAACATTCACCAGCTCCGTGATGTCGTCATGGCGGAGTGGAAGAGGACTCCAGTGGCAACCTGTGAAGCTCTGGTGAACTCCATACCCAAGAGGGTTAAGGCAGTCCTGGAGAATAATGGTGGCCACACAAAATATTAAAACTTTGGGCCTAATTTGGACATTTTCACTTAGGGGTGTACTCACTTTTGTTGCCAGCGGTTTAGACATTAATGGCTGTGTGTTGAGTTATTTTGAGGGGACAGCAAATTTACACTGTTATACAAGCTGTACACTCACTACTTTACACTGTAGCAAAGTGTCATTTCTTCAGTGTTGTCACATGAAAAGATATAATAAAATATTTACAAAAATGTGAGGGGTGTACTCACTTTTGTGAGATACTGTATGTAATATATGAACATCATAATTTAGCAAACAACATTAAACTATCTATCCCCCATTTTGAAGAAGGGACAAAAAAAAAAAGTCCAGGCTAACATATATGCATGTAATTATGCACACATGCCCCTACATATACAATAGATCAATGTTTCTCAACCTTTTTTCAGTGAAGGCATTATTTAAAAGTAAAGACAATCTTGAGGCACCCTCCAAAATTATGGACAGTCTTGAGGCGCCCCATTCTAAAATGTACAAACTATTCCGATAGTTTTGCATAATGCAGCAACATCAATACATGTAGGACACCCAACGTTAAAGGTGATTTATTCTTCCAAAGCAAATACACTTTTGCAAATGGGTACTGACTATTATTCCAATGTTTCTCTTCTCCCTCAGTTTTCTCTATCTTTTAGCTAATGAAACCCCAAAGCTGAAGGAGAGAAGAAAGGAGGGTCAAACAAGGATGATATGCAGGCAACTGACATTCTCCCTATCAACTGATGATGCCATTGGTCGTTAGGAGGTTGGCAGCTAGAAGGCTGTAATGGTGTACAATAAAAATCAGTGGCTTTGTCTAACTAAAAGGCAGGTTTCATCCACCCACCAGCTTGTATACAATTTTTGGGCAACTTTTAGGCATTTTGCCAAGGCACCCCTGAATACACCTCAAGGCACCTTGGTTGAAAAAGGCTGCAATAGATGACTCAAAAAACATTATCTTCATACCTTCAAATGTATGTCGAGTTTAATGAGGTCCACATGTCAAATAAATGCACTGAAAGGGGGGAGGCAAGTAGGGGAACAGTTCCAATGATATCCCACTGACCCGTAGGGGGAAAAGCCACCTGATAGGGAACCCCTAAGAGGCATATAGCACTACGAATATAGAAAATATACAGTATATAGATAAGCGTGACCACCTGGCCATAAAAAAGGAATAAAGACCAAATTTGGTCATGGATAACGTATGGCTAGACACATATATTCCCAATGTATATGAGAAGCTTACCTCAGATTAAACTCCTAAAAGAGAAGGGACGAGATGATGCATGTAAGGGGGCTTGCCCCCAAAGTTAGGGACGTTTGAGATCCTATTGGAATTTTAGCATACATAAAGACATGACATAACCATCCAAGGCTGGAGATAAAACCCATGTAAGCTTGAATTATATATTTAACATACAATTGGAGAAAGTACTCGTTTTTAACGGAATCTAGCCTGCTTACCAGATATAAGGTCTCTATAACTTTCTCCAAAATGGCGTCTAAACAAATGTTCTTGTCCATGTAATTGGTGGTGCCTCCTGAAGGCCACCCACACCATCTGGGACACACCTATCATTAAGGTGTTATATGCCCAGGTGGTGTGAGCGGGCTCCTTCTCCCACTCATACCTACGGATAAACTTAGTAGTAAATTTACTAGCAAGTTGAGAGGCACATTGAAAGAGAATAAAAAATAACTTATGGAAAGTAAGCATTTAACATACTTTGTTTTTTTGTACTTTTACCTGCAATTTTTTCCAAATCAAGTTTTTGATAGCGTGTCTTTAACATATTTTGGCAGCTCGGGAAGGGTGTGCCAAGTGTAGGTATGCTCATTTAGTATTACAAAGAGAAAAGACAAGGCATGTCAGTTGCATAAAGTTTGTAGAATTTGCGGTCTTTTAAATAATGTCCATGAAAACAATCTGGACCTTCAAGGCAAGTAAGGCGAGAGCTCACTGATTAGATGAAAAAGATAGATTATTTGGATGAGTGTACGCAGCCAGCGGCATTCCTAATGGCATTTCAATGCGTAGATGTTCCCTAGCCTTTATAAATCGGTTTCATTACTGCAGCATTTAAGCGGGTATCTTTCTTCCAGCGATGTGACGCACTCATATAAACACACCAACCTCACTCCGTACACCCATTGTACATACTGTATGGTGCCCACTGATATTTAATGAGCTTGGATTCAGTGCTGCTTGCAACAGAGAAAAGAGCCTGATTATAAAACTTGCCCGGACTAAGTTTGTTGTGTGTTATAAGAGCCACCTGACAGTTTCTTCTATCTCTTGGGGAATTTATTGGTGACTTCCCAGGTCTGATATTTGTATGAAAACATTAAAAAAGAGCAAAGCACAGAGTAGAGTTACCCACAGCAGACAATGGGGAAAAAAAAAAAATATATATATATATATATAGATATATATATATATATATATATAGATATATAAATATATTTATACACTGCTCAAAAAAATTGAAGAAGGAGCACTTAAAAAACACATCAGATCTCAATGGGGAAAAATGTCATGCTGGATATCTATACTGGTATGGACTGGGTAATGTGTTAAGAACAAAATTATGCCACACCCTTTAATGGAAATGAAAATTATCAACCTACAGAGGGCTGATTTTAAAGACACCCAGAAAATCGAAGTGTAAAAAATGATGCAGCAGGCTAGTCCATTTTGCTGAAATTTCATTGTAGCAACTTAAAATGGTACTCATTAGTTTTTATGGCCCCCCACATGCTTGTATGCATGCCTGACAATGTCGGGGCATGCTCTTTTTGAGACGACGGATGGTGTCCTAGGGTATTTCCTCCCAGATCTGAACGAGGGGAACACTGCGCTCCTGAAAAGACTGAGGTGCAATCTGGTGGCATCAGATGGACCAAAACATAATGTCCCAGAGGAGTTCTATTGAATTTAGGTCAGACGAGCATGGGGGTCATAAATGTTATCAATTCATTCATGCTCCAGGAACTGGCTGCATACTCTCGTCACATGAGGCTGGGCATTGTCGTTCACCAGGAGGAACCCAGGACCCACTGCACCAGCGTAGTGTCTAACAATGGGTCCACATATTTCATCCCAATACCTAATGGCAGTCAGGGTGCCATTGTCTAGCCTGTTGAGGTCTGTGTGTCCCTCCATGGATATGTTTCCCCAGACCATCACTGACCCACCACCAAACCGGTCATACTAAACGATGTTACAGGCTGTATAACATTCTCCACGGCTTCTCCAGACCCTTTCACCTCTGTCACATGTGCTCAGGGTGACCCTGCTCTCATCTGTGAAAAGCACAGGGTGCCAGTGGCAGACCTGCCAATTCTGGTGTTCAATGGCAAATGCCAATTGTTCTCCATGGTGCTGGGCAGTGAGCACAGGGCCCGCTAGAGGACTTCGGGCCCTCAGGCCACCCTCGTGAACCCTTATGAAGTCTGTTTCTGATTGTTTAGTCAGAGACAATCACACCTGTGGCCTGCTGGCGGTCATTTTGTAGGGCTCTGACAGTGCTCTTCCTATTCCTCCTTGCACAAAGGAGCAGATCTTGGTCCTGCTGATGAGTTTGGGACGTTCTTTGGCCCTGTCCAGCTCTCTTAGAGTAACTGCCTGTCTCCTGGAATCTCCTCAATGCTCTTGAGACTGTGCTGGGAGACACAGCAAACCTTCTGGCAATGGCACGTAGTGATGTGCCATCCTGAAGGAGTTGGAATGCCTGTGCAACCTCTATAGGGTCCAGGTATCGCCTCATGTCACCAGTAGTGACACTGACCCTAGCCAAATGTAAAACTAGTAAAAACAGTCAGAAAATAATTTCAGTGGCCTTCGCCTGTAAAACCATTCTGTTTTGGAGGTTGTCTCATTGTTGCCCATCTAGTGCCCCTATTCATTAATCCAAAGCAGCTGAAACTGATTAACAACCCCCTTTGCTACTTAACTGACCAGATCAATATCCCAGGAGTTTAAATGACGTGATGCTATAAAAATAAATTCTGATTAAAAAGTGTTCCTTTAATTTTTTTTGCGCAGTCTATCTATCTATCTATCTATCTATCTATCTATCTATCTATCTATCTATCTATCTATCTATATATATATATATATATATATATATATATATATATATATATTTTTTTTAAATAACAAACAATCTATAAGTGGCCTTCACAGCAAAGATGCTGTGAAGCACATGGAAGGACAATGCATACAGGACAAAACCAGAGAAATTCCCAGCTCAACTCACCAGTCTGCTTACCAACTGAATTAACCTGTTCAAAAGTACTGTATGTAATAAAAACAGGGGTTTAGTTAGCACACATTTGCAAGCGCATGCATAAGCTGCAAGGCCACTTAATGGCACCCTGTATTACCTGCAGTCCTAACTCCTGAAAATGTATGAGAGTCTCCGCAGTGGAAGCACATACATTCTAATAGATAGATAGGGGGCAGGTGGGCCTGGAGGTAGCCCAATCCTCCTTAAAGGTACAGGGGCAGCATTTGGTTAGTAAGCAGACTGGTTGGTGAGTTGAGCTGGGAATTTCTCTGGTTTTGTCATGTATATGTTGCCCTTCTATGTGCTCCTTGCTGTGAAGGCCAGTTATAGATGGGGGCAGGGGCCATTTGTTTGCTACTGATGTAATATTGGTGAGGGGACACACTGGACACCTTTGCTGCCATTGTGCTATGTGCTGGGTGTCCAGTGTGCTTCTGTACCTTTAAGGAGAATGGGGCTACCTCCAGGCTCACCTGCCCCCTATTTATCCATTAGAATGTATGGGCTTCCACTGTGGAGACTCTCAAACATTTACAGGAGCTAGGACTGCAGGTAATACAGGGTGTTGTGAAGTGGCCTTGCAGCTTCCGCATGTGTTTGCAAATGTGTGCTAACCAAACCCCTGTTTTTAATGCATACTGTTGGGCTGGTTAATTTGGTTGGTGGTAAGCAGACTGGTTGGTGAGACGAGCTGGGAATTTCTCTGAAATATATATAAAAACCTTATGCAAAAATATACAACCTCTAATAGCTAACAATAATTAAAGTGGCCAGCAGCCAATACGAGGAACTCATAAATAAATATGTGCAACGCTGTGTTTTCTTATCAATAATGAATTCAACTTCAATGTAAGCTACATAAAATAATCGACTTCCATGCAGTTATAAAAAAAGATCAATTTAAGGGCTTGCTTAGACATAGGGTAGGGGGAGGTAAAAATATGCATTTGAGCCCTGCTTAAAAGATAAGTATTGACAGGTGTAGCACCCTTGTCATAATGCAGGGCTGCTATTAAATTTAGTTGCTGGGCAGTAACTAGCTTGGCTGTATTTTTATACTGTGGTAAATTGGACTTCCTCTTAATCTGGGTTTGACTGCGTTTCTCCCTTCCGTTAGTAGGTGGCACTGCTGCCTCTGACACTAGAGTGAGAATTACAGTCAAACAAACTGCTAATGTTCATGTCTCTCTTAGCCAATTACAGTGTGGATGCGGCATTCTGGGAGACCCTATTTAACTGAGGGGAGATCCAATAATCGTTCTCTTCCCGCCCGGACCCCCTTCGGGGAGGGTGTGTGTTGTTGTGCTGCTGCTGGCTAGGCCTGAAGCCTGAGGCCTAGTCACATGCCTGGGATTCTGCTGAGGAGAGCCAGCGACCCACATGGAAAAGAGCATCCACAGAGATCCAGTAACCTGTGTGAGTTATATAAGCTATATAAGCAAAAGTTATAGCGTCTACAAACGATGGGATATTTTTATGCCATATTTATTTATTTTTTACTAGTAATGGAGGTGATCAGTGACTTATCGCAGGACAGCGATATTTCGGCGGACAGTTGGGACATTAACTGACACTTTTGACAATTTTTTGGGGAGCAGTCACATTAATACAGTGATCGGTACTAAAAAATATGCACTGTCACTGTACTAATGACACTGTCTGGGAAGGGGTTAACATCAGGGGCGATCAAAGGGTTAAATGTGTTCCTAGCCTGTGTTTTACTATACTGTGGGAGGTGCTTGTACTAGGAGAAGGCATACATCCATGTTCCTGATTTACAGGAGCACAGGATCAATGCCTTCCCCCACTGACAGAACATCATTCTGCCATGTTTACATTGCCAGACTGCCTGTGTAACGAACGATCACCGGTTGTCGGCAGACATAAAGTCTGCAGTACCCGCAGATCAGCTCCTGCTGTGATTATTCACATTATTCCTGCACGCTCCCCTGCCTAGAAGTGCTGGATCATGTACTAGGTACGTGATCCAGAGCAGGAGACCCGCCTTGCCGCCGTAGATGTACAGTATATGGTTGGCAAATGGTTAAAAACACGCTCCCACGCATATGTAAACGGTTACGGGTTCACTGTTCGTACGAATCAGATGCGGTACAAAACGCATCAAATTTGCATATGTGTGATCTGGGTTTCAACCTTCTTAGCAGTATTCCCGAGCGTGGCTCGGGGTTAAATTTCAGAGCCAAAAGCGGTAACCCCGAGCCACACTCGGGGTACCGCCAGAAGCATCGCTGGATCCTGTAAGCAGGGTTACTTACCTTGTCACCAGGATCCAGCGATGTGTCCCGGCGGTGTCTAGCGGCAGTTCTTCCTCCCAATCGTCCCCGTGCCCCGGCTTCCGTCTCCTGCGACGTGACGTTCGCAGGGGGGTGGAACCGGCGGCAAATTCAAATGTAAAAACACACCAAACTCCTGGGATACGTATGTGTGTATATATATATATATATATATATATATATATATATAAAATATGCATAAATATAATAAATAACATATAATAAATGTATACGGTTGGCTGCTCATTCACAAGAATTACATGCAAAATAATGGTACCGCTTTCAGCACCTAGAATCCGAAAGAATCATACCGCCAGGGAGGTTAATCCTCCCTAGGGATCTGATGTTTTGCACTATAATCCTTAAAAGTGATCCCCTTGTGGGTTTATAGAGAAAGACATATACCAAAACAGCACATGTAAAACCATTTCCCAAAAAGTTTATTAAAAATCCATAAAAACCACACTTAGAAATCAGGCACACATACAGTCACATATTCAATGTGAGTGTGCGCCCTCGTACTGACAGGTTCAGACCTAGGTGTTTTTGTCACTGAAGGACTTCCAATGGGAAACATTACAATTTTTGGACCCGTACAAGATGAGTTCTGAATTGCTTAACAGGGTACTGAACATTTGTGCCTAGCAAAATGTTCAGTACTCCGTTATTTATAAATCTGAAATATATTAAATATACTTTCTGCTCTTTCAAACACCCTGAGGAATCAATCCCAGTGTCTTTTCACTGTGGGTATGAAACAAATGCAGTAAGACAGGATTCTATCACACTACCTCCAGCTGTCGGGCTGACTGATTGAATGTCAATACAGTGGGGTTGTGCCAATCACCCACCATAAATTGAAGTAATTTGCACCTGAAAATAAAACGTGTCCCAATTAAACTGACCTGCCTGTCCCTCCCTATGAAACAGGTTTCAGTGGGTAGTGAAATTGTAATTACATTGGTAAAGATCCAAATCGAATTGATTTTATACAATGAGATTTGAGAATCAAAGCCTTTGTTTCAATATACAACGCAATCCGGCACTATGCATTTGCACATCATTAGAAAAGAAGGTCTGGGCAAGAATGAAAAATGAATTAATAAAGAAGCTCATAAAAATAGCTGATTACCTCTATTTGCGGTTTATATTTAGACAGAGGAGTTAATGAGCCACATTAGATTTCAGTGTACTATAAACCCACAGGCCTGAGCATAGGCACCTCGGTGTATACTGCACCCAAGTACACAATAGATATTTTACTATATGGCCAAAAGTGACTACCACACCAATATGAAATTGTTAGATATCCCATTCCAAAACCATGGGCATTGTTTATGAAGTGGATCCACTTTGCAACCTTTAACAGCCTCTACTTTTATGGGAAGGCTTTCTACAAGATTCTGGAGTGTGCTTGTGGGAATTTGTACCTATTCAACCTATTGAACATTTTTCAGGTCAGGTACTCATGCCTTTATGAACCTGTTATATTGATTTTGAGGCCATTCAAAGTAGAGGGGAAACCATATCCCTGATACCAATCCAGAGGGCCTGTAAGTGTAAAGAGGAAAGGATCGCCACTACTCCCGGCCAGTCCAGGTGAATAAACAATAAGGAGCGGTCTCAGCCTATGTTCACAACACGCTGATGCATTTTGCCCTGGCCACTGGGACTTAGTTTTAGCCTATGAGTAAGCCCCAGGGGATGGGGCAAAATGCATCAGGGTGTGTGGTGGAGACATGTAGGCTGAGGCCTGGGCTGGCCAGGAGTAGCGGCATTGTCTTTATGGAGCTGGCTTTGTGCAGAGGGCCACAGCAATTGAAACAGAAAAGAGCCTACCCCAAATTGTTCCAGGGTTACGCATGCATAGTTCTCTGAAATGTCTCTGTATGCGGTAACATTACCAATACCCTTTACTGGAACTCAATAATTTGGAGAGTTGTCCCCGTACTTTTTTCACTTCAGTGTAGGTGTGATAAGGTGTCCACAAACTTTTGGCAATACAGTTGTATGAGATCTCAGCCATGTGTAAGTAAGGAAGGTTCAGACCTTGCCAGATTTCTGGTGTTGCAGTTTACTTTGAACTCATTGGTGGACAAGCTTTGGGTCATTTAGCGACATACCCCAATGGAGCAGTGACAGTATGAACAGAAGAATATGAAAAACAGAGTCACTATCTGTATTTGGTTGAGGTCCACAATCCGCATTCAGTTTGGCAAATAAAAGTTTTGCTTAGGGCTTGGGAGTAAAAGTCCTTTGTGAAAGTCTTCTGGGCCACCAGACTTCATAGTTTGTCCCTTATGCTCCATGAAAGAGCCTGCTCGACAGGGACTAAGTAAAGGTTATAGAATGAAGGGAGTAGCTCTTTTATACTTCCCACCTTTCCTGGAAACCAGTTATGCCAGTGCCCTACAGTGATAAAGCCCAAGTTAAGGGTTAATTGTTGCTTGTTGTGGTGGTTAGTTTGTTTTAGTGGTTATGTGTTTGGGGGAATTTTAACATTGGGCATAAATCTTTTTTTTTCTCACTTAGAATAACTGCATATTTTCTTTTCTTCTCAGGCTGCAAACAGTTATTGTCTCAATGAGATCTATTAGGTAGATCGTGGGGGTGCCTTAGCACACATTGGGAGTCATGAGAATAATATATCAGTAGGTCGACAACCCAAATACATAGCAGGAAATAATATTAAGAGAGACAAAGCGGGTGTTCTAAGGGTGACCAATTGGTATTTAAATGATTATCCAATTACACCAAAAACCTTTTATATGCAAATGCTTAACTTTTATTGTACAAGAGTTAAAAACATCATAAAAACATCCACATTTGCGACCGTGCAAAAAATAATTTCTGTCAAGTGCAAAGGTGCAATTACGCGTTTTGTGGTAACATGCCGCTTCTTCAGACTGCCAAGTATGCTTGTGACAGTTAATTCAATACAAAATTCATATGCAAAAAAATAAAACATATATCAATATACATCATATGCCAGGGGCGTAACTACAGGGGTTGCAGGGGTGGCAATTGCAACCGGGCCCCATGCTGTGCAGCTCCCCTGTACACCTGGATAGGAGGGGCGGCGGGGGCAGCAAGTAGAGAAATCACTGACCTCCTTTTTCCTCCTGTAGCTGCAGGAGGAAAATGGAGGAGATTGGTTCCTCTGTATGCTGCTCCATCACTCCTCCTATACATTTCACTTGTGTTCTGCTGTCTCTGGGCCTCTGTGTGCTCCCCTGGTTCCCCCCCCCTCCCACTGTGATGCCCCCCCCTGCCCCACACTGTGCTCCCTTCCCTCTCCGGCCGGCTGCTGCAGGACCATAATAATGGGCCCTGCAATGAGAGTAAAGGGCCCCAGAATCAGTGGGAAGAGCCCCAAGGCTTGACTCAATCACTTGCCTTTAATCACTTGTTTCAGATAGCTGGTGCCACTGTGGAATAAGGAGTTCCATAAAGCTAAAGCCCCATTCACACTTGACGATTTGGAATCGCGGGCAGAATTGCCTCGATTCTCCTCGCAATTCCAAATTGAATGGCAATTGCTGCAAAATGCACAATGCACGTTTGGGTGCCATTCAATGGTACCCAATTGCAGTGCCATTATTCCCCGATTGTCACATGACAGAATCTCACTGCAATCGTGGCAAACGTGACTTTAAAATTTGCTTGAAGCTTGTCCCCCAAAAAGGAGCAGGAGCTTGTTTATTGAAGGGCTGCCATATGCGTGACAAGCTGAATCGCATGAAAATCGCTCACAAAAAATTGCAAGTGGGAATGTGAGTTCACGCTACATGAAGTGTGATTAGGGCCTAAACTCCGGGGCAAAAAATGTACTTCAAATATATTTCTTAAAGTGGTTGTAAACCCTCTTTGTTGACATTTACCTATAGGTAAGCCTATATTAAGGCTTACCTATAGGTGCTATAAATATGTCCTAAACATGCACCGTTTAGGAGATATTTACAGCGCATGCAGCCGATGACGCCATCGGCGCATGCGCTCTGAAGGAACGCCCACCGTGAATGTGATGTAATCGCGCCTCCGGCCAATCAGATGGCCGGAGGACGCGATCCATGAAGCAGGACGGCCGGACATGTCGGCCTTCCTGTCAGCACTGCGCGGGCTTCGTTTTTAGATTAGTACTTCATAATGAGCTAGTATGCGATTGCTAGCTCATTATGCCTTTGTCTTTACAGGTTTTTTTTTTTACATTTTTTTTCAGCGGCTTTACTTCCTCTTTAATAGCCACAAAGGATATGAATTAAATTTGTTTGCATCAAATGCCTTTGCAAACCTTGTAGAAGTAATGTGGAGTACATGGCCTGTGAAGAGAGTAGACCTGTGGGAGGCAGGCCCCATTCACTACAGACTGTCTACAGAAAACTACAGGAGGGGGTGGAGACAAGACCAGCTACCCTGCTGAAGGAGAGATAGCAGCAGGGAGCGGTCTTTATTACACAGAGGGAAAGTTTCACACTGGATTACTGCACAGATTTGGAAAAAAATACACAAAGTACACCAAGATTTGAAATAAAAATACACATCTCTTGTATTTAGACGAAAAAAAAATTTCCGCCGTGATTTCCGCTTTAACCTCTATGGTCGCACTAAGGATAACATAAGCTGTCAGTAAGCACTTAGGGAACACACCACATCACAGAACTAATGTCGGTAACGGCGTAAACTCATTACAAAAAACCACAGGCCTTCCAGTTAGCGAGTTGTTATTGAATCCCCGTGTATATGATTGTATCACTCACATAACTAATTACAGTCAGCTCCCTGGTCGGCAGTTTATTACAACTGAATCCGCGACTTCTCTGCAAATCTTATTTCATATCATCCTGCAGATGACAGTATCATGTGTTAAGAGTCAGCCGTTGTCAGACTGATTTTAATCTAACAGCAACCTGATTCACCCAAACAGGTCACTCAACATCTTCCAGACAACGAAACATGACAAGGTCCTCCCAAAGTCACATCGCCAGCATTAACTTCCCATCTCCACTGACAGTGTGTGCATGTCATTCTGACATTTTGTATAAACTGCCAACAGTAATGTGGCTTGAATGCTTTTCTTCAAATCCATCCTAGTTATTTTTATTCTCTGCAGAAGTAAAAGATTTGAGGAAGAATCGCTTCCTAAAGCCTCGTACACACGAGTAGAAATTCGGCCGGGAAATTTCGTCCGACGACTGATCTGCCGATTTTCGGCTTCTGGTGCTTCTGACAACCGACTACGACTTTTCGGCCGAAAAAATCCTGGTGTGCAGGCTATATCATTTTTGTCGACCGTCAAAACACGTCCGATTTTTGTCTCATTAGTACAGATTTCGATGGAGAAAAATCTTATGAGCAAGACTAGGCATGCTCAGAGATGAAAGAACACAAAGAAAGCAATCCAACACATGACATCACTTCTGAAGTAGAATTCTGTCGTGCGGGAAAATTCGTGTGCAGTCTAGAGCACATTCCAACCAACAGACACCACTCTGGACAAAAGACGGACGACCAGTCGGCGGAAATTAGTTGCGTGTGTACGAGGCTTAAGAGTTAGGGGTAAAAAGGCATAGTGAACAATAAATACCTGAAGTTACCAACAAGAGTACGGCTTTGTTTACATATAGACCATCTTTATACGAAGAACTCTACCTAAAATGGTCACAGGACGCCACTGAAAGAGGAATAGAGGCTACTGACCTCTTCTTCTGAAAATGCTGGTTTTACAGCCCTCTTACTTCAATGCTTTTTATAGTTCTTGGCCAAGAACAAGTACACAGGAGTTCTGACATCCCTTTAACTTTATTAGCTGGAGGCTTGTTACCGGCCAGCCTGGAAAGTGCTGAAGAACAATATACTCAAAGAAGCGTTGGGAACTTTTAGACTTTCAAGTGTAGTCAGATGAAGGAAAACTGAAAACAAACTTAATAGCACTGGTGAGGTAGCTCCCACACAACAAGGCTTCCTTCAATGGGCACCAATATTAACCGTTTGCCGACTACCCACAGTGATATTACTGTGGCAGTGCGGCTCCCCTGGGTCCAGTCACATAGTACTACGTGACTGGAGGGAAAGGGGTTTTGGCGGCTTGCGCGCGCCACTGGAGCCACGCTCCCGCTGTGTCTAAACACGATTACTGCCTTCCTCCCGCGATCGTCCGGTAAACGGAGAGAAGACCCGCCTGCTTATGTAAACAAAGCAGGCGGATCTTCTCTCAGACAGGCAGGGACAGAAGTTTCAGTTAAGCTGAAACTGCGATCTGTCTGTACCTGTCACAGAACCCCCCCCAACACACACACACAGTTAGTAAGCACATTAACCCCTTTGATCACCCCCAGGGTTAACACCTTCCCTGGCAATGGCATGATTACAGTAACAGTGCATATTTTGAGCACTGATTACTGTAGTAATGTCACTGGTACCCCCGAAAGTGTAAAAAATGTCAGTTAGGGGTCCGATCTGTCAGCCGCAATGTCGCAGTCCCGCAAAAAATTGCAGATCGCCGCTATTACTACAAAAAAAAAACACAATAAAAATGACATAAATCTTTCCCGTAGTTAGTAGACGCGATAACTTTTGCGCGAACCAATCAAAATACGCTTATTGCGATTTTTTTTTACCAAAAATATGTAGCAGAAAACAAATTGGCCTAAAATGTTAAAAAATTTTGATTTTTAAATTTTTTTGGGGGGGGGGAATGTCCTATAGCAGAATGTGAAAAATATAGGTTTTTTTTTTCAGAATTGTCGCTATTTTTTGTTTATAGCGCAAAAAATAAAAATTGCACAGGTGATCAAATACCACCAAAAGAAAGCTCTATTTGTGGGAAAAAAAGGACATCAATTTCGTTTAGGTGCATCATCGCATGACTGTACGATTGTCCGTTAAAATAACGCAGTAAAGTAATCGCAAAATAGGGCCTGGTCCTTAAAGCGGAGTTCCGGCCACAAATAAATTTTTTAGATAAAAAATACCCCTCTAATCCTAAGCTAACACCAATTACACTAACACTAACCCCACATTACAGTACAGGACAGTAATTTAATTTAGATAAAATCTTACCTGTAAAATTGATTGCGGAGCGCGGCCATCTCCGGTGTGGGCGTCTGAAGCCGCTGTGTCCCCCTCTGTGTCCCTCTTCCTGGTTTCTGGCTCCCAGAATGCCGATTGCAATCTCACGCATGCGCTGTAGATTGCAATCGGCAATCAGAGTAGCGGCTGGCCATTCCCATTGCATCCTGGGATTGATGATTTGCATCTCCCACGATGCGAAACCGGAAGTGACGTCCGGGGGCGCGGCCGCAGAAGGAAGAAGTCGGACAGAGATGCGCCTAAAATAAGGTAAGTGACCCCCAAAAATAAAAAAAACGTCCAATTCTTTTTTTAACATGCTTTTCCACACAGGAATCCGAAAAGAGGAAAAAGAGGGTGGAACTCTGCTTTAAGGGGGCAAATCCTTCCGGGGCTGAAGTGGTTAACTCAAACCATAGAAATACACAGAGCACTAGACCTAAACCGGATAAAAGAATTCAAAATCCTTTTAATCATTGGTAAAAAAAAAAGACATAAAAACGGCCAACAAGTTTCAGGGGCATCACTATCAATATAGGATAAAACTTGGACTCCACAGATCTATATTGGAACCCGTACTGAACTCTCCACATTGAGTATTGGCTGAGTTGCTGAGTAGCAAAAACTTCCTTTGGAAAGCACTGAAGACAGGGGATCAGTATGACAACCTTGGAATTTAGCAATACCAGCTAAAAGTTTCCTTTTAAAAAGCTTAAGAAGCTTTTCACCTTCTCTGTAAGGGGACTGAAAGTTCACAAACACATGAGATGAATTCTAGGCTTGGTGAGTGCACATCTCAGAAGTTTGGCGGGTCCCCCCACTCCTCTCTTTTTAAATAAACGTGCAAGCTTGGCAGAGCTAAGTTTACAAATGTATTTATTACTCTAGGGCAGGGGTGGGGAACCTTTTATCTGCCAAGGGCCATTTGGGTATTTATAAAATCATTTGGGGGCCGTACAAAATTATCAACTTAAAAATGTGCCTTGTACTGCTGGTCCTGGCTGATACTGCTGTGAGTACTGCTGGCTCTGGCTGGTACTGCTGTGAGTACTGCTGGCTCTGGCTGGTACTGCTGGCTCTATCTGGTACTGCTGGCTCTGGCTGGTACTGCTGTGAGTACTGCTGGTTCTGGCTGGTACAGCCGGTTCTGGCTGGTACAGCCTGCTCTGGCTGGTACTGCCGGATCTGGCTGGTACTGCCAGCTCTTGCTGGTACTGCTGTGTGAGTACTGCTGGCTCTTGCTGGTACTGCTGTTTGTGCTGCTGGTGGGAAATGCTGGCTATCAGCGGCGCCGCGCTGGAGGAAGAGGCGATGTTTCCTTTATTGGTCACAGGCAGAGTGCATTTGATATCACTCTGCCTGTGACTCACTCAGACTGTCAGAACGGAGCCGAAACTATACAGGAAGCATCAGCTCTGTTCTGACAGATCAGCTGAGAGACACAGACTCAGCTGCATGGGGGGGCCAGACCAAATGACCTCAAGGGCCGCATACGGCCCCCGGACCGTAGGTTCCCCACCCCTGCTCTAGGGGGTTATCTTTAAAAGAGAAGGATGAGAATTTTTTTATTTTAGAATCATAAATGCCAAGGTTGATGCAGCACTTGTCCGGTGCTGCATCTGTCCCCTGCTGGCTCTAAAGCTGAAAACCGAGCTATCAAACGCCGCCGATCACTCAGTTCTCAGAGCTCCCTGAACAGAGAGCTGGTGACTGTCAGTCACTGCTGTCTGCTCTGTCCCTCAAGTGCTCACTGGTGCACTGAGCTGGGGAGGGGGTGGGAATGGCCGGCTAAGGCTCTCAGCGGCTTGCTGAGGGGCTGAGCCAGGTGCTGGTTCAGGCATGTGGGCCGCTCCCAAACTTATAGTCACAATCTTTCCCAAGCCTGGATTACCTCTGTGACATCAGCCTGCTGACTGCTGAAAACAGGTCACAGGTGTGCAGAACGAACTGATCCACAGAAGAAGTACAGCCAAACAAGCTTTGGCTGTACTTCTCCTTTAAGGGCTCATTCATACACGGCATACTACAGCATACCAGGGCTGTGTTTACCCACATGGGGATGCACAGGTGTTCCGTGAATCTCCCTGCAGGCAGTCCCATGCTAGTCAGTTGGGAAGCAGCGAGTGCATAGAGCCGCTGATCCCAATCTGACACCTTTGCAGGTGCACAGCTTTGTGTGAACAAGGCCTTACCCTGAGAGTGATTGGTTTGCCTCAGCATGTTTAACCTTCTTTTAAAGTCTGTTCTGCACTTATCATGTTTTTTTTTTTTTTTTTTTTCCAGGCTTGTAACCGGCCACTCTAAGCTTTCACTTTTGGCTGAATGGGCGTTTGTACATTCTCCCTGTATTTGTGTACATTTCCTCCCAGAAGCATATCGTTAAAATAAAGGATTTATAAAGTCAGGAAGGTTTTTTATCTTAATGCATTCTATGCATTAAGATAAAAAGCCTTCTGTGTGCAGCAGCTTCCGCAGCACCCCCTAATACTTATCTGTGCCCCCTCTCTGTCCAGCGATGTCCACGAGTCACTCGGCCATCCTGGGACTCTCCCTCCTGATTGGCTGAGGTACAAATACTGAGCCATTGACTCCCGCGGCTGTCAATCAAAATCAGTGAGCCAATCAGGAGAGGGGGCAGGTCGAATGGCAGCTCCGTGTCTGAAAGCTGCTTGCTCTCAATAGGAGGGAGGGGCTAGAAGCAGGGACCTGAGAAGAGGAGGATCTGGGCTGCTTTGTGCAAAACCAACTGCACAGAGAAGGTAAGTATAACATGTTTGTTATTTAACTAGTTGCCATACGCCCACCCACCGTCCAATGACGGTGGAGTGGTGCAGCTCTCGTTCTGGGACGCCATCATATGACGGCACACTAGAACAGCCTCTCTCGCGCACCCGCAGGGGCGCGCAGTGCGGCGATCGTGGCCATGCCGTGTTGCTAGGACACGGCGCGACCCCGATCTTGGTAAAGAGCCAATGACATGGCTCTTTACCCATGTGATTGGCTGTGTCCAATCACAGTCAGTCACATGTAAATGAGGAAGTGCCGTTTATCGGCTCTCCTCGTCTCACACTATCAGAGTGTGTGGCGAGGAGAGCCGATCAGCGGCTCCTCCTCAAAGGGAAGCCTAGGAAAGGTAGTCAGGGCACTAATCATCAGTGCCCTGATTACTGTAAAGTAAAAAACAGTGTCCATAAGTCCCCCCAAGCAATGCCCATCAATGCCCACCATCAGTGCCCACAATCAGTGCCCATAGTGTTGCCAGTCAGTGCCTGCTCATCTGTGCTGCCCATCAATGTCTATCAGTGCCGCCTGTCAGTGCCCATCAGTGCCGCTTGTCAGTGCCCATCAGTGCCGATTGTCAGTGCCCATCAGTGCCGCCCGTCAGTGCCTCCTATCAGTGCCCATCAGTACCGCCTCTCAGTGCTCATCAGTGCTGCCTTTCAGTGCCCGTCAGTGCCGTCTATCAGTGCTCACCAGTGCCACCTATCAGTGCCCATCAGTGCGGCATATTAGTACCTCCTCATCAGTGCAGCCTCATCAGTGCCCAATAGTGCAGCCTATTAGTGCCGCCTCATCAGCGCACATCAGTGAAGGAGAAAAATGACTTAATTTCAAAATAAGAAAAACGTTTTCTTTTTCAAAATTTTCTGTCTTTTTTTGTAAGAAATAAAAAACCCAGCAGTGATTAAATACCACCAAAAGAAAGCTCTATTTGTGTGAAAAAAATGATGAAAATTTCATATGGGTACAGTGTAGCATGACCGCGCAATTTTAATTCAAAATGTGACAGTGCTGAAAGCTGAAAATTGGCCTGGCCCGGAAGGGGCTGAAAGGTCACTGTATTAAAGTCGTTAAAAAAAAAAAAAAAAAAAAAATAGACTTTACAATCACTTTAAATTGTGACTGGCTAGATTTGTCCTATTTTGAATTTGCTGAAGGAACTGTATTGAAGAAAGGCTTGGCAATCTACCACCATTTCTGTACCATGCCAAGAAAACATAATTGGATAATCACAGTAAGACAGCTATCCAGAGTCAGCACACTGGTTTTTATACAGATATCTGTAATGCTTGGTACATGGGATATACTGTATTTAAAATTTTTACTCCAAGTGTTCACCAATCTTCCTTAGTTTTGAACAAAATAAAAAAAATGGGACATGAAACGGGCCCTCTTTCTGCTCTGCTCTTGAACGAGCTCTGTGGTCAATCAGTTTTATATATTAGAGAAACTTGGTGTTGACGTGTAGTTTGGTGATGAGGTGGTGGTGGACCCCTGCGTAGGTGAGTATTCCAACCTGACGTCTATAATGAGATTGCTAAGCGTAGCATCCTCTTGTGTGCTATATAGGATGTACATAGTTAGTTGTTATTTTAGAAAAATATGGCGTGGTTGAGAGCCAGGCCTGGTTTGAATCTGGGTCAGGGCTGAGTGACACAGGGAAGCTGGATGACTTAGCAAGTAGCATCTCTGGAAACTCCCTCTGCTCTATGGAACCTTGGAGAAGCTTTAAGAAGTAGAGGGTGGAATTTAGAAGGGCCCCAGTCAATCCCCAGCAAAATGAGCTGGCAAGGGGCAGGTACCTTATGAATACTTATGGGTCATGCCAGCAGGGGCAGTTGAGTGGAAGATGGAGATGGAGTCCTGAGAAGGCTGTCTGAGGCCCTCGCAGGGCACCACTTAGCATGGGGGGGTGACCTCGGGCCTGGGGCTCGGGTGCTGGAGGGACCCTCTACAACACACGGAGGAGTCCTTCCTGGAGGCAAGGGAGCAAGCAGAGGACAGCGGGAGAGAGTCAGGACATCCAGGAGATCTCCTGAGGAGTCAGCCAGGTGGGCTGGTGAGTGAGCAGTCTGGAAGGACTGTTGAGAGAGAGCATCAGTCCGGGAGGACTGCGGAGAGAGAGCATCAGTCTGAGAGGACTGTGGAAAGAAAGCATCAGTCTGGGAGGACTGCGGAGAAGGGGGCAGCAGCAGTCAGGCAGGCTGGCAGTCCCTGAAGAGGTGGCGCTGGGATCAGTAGCCACAGGGATGTAAGCTGGACAGTGGACTGTGTTACACAGCCAAGGGGCCCGGGGTCCCTGCCTGTAAAGGGCTTTGCTTTGATCTGGTCAGATCCACTATAGTGTCCCAGCTGAGTTTTTCTGCAACCAAGTGTGCTGGAAGAAGAGAGGAGTGTATATGGACTGTACATAAGAGACCTGTCCCTGAAGTTGTTTGAAGTCAAGTGGGCATCCCATTATACCCCTATTCCCCATCCAAATAAAACAAAACAAAAAAAAACCAAAAGTACTGGATTGACTTTGGGAAACTGTGAAGATTCGGTGTGCCTGGCTGCGCAGGGTGGGGGAACTCAATCTACTTGCAGCTCCTTAGGGGGTGCGCTACATTAGATATTGCTGAAAGTCCAAATTAAATTTATTTGTCACAGTAGTTGTTTAAAAAACAGCCAACTCATTTTCGAAGTCACAAGAGGCTCTTCCTCTGGGCTTAATAATGCTGGACTAGACAGAGGAGGGCTTAAATATTTTTAGAATCCTAGAGCGATCGGCTGTCTTTTGTCCAGGGCTGTCGTGTCTGTTGAAAACTGCAAAAGACTGCACACGAATTTTGTCGGCCAACAACAGCCGACTGCAGAAGTGATGTCATGTGATGGTTAACTTTCCTTGTCTTTTTTCTTTTCTGAGCATGCCCAGTCTTGCTAATCTGCTGTCTGTCGGCCGAAATCTGTACTGACTGGCGAACAATCGGCCGTTCTGGTGTTGGCCAACAAAAATTTTAATGCCTGCACGACAGATTCTGTTCGGCCGAAAATGCGCTGTCGGCTGTAGGAAGCATCATACTAACAAGCCTACAATCGGCCGATCGGTCGTCGGCCGAATATTTACGGCCGACAATCGGTACGTGTGTACGAGGCTTTAGACTCTGGTTACAGGTTTAGGAGGCTGCTAAACCATTGACTGAAAAAAAAAAAAAATACTCCAGGGACAGATAAACAGCTAAAAAAAAAATCAATATTCTCAAAATATGTCAGACAGGTAAACTTATGAACCTTTAAAAAAAAAAACTTGTCTTGTGTCTCCCTTATGAAACATAATACAGATGCATCAGTTATGTTTACCACAGTAAAGTGAGTGTACTGTAGCTTGTTACAGTTATTGCAATATAAAAGAGAATTGTATATTCAATACATAGAGCAATCATTTTCTGCAGAGATAAATTGACTTGTATAGAGAATATCATTGAAACTAGAAAGTAATTACAATATTATGATTCTCCCAGGACAGAACACAAAGTGCTGATTTAGATGTATAACGCTGTTCTGGAATTGTACACAGTATTAGAGATTCACAATTAGGTTTCAATTTATTTTTATGTTTCTGTTAAATGCGGTTTATTCATGAATATTTAAAAAAAATAAAAAAGTTTGCATCTAAAGTGATTGTAAAGGTTTTTTTTTTTTAAATAACAAACATGTTATACTTCCCTCCTCTGTGCAAGGGTTTTGCACAGAGCAGCCCCGATCCTCCTTTTCTGGGGGACCCCAGCTTCGCTCCTGGTTCCTCCTCTTCATCGGGTGCCCCCACAGAGAGCCGCTTTCCATGGGGGCACCCGTGCAAGCACGCTTACGAGTCCCGCTGCTCTGTCCTTCTACACAAACAGCAGGACTCCGCCCCGCCCCCAGGTCCCGTGTCACTGGATTTGATTGACAGCAGCAGAAGCCAATGGCTCCTGCTGCTATCAATCTATCCAATGAGGACCGGAGACAGCGACTGGAGCCGATGAGCTTGTGCTCGTCGCTGGTTAGATCAGGTTAAGGTAGGAAAGGGGGAGAGGGGGTCTGGGGGGCAGCTGAAGCAGAAAAGGTTTTTCACCTTAATGCATAGAATGCATTCCAGTGAAAAACTATGAGACTTTACAACTCCTTCAAGACATACAACAATTTTCTCTCAAGAATAAAATAAACATTTAACAAAAGATATAAAACTTATTCAAAACCCACACCAGTGTAAGACTTAGGCTCCATTCACATCTAGGCGTTTTGGGGCGTTTTTGGAGAGTTTTTCTGCTCTAGGATCAGCTCTCAAAACGCCCAACAAGACAAATCCTATTCATTTCAATGGCCCCTGTTCACATTTGAGCGTTTTGACGCTGTAAGCCCAACGCTCAAAAAAGTACATGAGCTTCTTTTTGGGTAGATTACAGGCGTTTTCCATTGGTTTCTATTCAATCTAAAAACGCCTGCAAAAAAAACGCCTGTGAAAACGCCTATAAATCGCGGTAAAATCGCGGTAAAAATCGCGGTAAAATCGCGGTAAAAAACGCGCGAAAACGCTACGCTCAGGTGTGAATGTAGCCTTATGTGAATTCTGCAATTATTTATTATTATTATTATTATTATTATTATTATTATACAGGATTTATATAGCGCCAACAGTTTGCGCAGCGCTTAACAAAATGAAGGCAGACATTACAGTTACACTACAATTTGGAACAAAAGGAATCAGAAGGCCCTGCTCGTTAGAGCTTACAATCTAAAAGGGAGGGTCAATTAATACAAAAGGCAATAGCTGTGGGAGATGAGCTGATGGAGCAAGTGAAACAGTGTTATTAGTTAGTAGCCGGGTAGGCTTCTTTAAAGAGAAGGGTTTTCAGGGATCGTCTAAAGGTGGATCGATTAGGGGACAGTCGGACAGATTGGGGTAGAGAGTTCCAAACAATGGGAGAAGCTCTGGAGAAATCCTGGAGGCGAGCATGGGAAGAGGTGACAAGGGAGCTAGAGAGCAGGAGGTCTTGGGAGGACCGAAGAGAGCGGCTTGGTTGATATTTTGAGATCAGGTTAGTGATCTAGCTGGGGGCAGAGTTGTGGATGGCTTTGTAAACTATTGTTAGCACTTTGAATTTTATTCGTTGGGTGAGTGGAAGCCAGTGAAGGGATTGGCAGAGAGGGGACTAACAAGCAGACTATCACATCATAGGCATGTCTCTATATCTAAAACACCAGTTTATTTCAAGTAAAAATCCACACCTGAATCTCACCTGAACCGGAGAACGAAATCGCAGCGGACTCCTTTTAAAAATCGCACTGAAACAGCAGCCGGCGAATCCAGCCTTAATTGTAAAAAAGCCATACCAGTAGCTTAAAAGTTATTTTTACCCAGCGGTAATGTGACCACAAGGGCTCCACTTATATGGCAGAGTGGGGTTCGTGGTTGCATAACCACCAAACCAAATTGTAGCTGCTGCTGTGACAGGAGCCACTGTCAATCAAGCTGAAAAGGCCAGGTAGGAGGCGTGACAGGCTGTAGGTTGAGTTACAGTTATATTGCTTTTTCCACCACTCCAAGTAGAGGTGAAAGCATATCCTTGTGTCTCAGAGCATCGAGTGCAGCCTTGCCCTGAAACCAATCCAGAGAGCAAATCAATTGAAAAAAAGGAAAGGATCGCTGCTAGTCCTGACCAGCCCAGATGAATAAGGGATAAAGAGTGGCCTCAGCCTACATGTCTCCAACAATCCTTGCCCCGCTGGGATTTAATCATGGGGTCTAAAGCCTCGTACACACCCAACGATTATCGGCTGACCCATCGTCCGTCTTTTGTCCAGTGTTGTTGTGTTGGTTGAAATGTGCTCTAGACTGCACACGAATTTTCTCAGCCAACAAAAACCAACTTCAGAAGTGATGTCATGTGATGGTTAACTTTCCGTGTGTTTTTTCTTCTCTGAGCATGCCCAGTCTTGCTCATCTGAATTTTGTCTGCCGAAATCTGTACTGACTGACGGAAAATCGGCCGTTCTGTTGACGGCCAACAAAAATTTTATAGCATGCACACCAGATTTTGTTCGGCCGAAAAGTCGGAGTCGGTTGTCGGAAGCATCATACTAACAAGCCGACAATCGGCCGATCGGACGTTGGCCGAAAATTCACGGCCAACAATCGTTGCGTGTGTACGAGGCATTAGGCTGTAGGTCCAGTTAGAAGTAATGATGCAAACCTACCACACTAGTACGGATCTGCTTCTGTGATTAGCGTTGTTAGAAGCAAACAGGGAGCCAATGGAACTGGCAGGATCACCAGTGCAACATCTACTTATTCATGTAATTGGAAGAAGTATGTTGAATGGGAGAGATAGAGTAATGTTGTCCCAAAGTTTTACAGTTAAGGTTTATATTTTTATTGACGCACTGCTTCTTTGGAGGATCTGAAATTCAGGAGTCTCTATTGTTAATTGGGCAGCTGGGAAATTTGCATGCCTTATTGGAAAAAGGACACCACGGAGAACAAGACATGTGGCGTGATGGGCAAGGGGGTTGTGGTTAGGATTTTTTTTATATAATGGTAGGCCTGGTGTGATTCTTAAAAAGGAAGGAGGGGCATCAGTTATTTAGAGTTGTAGAATATAGCAGGGCCAGCTGGTGACCCACACATAGCCAGTCTTCCCATCTAGTCGCGCAGGTATAAGAACTACTATACCAGCTGACCACACACACCACCAGGCAGGTGGTACACAATAGGGATTTTTCCTTAGGGATGGAATGAATATGGTGAAGCTCTGCTGAGTTCCATCCTCCAATCATGTGCAAGCAAAAATACTGTTTTATTTTTTTTTATTTTCCTTGCACTTTATTGGGTATTTTTTTGCAAATGACTATTTCACCACATTCACTGAGCTCCAGGGAAAACTCCCTTGCAAAGTGAACAGCCTATTTGCCTTTAGTAAATGAACACCAATTACTTTTTACCTTATAGAAGGTTCTTTGAGATTAAGGTAAAGAGATGTTTACACAGATAAATGGCACAGATACAGATTAGTACTCCAAAACCTCTCCAATCCTATGAAACTCCTTATCCTAACCTGTCTGACTATCTCTTCCTCAATCCACCTTTCGGAGATTCAGGAAGAGAGAGAGATGAGGGCGCTCTGGTGGGGGTGGATGGCCAGTCCTGAGTAGCGGTGGGGGGACGGCACTTCAGGCAGCACTTATGAGAGGAGAAGCAACTCTAAAAGATCATGAGAAAGAAAGAAAGGTGCCTCTAAGTGCAATATTAAAAGGTTTATTATAGAGCACAATAATGGCCAAATCCACGGCAAAAACTACAGTAAACCTACCGTGGGTAACTCCTTTTCACACTATAACAGCTGTCACCACCCTCTTTGGCTGAATAACATTCTGAAAAGCCAATTTTGCCGCCTCAGACACAACTGTACCAAACAAACCGATTACCAAACCCAGAGAAAAACCCTCAAACAAAAATTTCGGGATAAAGGATACACACCACTGCTTTTTGAAAAAGCATATGCTACAAACATAAATCCCGACACCCCAAGCAACAGAAATGATAACACATCAAACGTTACCTGCTTCACCACCCAGTTCCACAACAAATATAAAAATATGGAACATATAGTGCGAAAGCACTGGTCTATACTCCTGCAGGACCCTCAACTGAAAGACAGCATACCAACCCAACCCAAATTTACATAAAGAAAAGCCCCCCAATATCAAAGGGAAAATAGAACCCAGCAAACTCAAAACCACCAAATACACATCCCAATACCTTAAAGTCTTTTCCATCATTGGGATGTATCAGTGCCGGAAACCTCTCTGCCTCATGCAGTTTTGTCCACCATGCACAAAAAGAATTCACAGTGAAAGGGAAGGTATACAAAATCCATGAGTTCTACACCTGCTCCACAAAATATGTAGTCTATTGTTTGTCTTGCCCCTGTGGCTTCCATTACGTAGGCAGACCTATACGCACCCTACGCAAGCATTTTGGAGAGCATCGTTGGTTCGTTGAGGGCAGGAGAGATGACCACAGCGTCCCCCTAAATTTTGTGGAATACCACCAGAAATCCACTAATGGCCTAAAAGTGTGGGTCATCAAATCCATCCCTGCCAGTTTCCCTGAAGCAGAGAGATTCCAGCATCTCTGCCAAAGGGAAACATACTGGATATATGCCCTAGACGTGCTCTCACCAGGAGGGATTAACGAAGATTTGGAAATAAATACTATATTATAGAACGCTACACTTCATGCATCATCATGCATAAACTAAACCCTTTACTAATATCACCTCTGCCTCTCACAGGAAACACTGCTGCATCTGCCATTCAGATAATCGATCCACCATATAGACAAGGTAGAATTCATTTCACACAGTTGCCAGTGGCATTGCATACACCCAACGTTGTGTCTACCGTTACACACAATCGGACTCCCAAATGTTCCTACAGTGGTCCCAACAGAACAAGTCTTTTTATTCCACATTATTAATATTTTCAACTTCCTACTATCCATTACCCTATAGAGCATAAAACATGCTTCTGGGACATGCCATCACTATTATCTCAATTTATGGACCCTTTTTTTCCATTATGACGTTCACATGGACCTCAAGAGCATAGCACCCACCATCCTCGGCCATTACTGGCTCTAACCTATTACTCTTGACATGGCCTTTTAAGAAAAATATTCTCTCCGATAATTGTCTATCATTCTATAATTCCCTTATTTCCCACCTCAGGTCATTGTATCATGCATGTTTCCTTGTTACTATTATTATTTTTATTCCATTTTATTTTATTATACTTTTTTTCTTGCTTTTATTCAATTTTTTCTTAATTTTTTTCTTACCTTTATTACCAATAAATCTGCACGACACCATCTACATGTGTATGACCACAACAGGCGGCACTGTTAGTGTGTCCCCAGCAACACAATCTTCACTCCATAGTCAATCATTACTGGGCGTTTACTTCTCCCATTTTTCCTTCCTTTTTCCTCCCACTCACCCCTTATAAGCCCACTTAGTGAATATGGGCGTAGGTCTGACGAAGGAGCCGCGCATGCTCCAAAACGCGTTACTTCCCTCATCTGACGCCACATCGGCTGCATGCATTCCAACGTGGTTCCCGGAACCCAGGGCCGCTTTCCCGCCTCTGCACGTCTTCCGGGAAACTGACAGCTGCTGGACAGTTCTCTGCACTCTCCCCCAAAGATAAAACGAAGGACAAGCGACTTGCTTGAGGACTTTTCTATGATATGCCTTCTTTTAACCACGATCCTGTAAGTGTTTATAGCTCTTTGTGCTCTACAATAAACCTTTTAATAATGCACTTAGAGGCGCCTTTCTCAGTTTCTCATAACCTTTAGGAGAGCCCTGAAAATCAATCTCTTCAGATAGGCCGATCCCACCTCTAACTAATAAACTGTATTTTTACTTTCTCCACCAGCTCATTGCCCACAGGTATTACCTTCTGTATCACATGACCCATCCTTTTAGATTGTAAGCTCTCATGGGCAAGGGTCTTCTGATCCCTCTTGTATTGAATTGTATTGCAACTGTACTCTCTGCTTTCATCTTGGAAAGCGCTGCGCAAACTGTTGGTGCTATATAAATCTTGTATAATATTTTTTGGCTTGCTTCGCACCTGACCGGAAGACAATGGCCACAGATGGTCTGGTATAATAATAGTATTGGTTCAGTTGCTTTCTTAACACTGCGGGGTAACCACACAATATGAAACCCATTCAGGCCCAGCATCTCAGCGTCTCTCTAGAGGTTAGGAAGAATATCTTTCATGAAAATATTTCAGAGTAAAAGGGAAGAGCGTAAGAATGCACACTAAGCATCACTTGGCAACAGAATTTGCATTCTCAAATCCTCATCCATGTGAAGAACATGACACAGGCAGCTTTAGATTTACTTCCCTCTCCCAATAGCTAGACAGCTTCCCCACATGGTTGTGAACCCCTTGCTCAATGAAGCCCTCAATTGCCACCTCTTCTCTCTTAAGGTAGCACCCACGGTCTGCATTTCCCACCAAAGTGAAATATCAGGTAGGCATAAGTGACATCCTAGATAATTACATAATTTGTGATGTAGTTATATCACCTAAAAGAAGTGGTACAGTGCAATTGTACAGATAGAAAAATAGGGAAAGATATACAGTTCAAAATAAGAGATGCTCTTCCTAAACACATCCCATTGCATCACAAAAATCCATTTTTTTTAAGGCGTACTTTCCAATAAATAAAGTAGACCACCCTTAGAAATACAAAATGGATGTATGTGCACATTTACTTAAGGTAAAATAATTAAAGATACCCTGTTGTCAGACTTTTCATTTCTACAATATGCTTCCCATAAGATTATATGTGCATTTCATATAATAAAATTCATATACTTTATGCATGTTTCAAGAGAGCATGCTTATTAGAGAACTAAGGGGAAATAAAGAAATACCTAAACAATTTATGAATTGTGCAGGACCATAATCAATCTTAATTTATTATAATTGTACAGTCTTGTTTTTTAAATAATTATTGTTTGACAACTTATTAAGCTTTGCACAATTGGCCTGGGGATGGCTTTCAGAAAGAATAAGTAGAGCTAAAAAGCTCCCTGAGGTCTATTAGTTGCTACTGTCATCTGCCTAAACTCATTATGATAACCACCGCTGTGTCCTTATTTCAAATTTTACAGATTTTATGCATGTTATATACCTGTAAAAGTCCTAAGCGTGCTGCTCGGTGCTGCCATCTTGGATGTGATGTCAAGCAGCTCTAGTAGACTCAAGTGACACTCTTTAGTTGTCCCCTTCACTTCTCCTCAGATACATTAAAACGTATACAGGTAGATGAAAGGAGGAGCTGGATCTGCACAGACAATAATTAGGCACTTCCACATGAGGAGAGGGCTGTGACAAGCAAGGAGGGAGAGGGCTGTGCTAGGGAACTGACTCATCCTGGAGAAGTTACATTTTCTAGCAGGTTTAAAGACATTGCAAGAAAATAACAAAATAATTTATGGAAAGGAAAAACACTGCAACTGAGCTGATGACAGGTTCTCTTTAAGTGCCGGTTCACACATTTGCGATGTCAGACATTGCATGTAATTCGCAGCGCACTGCTCTTCAAATCACATACGATGTCTGTGCATTGCGAATTCAGCCATACAGATTGTTTGGCTGAATTCGCATTGCATTCAGGCCGCAGTCACACCGGACCCTTTTTTTGGTTCCGCCCCAGAATCGGATTGCATGGGTGTTCACACCTATGCGATCCAATTCATGTCCAAATTGACAGTTCACACTGCTATATGCGAACTGATCTGGGGGTGTTATAAACTTTGTGTTGACACCCTCAGCGGTTCACCTATGGCAGTGTGAACTGCCTGCGAGTTGAGTGGGATGTGGGAATCCGCAGTGGATTCACAGAGTTTCCTGCATCGCATATGTGTGAACCAGCACTGAGGGTCTACCCATACTCATATTTATGGGAAACAGATATTGGTACCAAACATGAGAGTAGCGCAGAGAAGGTAGGCTCTGGATTTTATGACGGGTTTTTTGGGTGGAAATTTGCTTCAAGCTCCACCCCGAAAGACAGAAAACTGCTGACAGTTTTTGAGGTATGCTTTGCTGAAGTGCATAGGTAGAAAACCTAAATGTCAGTAGTTATGGCTGCAAAATTAATCCTTATGTCCTGCACTTGTCAATTATATCATACAAAAACAGAACTATCCTATAAAATCCAAAATCCCAACTCAACAATGTTCTTATGTACCTGTGTAAACAAGTCAATGACATTATGTACCAGCACAGATGCTTCACTCACTTCTGACCTCCATGCATTTCTCATCTTCACACAAACTGCATTAGAATTGGATGACATTTGAAATCTTCAACCCCATAAAGTAGGTTGTGTTTTTTTTTTTTTTTTTTTTTTTTTTTATCCTGGAGGATACTGTAATCTCTGTAGAGAGAGCAGGGGTAGATTTATGTCCCCAGTGTCAGCACCAGCAGCGGGTTGTAAATTTTCTAGACAGTTATGTGGCTGAAATCGTCTGCAGTAACCAGAATAATTATTTACTGCAGGGGCCTGGGAGACAATTAAACCTTGGTCCTCTTGAATCCAATATACACCATTTACAATATCAAAGCAAGCTCAGATCTGCATTTAAAGCAACCTGGTCAATGTCATATTTGTTCTTGGCAAGACCAGCCAGGAAATACAGGTTTAGGGCTTGTGGCCCACTTTTATTTGAAGGAAAAGTTCAAAAGTAAATTACAGTATTAACCAGGAGTTTCCAACACAACTTTAAAACACAAAAGCAAAACAACATTAAAGGGAAACTCCAGTCAAAAATGAAATTTGTCCTATTAATAGTACCTTATGTTAAATTCAGTTGTGTTCAAAATTATTCAACCCCCACTGAAATTGATTGTTTTGGCCAGTTTGACATTGATTTTGATCATTCAGTCATCCTGCTTACAATTAAATCAAAGAGGCACGTGTAGGTCAGACAAATATAACATAACATTTATAATGAAATAACCACAAATGTCTTTTCTGTGCTCACATCATTATCAGTTTTATTCAACCCCCAAGTGACATTCTTTAAGTCCCGCCAGAGGTTCTCAATCGGATTTAAGTCTGGTGACTGTGATGGCCACTCCAAAATGTTCCAGCCTTTAATCTGTAACCATGCTCTAGTGGACTTGGAGGTATGCTTGGGATCATTGTCCTGTTGAAAGGTCCAACGTCTCCCAAGCCTCAGGTTTGTGACGGACTGCATCACATTGTCATCCAATATCTCCTGGTACTGAAGAGAATTCATGGTACCTTGCACACGCTGAAGCTTCCCTGTACCTGCAGAAGCAAAACAGCCCCAAAGCATGATTGCCCCCCCCATGCTTCACAGTAGGCAAGGTGTTCTTTTCTTCATAGGCCTTGTTCTTCCTCCTCCAAACATAGCGTTGATCCATGGGCCCAAACAGTTCTAATTTTGTTTCATCAGTCCACAGAACACTATCCCAAAACTTCTGTGGTTTGTCCACATGACTTTTGGCATACTGCAGTCGACTCTTCTTATTCTTTGGAGACAGCAAGGGGGTGCGCCTGGGAGTTCTGGCATGGAGGCCTTCATTACGCAGTGTGCGCCGTATTGTCTGAGCAGAAACTTCAGTACCCACATCTGACAAATCTTTTCTCAGTTCCTCAGCAGTCACACGGGGACTTTTCTCCACTCTACGCTTCAGGTAGCGCACAGCAGTCGAAGTCAGCATCTTCTTTCTGCCACGACCAGGTAGCGTTTCAACAGTGCCCTTTGCCTTGAATTTGCGAATGACGCTTCCTATGGTGTCTCTTGGTATGTTTAACATCTTTGCAATCTTCTTATAGCCATTGCCCTTCCTGTGAAGAGTAATCACCTCTTCTCTTGTCTTCCTGGACCATTCTCTTGACTTCACCATGTTTGTAACCACACCAGTAAATGTCTAGAAGTAGCTGAGTATCACAGTCATTTTAAAGCTGCCTAATTGGTGCTTATTAGGCTTTATTGCTGCTCCCTGACATCCACAGGTGTTTTCAATACCTGATTGAAAACACTTCAATGAACCTCTGTTCTTCAGAGTGGTAGTCTTTAAGGGGTTGAATAATTGTGTCAATGAAGAATTCACAAAAGAAACATTTACTACTGTATTACAAAACCAATTGATGTAATTTTACTTGCATATGGTTCTTTAACCTCCCTGGCGGTATGATTATGTCAGGAATTACATACCAAAAGCGGTACAATTCTTTTCATGGAAATTTGGCGTTATGTATTATAGGCCTACAATTCTTAGTAATTACTGAATTAAACCTGACCAAAACAAGACTCTAGTAGACATCCCAGATGTGAGAAATTTGAAACACAAACACGTGAATTATAATCGAATTAATAATATTATTTTATTATTTAATATATAATAAAATTATATTATTGATTAGATTATAATTCATGCATTATATCATTATATATTATATATAGATATATGTGTGTGTGCATATATATATATATATATATATATACACATATATATATATATATATATATATATATGCATACATATATATATATATATATGCATATATATATATATATATACCGGTGTATATATATATATATATATATATATATATATAATATAAAATGTGTTTTGTGTTTTGTGCAACGTTTTTTTTTTTTAATTTCCCTCCCTAGTTCCGCTCCCATGCAGCATTGCTGCTGCAGGGAACGGAACTAGGAAGTGATCAGAGCGACGGAGGGACGGAGGAGCGGCGGGACTCTCGGCTGGCGATCTCAGCAATGAGAGATCATCGCTGGATCGCCAGGATAAGGTAAGAGAACACCGCTGCGCTCTCTGCAATCCACCCCGAGCGTGACTCGGGGTTACCGCTCCTGATATGAAAAACCAACCCCGAGTCACGCTCGGGATTACCGCTAAGGAGGTTAAGAAGTCCTTGTAGGATTTCATTCTGAATACAATTACAAATGTACACTAAATTCCCTAAAACCCTTTACAGCATTGGGGGTTCTATAAATTTGAACACAACTGTATCTTTATCTTTGATATTATTAATTTTCTGGCTAGCTGCTTGTGTAGATTAGAAAGTCTTATCTAAACTAGACAAACAGGTTCTTCCTGTTCTTCACCAACAACGTTATCTCCCTTTATCTGAATTTGCTAAGCTGTCTTTCACTTCCTGAAAAGGTTGTCGGTCTTTCTTAGACAGGCATGCCTAGACTTGTCCAGCCCCACCCCTCCTATCCTTCACATGATATGAGAGAGAGAGAGACGCAATATATAAAACGTAGCCGCTAGGCTAGAGTGTGACTTTGGAGTGAGATTTTGATGTGACTTTGAGTGCAGCTTTGATCCAACTTTACACTCTCTGGATCAAAGTCACATCAAAAGTGGCATCAAAGTAGTGAAGACCATCTAACAGCACCACTGCTCAAGTACAAACACTATGGGGTTGATTTACCAAAGGGAAATAGACTGTGCACTTTGCAAAGCGCAGTTGCTCCAGAGCTTAGTAAACGAGGTAAAATTTTATTTGGCAAAGGATACCCAATCAACGTGCAAGGAAAATTAAAAAAAACTAAATTTTTACTTGCACATAATGATGGAAATCAGCAGATGATGGACATCAGCAGAGCTTCTGCTCATTGACTAAGTTCTGGAGCAACAGCTCTTGCAGAGTGCAACTGCACTTTACAAAGTACACAGTCTATTTGCTTTTAGTAAATCAACCCCAAAACCTCCTTCTTGCAGTATCACCTCTCTGGCCCCAAACTTAGTCTGCTCCTTCAGACCATCTTACAGTACCACTGCTCAAGTACAATCACTATGGAGTTGATTTACTAAAGGGGAAATAGACTGTGCACTTTGCAAAGTGCAGTTGTACTCTGCAAGCGTAATTTCTCCAGAGCTTAGTAAATGAGGTAAAGCTTCATTTTGCAGAGATAACCCAATTATGTGCAAGGAAAATTTTAGAAACAGCATTTTTGCTAGCATGTGATTGGATGATGGAAGTCAGCAGAACTTCTGCTCATTTACTAAGCTCTGAAACAACTGCACTTTGCAAAGTGCACAGTCTATTTGCCTTTAATAAATCAACACCTATACCTCTCTCTCACAGCTCTCTGCTGCTCTGGCCTGTGCCCCTGACCTCTGGGCAGAGGACCCCCTATTTCTGGGGTGGACCCCACTGCTATGCTCTTGATTATAATTCCGTGAATACCTGCAAACTTAGCCTGCTGGTCTCCTGTAAGACCTGGATACAGGGTTGAAGGTTTCTTCCTTTCCAGAGCTCTTCAAAGTCTCTGAACTCTGGAACTCAATCCAGGAGTTACAGAAAAAAGTGAAAAACCAATCGACTCTGCTTAGAACAACCATTCAACCTCTCCATTCAGCCTCAACCTGTATTTGTGGGAACCCTGTGTGCCTTTTACCTCTTTTTTCATAGTGGCTCGGCACTGTGATACTAATAAAGAAAGGTGAGACAGGGCATTCCGGTACGAGTCAGATCCCTCATTCAAATACTTCACAGCCAAAAAGAGAAATTGACAGCACTCGGGAATTGATGAAAATCGATTCAATCAAAAATTGATACAGACAGTGCATCACAGGGACATGTGACTGGTTGACGCGTTTCACGATTCTGAAGATCGCTTACTCATAACTCATAACTGTCACATCAGCCTCCTTTTAGAAAAAATAAATAAAAAAAACAGTTCCCAATAGAGTTATCATATTGACTATTCTAGTGGCCCGTGTCTCCATTTCTGGAAATGTGGGATGCCTGTGTCCCTCACCACGTTCTGTGTTTTCTTCTGCCAGTCCCTACTGCTCTGCTGTATCCTCTAGCAGCCTTTCAAAAACCCACCTCCCTCTGTAAGCTACACAGGAATTGTCCAATGAAACTGTCTACGCTTATGGACCCAGCTGAAAGTGGTCAGATTGTGCTAGAACATCCAGCCCACCACTAGCCTCTATCATAAGCTTTAGACGTCCAGATGGTTGGTGTTAGGGTTTGCTATGTGCGGTTAGATTTATTAATGTTGCAAGATAAGAAGTGGGTCTATTATTGCTTGAATTACCATCCCAATGAGCCCTTCATGACTTCAACTCAAATCTGTTGGTGATTAACCCTCCTAGCGGTATCCCCGAGCGTGACTCGGGGTGGATTTTCTATGCTAGGATCGGTATCCCCGAGTCACGCTCGGGGTGGATAGGCAGAGCGTGCAGCGGTCTCTTACCTTCTCCTGGCGATCCAGCGATGATCTCCCATTGCTGTGATCGCCAGCCGTCTGAGATCCCCGCCGCTCGTCCGTCCTCCGTCGGTGTGATGACTTCCTAGTTCCGTTCCCTGCAGCAGCAATGCTGCATGGGAGCGGAACTAGGGAGGGAGATTCAAACATTGAACGTTGCACAAAACACAAACACACACATAAGATTTATATTATATATATATATATATATATATATATATATATATGTATATATATATATATATATATATATATATATATATATATATATATATATATATGTGTGTATATATATATATATATATATATATATATATATATATATATATATATGTGTGTATATATATATATATATATATATATATATATATATATGTGTGTATATATATATATATATATATATATATATATATATATGTATATATATACATATATATATATATATATATATATATATATATATATATGTTTATGTATATATATATATATATATATATATATATATATATATACACACACATATATATATATATGTTTATATATATATATATATATATGTGTGTATATATATACATATATATATATACACACACCGATATATATATATATATATATATATATATATATATACACACCGATATATATATATATATATATATATATATATATATATATATATATACACACCTATATATATATATATATATATATATATATATATATATATATAATATAATATAACGCATTAATTATAATCTAATCAATAATATAATTTTATTATATAATATAATATAATATATATATATATATATATATATATATATATTATATAATAAAATTATATTATTGATTAGATTATAATTCATGCGTTTGTGTTTCAAATTTATCACATCTGGGATGTCTACTAGAGTCTTATTTTGGTCAGGTTTAAGTCAGTAATTACTAAGAATTGTAGGCCTATAATACATAACGCCAAATTTTCATGAAAAAAATTGTACCGCTTTTGGTACAGAATTCCTGACAGAATCATACCGCCAGGGAGGTTAAACCTGGGCTCCAGGCACAACATATATTCCACATATAGGGACCTTAGATTGTAAGCTCCATGAGGGCAGGGACTGATGTGAATGTACAATATATATGTAAAGTGCTGCCTAAATTGATGGGGCTATATAAGTACCTGAAATAAAAAAAAAAAAAATAATAGCTATAAATCTACTTTGTGTGCATCTTGAAAACCCAGAGAATACCTTGTAAAAGTATCAGTGACATCATCACAGTGCTGTACATAACCTGTGCAGAGAGCTGAGCTATGGGAGGAGTCCAGCAGCCCCACCCACTACAGAAAACTACAGGAGGGGTGGAAACTAGACCAGTCCCTTTGCACAAGGAGGAAGAGCAGCAGTGACCGGTCTTTAACCACTTGCCGTCTGCTCACTCGAGCACTACTGCGGCAAAGTGGTCTGTTATCGTCTGGCGACGTAGACCTACGTCGCCAGACACTCCCCCTTCTCGGCGGTCACAGTTTTCAGTCACAGCGGGAGTCGGGCCAGGGGAGGAGCAGCGGCAATCGCCGCTGCTCTTCCCCGATCGTCAGGGATCTAGTGTGGAGATCCGCCTGCTTGTGTAAACACAAGCGGGCAGATCTCCTAAGTGACAGGCAGGGTCATATTGTAGGGTTCAGCATAGCTGAACCTGTGATCTGTCCCTGTGTCACACAGTCACCTCCCCCACACACGTCAGTAAGCACCAGGCATACATTAACCCCTCCCTCTCCAATAAAATTAACCCCTTCCCTGCCAGTGTCATTTTTACAGTAACAGTGCATATATATAGCACTGATTACTGTAGTAATGTCACTGGTACCCCCAAAAGTGTCAAAAATGTCAGTCAAGGGTCCGATCTGTCCGCTGCAATGTCGCAGTACCGCAAAAAAAACGCAGATCGCCGCCATTACTCGTTAAAAAAAAAAAAACACCAAAAATGACAGAAATCTTTCCCTTAGTTAGTAAACGCAATAACTTTTGCCCAAACCAATCAAAATACGCTTATTGCGATTTTTTTTTACCAAACATAAGTAGCAGAAAACAAATTGGCCAAAAATTTAAAAAAATTTTGATTTTTACATTTTTTGGGGGGGAATTTCATATAAAAAATTTTGAAAAATATTGTTATTTTTTCAAAATTTACGCTCTTTTTTTTGTTTATAGCGCAAAAAGTAAAAATCACACAGGTGATCAAATACCACCAAAAGAAAGCTCTGTTTGTGGGGAAAAAAGGACGTAAATTTCGTTTGGGTATGGCATCGCACAACCGTGCAATTGTCAGTTAAAGTCGCAAAGCGCCAAATCGCAAAAAGTGGCCCAGACGTAAGACAGCAAAATCCTCCGGTGGTAAAGTGGTTAAAGTGGAGTTCCGGCCTATTTTGCAACTTTAGTGATTCCTGGAGTGCTCGCTATGCTGATCAATTGGGCATTTAAAAATTTTTTCGGGGGGGGGGGGGTCCCTTACCTTATTTTCAGGGCATTTTTGATTGTACTTCCTCCTTCTCCCCCCTCTGTGGCCACGGCCACCGACATCACTTCTGCCTTTGCATTGCATCCTGGGAGCTGTTTGTCATCACTCCCAGGAGGCTGGAATCAGGAAGAACTCCCAAAACACTCCCTGGAATCAGGAAGAAGGACACAGCCGATTACACTGTGGCTTCAGATGCCCACATCCAAGATGGCCGCGCCCAGACAGCGTTTTTAAAAGTAATATTCTGACTAAAATCCAATACTGTACACCTTGTAAGTATGAGAATAGCGGTTCTGTAAAGGGCGATGGATTAGTATTATAGGGGTATTTTTAGTTAACCACTTAAGCCCCGGAAGATTTTACCCCCTTCCTGACCAGGGGGTTTTTTGCGATTTTTTACTGCGTGACTTTAACGGACAATTGCGCAGTCGTGCGACGCTGTACCTAAACGAATTTCATGTCCTTTTTTTCCCACAAACAGAGCTTTCTTTTGGTGGTATTTGATCACCTGTGCGATTTTTTGATCATGCGCTATAAACAAAAAAAAGAGCGTCAATTTTGAAAAAATAACAATATTTTTCCCTTTTTTTTATACGAAATTCCCCCCCCCCAAAAAATGTAAAAATCAAAATTTTTTAACATTTTCAGCCAATTTGTTTTATGCTACATATGTTTGGTAAAAAAAATCGCAAAAAGCCTATTTTGATTGGTTTGCGCAAAAGTTATCGCGTTTACTAACAAAGGGAAAGATTTTTGTCATTTTTGGTGTTTTTTTTTTAACGAGTAATGGCGGTGATCTGCGATTTTTTTTGCAGTACTGCGACATTGCGGCGGACAGATCGGACCCTTGACTGACATTTTTGACACTTTTGGGGTTACCAGTGACATTACTGCAGTAATCAGTGCTATACATATGCACTGTTACTGTAAAAATGACACTGGCAGGGAAGGGGTTAACTGTATTGGAGAGGGAGGGGTTAAGTGTGTCCTAGGGGCGTGTTTCTAACTGTGATGGGACATGTCTCCTATTGTAAAAACAGAGATCAACGGTTCTACATAGTAGAACCGTCTGATCTCCATTTTTACACAGGGGAGAATGACAGGCGGCTTGTTTACATAAGCCGCCCGCCTTTCTCCCGCTCTACTGACGATCGTAGTGTGATCGGCGGACATCGGGTCCGCCGGTCACAGGCCCGGACTCTTCTGTGAACGAGCTGTGGCGGGCGCGCGCCTCAGCGGGCGCGCGCTCGCCCGCTATTGGCTCAAAACCCGGTGACAGGCTAGCGACGTAGATCTACGTCACTCTGCCTGGCCGGGGCTGACTGCCACAGTAAATATACTGTGCGCAGTCGGCAAGCGGTTAAAAAAGGTATTTGAGGCCGGAAATCCGCTTTAATACAGGGCGCTCCTGCACAGAGGGAAAGTTTTGAGCTGGATTACTGCACAGATCTGGAAGAAATGCACACTAAAATTCTAGTAGGAATATATATGGCAAATGTATTTAGAAAATATTTTTTTCATTCCAGAGTTTTGAACTTCATCGTATGAGGCAGTAAGAGGACCGTTTTCTTCTGTATGTAGAATACTTTTTTCACTGCTGAAACCAAACACCATTGTGAACTGATTTCCAGTTAATTACAATGTTTTCTCTGCCACTTTATATCAACCCTGTGACCTTTAGATCCTCTCCTATTGTAACAGATGCATAAAAGGTATACATTTATTTACACATCCGGGTCAGCCCCGCCGATTGACAATGCAATAATTAGCTTACATAATTCCTGTCAACGAGCATTGCAACCAGTTAATTGTGCCACCAGTTTAGTAATTATCTCCTGTGTACTAATTGCATCCTCTCTCTGCGAAAGGTCAGACGCTTGAGACTTGCGCCATTACTGTTATTATTGTTTTATCACAAGTGGTGATTACATTCATTATGATAATTGAGAGTCATGTAATATAAAAAAGAATGCTTCTGTATGAGGCCTGACCACTCGTGCGTCCAGACATTTGGGAAAGGAAAAAAAAATATACAACAAAAGAAACCTTGGAAATAAAATGTTCATACTAGTTTGAATAAACTGCTCTCTTCCCTCTCTCTCTACTCACAGAGGCAGCACTGGGAGCCATTGGCTCTTGCTGCGGTCAATCAAATCCTGTAATCCTGTAAGCAGAAAATGGGGGGGGGGGGCAAAGCTGCACTGTGTGTGCCAATAGATGCACACAGCCCGGATCAGAATTCAGCCCGCAGGTGTGCCTCCATTACAGATCGCTTGATGGGGCCCACAGGAAGAGGAGGAGACAACAGCGCCAGTGAAGAACTTAAAAGTGGAGTTCCACCCATTTTTAATAAGTTGGATTACATAGATGTATGTAATCCCCTTTAAAACTACTTTTACCAATGGAAACTTTTTTTTTTTTTTTGCTAGTAAATACCTTATTTACTGCTTTATTCATCCTCTCCTCACTTCCGGGTCCGGCCGCCAATCGGCGATTACATCATTCGGCGATTCGCAGGAGGTGCTGGGATGTATCTCATGGCATGAAATCTCGCATTATTACACAGGAGCTGAACTGTACTGTTTGCATTGAGGCCGTGCTCTGCCCCGCCTCCTCTCAGTGAGCGTGGACTAAAAGCATTATATCCTCACTGAGCTCACTGAGAGGAGGCGGGGCGGAGGCGGGGCAGAGCACAGCCTCAATCCAGTACATACAGTACAGCTCACTGAGAGGAGGCGGGTGGGGTGGAGGCGGGGCAGAGCACGGCCTCAATACAAACAGTACAGCTCAGCTCCTGTGTAATAATGCAAGATTTCATGCCATGAGATACATCCCAGCACCCCCTGCGAATCGCCGAATGACGTAATCGCCGATCGGCGGCCAGACCCGGAAGTGAGGAGAGGATGAATAAAGAAGAAAATAAGGTATTTACTAGCAAAAAAAAAAGGTTTCCATTAGTAAAAGTAGTTTTAAAGGGGATTACATACATCTAAAGTTACTAAAATGGGTGGAACTCCACTTTAAGAAGAGGCGTTTTGGGACAGCTCTGTGCAAAACCATTGCACAGAGCAGGTAAGTATAACATATTTGTTACTTAAAAAAGAAATGACCTCCTGAAGACGCGATTTTGCGAAATGCATTGTGGTCTGTTTACCTTCTGAACCTCCGGTTTATCTAGCGACGTCACATCCTGCTCCTGTGGAACGCACGTCGGCCACGGTAACGCTCGGTGAAGGGTGACAGAGTCAGGTGCGAGACGGCGGGGGATGCTGTTTCCTATTCTTTGTGGCGGTTCTTACCAGTGCCAGGTTGGGCACTTTTTAATGTAAGCATTTTATCATCTATTGGGCTATTATAAAAACTGAGTTACACTATTATCCATTTCTGTGTTCCTTATTAATTTATGAACTCTGACTGCGGGAAGCCATATAGGGTGCGATTGTGGACCGAGCACCCATCCATATATAAGCGATTTAGGTCCTGGTGGCCTGAATCCTTCTGGTGAGCATATATCAATTTAATTCTACCCACAGGGTGAAAGGTGTTCCATAACTTCTCTACACGGTGTGGGTGCTTTGGCAGTCATCCATTTCCATCACACAACCATCGGACTTTTTGCACCATAACTAGGATGTTCTTTTAGTTGGACTATTTGAACTCACAAATTTATGCACTAAGCACTTTAAGCCCCGGTTCACACTGGGGCGACCTGTGAGGCGACCTGGTCGCCTCACAGGTCGCCGCAGGTCGCCTCCCATAGGGAAGCTACGGACCCGTTCTAATGGGAGCGACACAAGTCGCTCCGACCTAGAAAAAGGGTCCGGTGCTTCTTTGGGGCGACCAGGCGGCGACCGCTATAGACTTCAATGTTATGAAGTCTGTGGCGGCCGCTCCGAGGTCGCGGCGCGCTGCTCGCACCGCAATCTCGGAGGTCGCCCCTGAAAGTAGCGTCGCGCCAGTGTGAACCGGCGCTTATAGTACTATTGTATTTATTTGGGAAGTAATATATCACGCATATGTTTTTTGTTGATATTTCTATTTTCTTTGTTACACTTATTTATTGACACCATTTGTTGCATGTGTAATTATTTGGACACATTCCTATTTATTATTCACATTTATGATTACAGGTAGTTAGTGATATTTAGCACATATTTAAAGTTTTTACCAGCGCCTCCTTTATTATATATTGTTCACCCATTTATGTATGTGTCTATTCACATTTGAAGGGGCAGCCGTTTAAATTGGCTATTGCATTTTGTTGGGGTTTGGGCGCCTTCACAATATTTTATATCTTTACAAACGCTTTCAGCACATTCTGTATGGCCGAAGGCCGAGGTTATTCTGCGCCTGCAGCACTGCTGCCTAGTACTAAATGACTCATTCAAGGGAGAAGTATACATCAACAATGTGTAGGGTTACCAAATGTATTGCATCTGAATGCAGCATATTATTCACTCCTGTGCATGAGCCCTTAATGGTTTGGATGGATAAGCATTTATAAATATAAATGTACTGCATATGTTGTATTTATTTATATCAATTATAAATGTGCTATCCAACTACTAAACTAAACCTTTCCTCCAACCTCTATACCATTGCATTTCTTACAATGTTAGCAATTTTATGTTTGTTATTGCTTTTTCTTGTAAAGAAAAATTTCTATAAAAATATGATTAACCACTTGCCGACCAGTCACTGGGACTGTACTGCGGCAAAGTGGCTCGATTCCGTCCAGCGATGTAGACCTATGTCGGTGGACTCCTCCCCTTGTGGGCGGCGCTCGCGCGCCGCCGGAGGCTCGCTCCCGCTGTTTTCAGTCACAGCGGGAGTCGGGCCAGGAAAGGAGCAGCAGCGATCGCCGCCGCTCTTCCCCGATCGTCGGGGAATCGAGTCTGGAGATCCGCCCGCTTGTGTAAACAAAGCGGGCGGATCTCCTAGGTGACAAACAGTGACAGATTGCAGGGTTCAGCATAGCTGAACATGCGATCTGTCCCTGTTTCACTCAGTCTCCTCCCCCCACACACGTTAGTAAGCACCAGGCATACATTAACCCCTCCCTCTCCAATAAAATTAACCCCTTCCCTGCCAGTGTCATTTTTACAGTAACAGTGCATATGTATAGCACTGATTACTGTAGAAATGTCACTGGTACCCCCAAAAGTGTCAAAAATGTCAGTCAAGGGTCCGATCTGTCCGCCGCAATGTCGCCGTCTCGCAAAAAAAAAAATTGCAGATCGCCGCCATTACTCGTTAAAAAAAAAAAACACCAAAAATTACAGAAATCTTTCCCTTAGTTAGTAAACGCAATAACTTTTGCGCAAACCAATCAAAATACGCTTATTGTGATTTTTTTTTTACCAAACATAGGTAGCAGAAAACAAATTGGCCAAAAATGTAAAAATGTAAAAAAAATTTGATTTTTACATTTTTTTGGGGGGGAATTTCATATAAACAATGTGAAAAATATTGTTATTTTTTCAAAATTTACGCTCTCTTTTTGTTTATAGCGCAAACAGTAAAAATCGCACAGGTGATCAAATACCACCAAAAGAAAGCTCTGTTTGTGGGAAAAAAGGACGTAAATTTCATTTGGTTACGGCGTCGCACAACCGCGCAATTGTCAGTTAAAGTCGCACAGTGCCGAATCGCAAAAAGTGGCCTGGACGTAAGACAGCAAAATCCTCCGGTGGTAAAGTGGTTAAAAAGAAAAAAATCAGGATAAAAGAAAAGTAGTGGTGTAAAAAACAGTAACTTTTTGGATTAATGATTATATTTGTGGTCTGTGTACCTGGGGGCATAGCAAGGGTGTATCCTTTCCTTACATACATTGTTGTCATGGTCAGGGGTCAGGCTCAGAGACCAGTAGCTATAGCAGTAGAGGGAGTCCCTCTTACCAGCAGGATTGGTATACAAGCCTAACAGTCGACCTGGAAAATAATGCAAGCTCACCTGAGGTGCGGTGTCTAAGTACTAACCAGTGTTCACCAGATCTCATAATAGTGGAGATAGGTTTAGCTGTGTGTTAGTACCAGTTCATGGTCCTCAGGATCGCCCCCACAAGGAGGTGAGCAAGCAAGGGTCCAGTATCGGATATAGCAGGTAAGGATCACACAGAAGAGTAGTCAGTAAGCAAGCCAAAGGTCCGTAATGAGTAGTTGCAGTTTGGGATCAAGTTGAAGCGTAGTCGAGGAACAGGCCAAGGGTCAGTACCAAGTGGTAGTAAAGATACGGACCGCAGCAGAAAAGACAAAAGCGAGATACTGGCTGGAGAGAGCACAAAAATCTGGCACACAGGAAGTGCAGAGACATGGTTTAAATCAGGAAGTTCATGGGAGAAACAAAGAGTTCAACGTTCAGCAGAAGTCAAGGAACAAGGCAGGCTTGTCCAATGGATCAGAGCGAGTGCTCTCCAACAACATCTCAGTTAGTTCAGAGGGAAGAGTAATTGACAGACACAGCAGAGGTCTCAGGTTCAAGTCCAGGCCCTGCCTGTGACCACCTCCTTTCAGACAGGAGGAGAGACAGCCGTCACTCTCCTCCTGGGACTCTGCTTCCCACCCAAAGACACCCTGTCACATGTGTCCTAGGCTTTTTTTGAACAATCCCAGGATGCACTGCTGTTGTGCCCTCCCACTGGGACTGTCGCAAAAGCCTGTGTGTCACTGGCTAGGATTCCTCCACTGTCCAACAGGCTCCCCTATTGGATACGGTGGGGACACTCCCTCAGACCAAGTGAATCACACCTGGGCACATGTAACAGGCAAATTAAAAATCCTGCTCCCTGATAAGCAGAAGAGCAAACAAGTGCCTTTGCCTAGCACCTGACTAGGAGGGTGCTACATCTATATACCTATAAATATATATATATATATATATATATATATATATATATACACATACACACACACTGTATAATTAGGCCCTCAGATCTGGTGGGAGTAACAATAATGAATGGAAGTGCTGGCACCACCTCGCCTTTATTTGGTCTACTAGTCACAGTAAATTTATCACGTCCTCTCCTACCTTCCACCTACATACCTCCAGCCTCTGCTTACCAGGTTACAGAGCTTGCAAGCCAACTTGAAGCCTGATGGCATCACTTTAATGACCCATTTTAGATAATTGCATGAATTTAAGAGAAACACATCCGTATGAAATAAAGGGTGTTTTTATTTCTTTGAAGGTTAAAAAAATAATGAAATTCATGTCAAAGTCAAACAAGGCTGTACTTTCATATACGTTGAATAATGACATGGATTTTTTTTAATATGAAAAATTGATTTGTTATTCCAACAAAACCCTGTAGATCCAAGGACTATCGATTAACACGCATTTTTACTGAAAGAGCTCAGTGACTGTGTGTTCTGTGTAGGCATGAAAACAGTTTTATCTGCTAGGAATAGTAAATGCCCTCATAGGATTCTGTCAGGACAGAAATAAGAGAATGACCATGACTCAATTGCTTTTTTTACGACTTTAAATTCCAAATACGGGTTCTCTGGAATAGAAGAGGTATCATTTCTCTGGCCGCTTGTGTCTCCTACCTCCCCTCTATTCCAGAGCTAGAACCTCCATCAGACTTTACAGCAGGAGTCTCCAAACTGCGGCCCGAGGACCATATGTGGCCCTTTGCTAGTCTTTATCTGGCCCTCGGGGCACTATTCCTCCCACTGATATGAGGCACTATTCTTATAATTCTTCCACCGATACCAATGATGGGATGCTATTCCCCCTACTAATAGGGGCACTGCTCCTTTCTCCTATTGACCACCAAACCTGAAGCCATATTTATTCTCATTGATGCCGAGCTCGGGACATTTACTGCCCCTGCGGGCCACAATCCGGCCCTCCTAAAGTCTGAAGGATAATAAACAGGCCCTTTGTTTAAAATATTTGGAGACCCCTGCTTTACAGCATTTGGATAGCCTGTATTCCTTATTGCATGTTGTGGCACTATCCTCTGACTGCTACTTCACTAAAGGCAGGGCTTTGTTTCTTCAGGTACAACCCCTGAGTCACCCCCTGGTCTCTGCCCCTACCTACTACCAATCACTGTTCTCTGTCTCCACCCTCTATCCACCTTTCAGTATCACCCCTTTTGAAGAAAACTTAGCCAAGTATCATTTTGTGGTCTTAAGTAATTTGTATGGAATTTGCTAATGATAACAAAACAGTAAAATAGATCCCCTGCAGCCGGCAACAATAGACCTCTCCAACAACAATAGATGCCCTAGCAGCCAGAATCAATAGACCTTCCAGCAACCAACTTCAATAAACCCCTCCCCCTTCATCAGTAGATCTCTCAGCAACAGTAGATCCCCCAAGGCAAAAATATCCCTAGCAACAATAGATCCACCCCAGCAGCAGTAGGCCCCCTGTCTGCAACAATAGATCCCTCAGCAGCCAGCATCAATAAACCCTCCAGCAAACAACAACAATAGACTCTCATTATCAGTAGACTCCCCCCCCAGCTACAATAGACCCCACCCCAGAAAAAACAATAGATTCCTCAGCAGCCAGCATCAATAGACTTTCCAGCACTCCTTGCCAGTATATACAGAGCTGGAGGTGCCAAACTGCGTACCACAGCGTTCCAACTGAAAAAAAAATCCTGACTACAGGCATTTGCATATAAGTTAGAGGATAGAACCGCATTGCATGGAAGGGGACCCAGGTATTGAACACTTCTATAAGTGCTGAATGCAGAAGAGATTGATGGAGGCTGTAGCTGTATAACAAAGGCAAGCCAGAGAACATGGGCCACCAGAGAGGAGAGCTTAATAGCTCCTTTAGAATTATTTAGGAGATTTATAGAGTCACTACTAGTAATTTGCTAACCCTACTTGTTGTCACCCCTTAGTAGTCAGAAGTCTGACATCTCTCTTAGGCCAGCCATAGATGGTTCGAATCTGAACGTTTTGAACCTGCTGAAACGGCCAAGATTCTAACTGTATGTGGGCAGGTTAAATGTACCAAGTTGATTGATTGATCAACTTCGGTGCCGGATTCACTTGCGATTATCTCTAGCGGCTACTATAGCCGCTAGCATTAATCACTGTCTTCAACTGGCGGGGATAGCTTGCCCCGCCCGCCCCTGCCCCCTTGCCAGGAGCAGATATTTGCTCAGCAGGAGGGTTTCTCCTGTCAGCACTGTCTGTGTTGATAGGGAAATCATGCAAATTTCTTTCCTGCAAAGGTTTCCTCCCATGTTTGCAGGAAATAAATTTACACCATCTATGGCCTGCCCTATTCAATGCTAGCGGCTGCCAGCGTCTAACCACTGTCTTACGATTTTGCTGTCTTACGTCCAGGCCACTTTTTGCGATTCGGCGCTGTGCGAATTTAACTGACAATTGCGCGGTCGTGCGATGCCGTACCCAAACAAAATTTACGTCCTTATTTTTCCCACAAATAGAGCTTTCTTTTGGTGGTATTTGAACACCTGTGCAATTTTTACTTTTTGCGCTATAAACAAGAAAAGAGCGTAAATTTTGAAAAAATAACAATATTTTTCACATTTTTTTATATGAAATTCCCCCCCAAAAAAATGTAAAAATCTAAATTTTTTTAAATTTTTGTCCAATTTGTTTTCTGCTACCTGTGTTTGGTAAAAAAAAATCACAATAAGCGTATTTTTATTGGTTTGCGCAAAAGTTATTGCGTTTACTAACTAAGGGAAAGATTTCTGTCATATTTGGTGTTTTTTTTTTAACGAGTAATGGCGGCGATCTGCGATTTTTTTTGCGGGACTGCGACATTGCGGCGGACAGATCGGACCCTTGACTGACATTTTATGACACTTTTGGGGGTACCAGTGACATTACTACAGTAATCAGTGCTATAAATATGCACTGTTACTGTAAAAATGACACTGGCAGGGAAGGGGTTAATTTTATTGGAGAGGGAGGGGTTAATGTATGCCTGGTGCTTACTAACGTGTGTGGGGGGAGGGGACTATGTGACACAGGGACAGATCGCAGGTTCAGCTATGCTGAACCCTGCAATCTGACCCTGCCTGTCACTTAGGAGATCCGCCTGCTTTGTTTACACAAGCAGGCGGATCTCCAGACTCGATTCCCCGACGATCGGGGAAGAGCAGCGGCGATCGGCGCCACTCCTCCCCTGGCCCAACTCCCACTGTGACTGAATACAGCGGGAGCGAGCCTCGGGTGGTGCGCGCGCCACCCACAAGGGGAGGAGTCCAGCGACGTAGGTCTACGTCGCTGGACGGGAACGAGCTACTTTGCCGCAGTACAGTCAACGTGACTGGTCGGCAAGTGGTTAAAGAGGTGCTAGATATAGAGTGAAGCATTCTTGCTATACATCATCCACCTCAATATTCCTTTTTCACAGGCTATAGAAAGCTAAAGAAAGTTTTGATAGAGCTACACTTTAAGAAAGATAAGTTGTTTTTTTGAAGCACACGCATTCTGTTCATTCCCTTCCCCAGCTTCTACACCCACCTTTAACACTATGAACTCCAAGCCCACCATTAACCTACCATATCGCTGGGGGGGTCACTTGACCATCTTCAGTACGGTAGTGATGCCACAAGATGAATTTTTATCTTTCCTGACATCACTGACAAAACAAACACCTCCACAATGACTAATACACTTTAAAGGTTTATTCAATAACAGTGGAAAAAAATCTTAAGTATTTAGTATCTCATGGTTACCAGGCAGAAGCCGTCATTAGCACAGAGGAAACCAGGATGTCTTATTGCTGTTTAGTAACCCTTTCACTTGTTGGATTATTGTCACTGTAGATCACTGATGAGACTTGAAGGCTCTGTGTCGGATTTGGGTCCTTGAGGTTCACCTGTGCCCTGAATGGCTAAAGTGACACAATGCATATTCTCTTAGCCACGAACACTTGGCTGAATTTAAGAACAGAGAATGATGTCAGGGCCCGATAGAATTACAGTCAGGCTGTGCAGAATTCCATGTCATTTAGAACCTTGTACCAAAGCTACTTCTCTATAAAACTTAGCTCATGAAGGTAGTGGAAATGGTAACAATGATTAATTAGATAAAATAGAACAACCATATTGATTCAAATATAACTCATGATTCACAAAATGATACTTTAAGACACTGAGAAATAAAATATAAATGTTAATATAGGACTATTTTCCCTTTCATTCATTGACGGACACAGCTCCTCATCTTCTTGACTACGTGGGTTATGCTGCCCCCTACAGTAGTAGGATACTAGGCAGGTAAGAACTTGACTACGCCTATGGGGTAGTCCCAGAGGGTATACTCCCACTCTCTGCTATAGGTACTCAGTTTTTTTTCTGCCTAGTTAGGGGTAAGGACCTAGTTCCTTGCTGTGATCTCTGGTTCTGGCATTTTTTTCCTTTTCAATGGAATTTTTTTCCCTCTTTTTATTATATTGTTACTATTAGATCTACAATCAAGTGCCGGACTGGGCGACGGACTGAATGATCTAGATCCAGAGGATCCCCCCAGTCTGGCCAGCGAGTGTGTGCAGACCTCAGCTCCGCGCTAGGTCAACCGCGACATTGTCCCACTGGACGGGGCTGGCCTGCGAGTTAAATGTCTCGCAAGGGCACATATGAACTGGCTTCAGCCTGAGTCGCAGCGTTTCCTCCTGGCCAACAGCACCCACATTATGATGGAGCGGTGGTCTGTCCAGAGCAGTGCCCACCCTGTTCCTGGTGTGGTAAGTAGCTGTCCTCCCTCTACCCCTGGAGGGTTTTGGGGTGGACGTGGACCCCTCCCTGGCATGGTCAGACCTCCAGGATCCCCTCCCTCCCAGTCAGCATTCCCACCTTGCACCCCATCTGCCCATACCACCCCCCCCCCCCCTAGGGTGGACATACCTTTTTAGGTCGGTCTGGGGTGTTGAGCTGGCGATGGGGGTTGGGGAGCGTGTAGTTGGCGACACATTGTTCGAACCATGGAAGGGAGATGGGCCTGATAGGGGTGCCTGCCAGGGCCCCCCTTCCTCTTGGGTTCGTTTTCAAGCTTCTGGGGTTTCCCCTTGGGCCCCCGGGAGCCGCGTGGTGCTTGCGCGGGGCCTTTATTTTCTTATAGCCTTTTATGCTACAGATCGGCGGCCATGTTTGTGTAGCCTCGGCGGCCATTTTCTTGTGGCTTCCCATTAAAAATGGCGGCTATGTTTTTGGAGCCGGATGGGCGGTGATTCGGCGGTGGGAGCCCCTCCATGGCCTCTAGTGCTGATCCCTTGATAGTCCTCTTCCTGATCGCCACATGGTGTGCAGTTAGGGTGTCATGGAACTCTAACTGAGAATGGCTGCTGTAGACAGAACTATAACCAAGGACTGGCTGCCCAAGGCTGAGTTCACACTGGCAATAAAAGCAGGCATTTGATGGTCGTTAAAAACGCCCTTCAAGTGCCTATTCAAATGATACCATGGACAGCACACAGTGCTGTTCACATAATAAAAACGTGAAGCGTTAGCATGGCTTCACTTCAAAATTGAAGCCTCATGTCGAGTCAGGAGGCATTTGAAGCCTTTAGAGGCATTTGAAGCCTTTAAACGCCTCTCATTCAAGTCTATAGTAATGCGCCGCAACCACACTGACATACGGTTGTATTGCTGCGCATTAGTACAATGAGAATTTTAGCTGGTTGTTAAGGAGCGGGCCGAGAAGGCGGCCCCCGCATCCTTAACAACCAATGAATCATAAGCTCATGGTTCCCCACTGACACCTAAAAGAAAAAAACAAAAATGTCGGTAAAAAAAAAAAAAGTGTGGACTCTGGTATGGACTGGGAGGGAACCCCATGCCAAAATTCAAACAAAAAACGGCATTGTGTGCCCCCGAGACCATACCAGATCCTTCAGTCTGATGTGGATTTGCAAGGGAAATCCCACGCCAAAAAAATGAAAAAAAAGTGTAGGGTCTCCCCCAAAATCCATACCAGACCCTTATTCGAGCATGCAGCCCAGCTGGTCAGGAAAGTGAGGGGTGATGAGCGAGCGCCCCCCGTCCTGGACCATACCACGCCACATGCCCTCAACATTGGGGCAGTGAGTGCTTTGGGGCAGGAGGGGCTCTGCACCCCCCCTACCCCAAAGCACCTTGTCCCCATGTTGATGTGTACAAGGGCCTCTTCCCAACAACCCTGGCCAGTGGTTGTGGGGGTCTGCGGGCAGGGGGCTTATCGGAATCTGAAAGCCCACTTTCACAAAGGGGCCCCCAGATCCCTCCCCCCATGTGAATGAGTCTGGGGTACATTTTACCCCTACCCATTTACCCAAAAAAGAGTGCAGTGTTACAAAAAACAAAGACAGTTTTTTACAAGTCCTTTATTAATTGAAGAATGTCCTCATCCCAGCTCCAACGAGTCTTCTTTCTCCGGTCTTCTTCTGATGTCTTCTCCTTCCGGTGATGACTCTTCTCCCTCCGTCAATATCGTTGTTGTCTTCTTCTTCTTCTGCTGCCGCCACCAACCCCCTGAAGATGAGCAAAATCCCAACCTGCTACGACAATAACTCCCACTGTTATGTTAGCTAAGCCATCCGCCAGCTCTTATATAACTATGGGGCATAGCCACCCGATGATGTCACCCAGAGACTCCATCATGCCCCATCATGACCGGAGAAAGAAGACTCGTTGGAGCTACGACGAAGAGCATTCTTCAGTTAATAAAGGACTTGTAAAAAAACCATCTCTTTGTTTTTTGTTACACTACACTTATACAATGTACACCATACACATTCACATGGGGGGGGGGGCTGGATCTAGGGTCCCCCTTGATAAAGGGGGCTTCCAGATTCCGATAAGCCCCCTGCCTGCAGACCCCCACAACCACCAGGGTTGAGGCCCTTGTCCCCATCAACAATGCACCCAGCCCCCCATGTTGAGGGCATGTGGCAGGTATGGTCCAGGAGGGGGGGGGGGGGGCGCTTAGGCATCCTTTCCTGACCTGCCGGGTTGCATGTTCAAATAAGGGGCTGGCATGGATTTTGGGGGGACCCCATGCCATTTTTTTTCTTATTTTTTTTGGCGTGGGGTTTCCCCTTAAAACCCATATCAAACCGAAGGGTCTGGTATGGTCTTGGGGGAGACCCCACGTGGTTTTTCTTAACCAGCATTTTTTTTTCTTTCGGTTGTCAGCGGGATACCCGCTGACAGCAGATGACTCATTGATTGTTAAGGACACGGTGGCTGACTTCCCGGCCCGCTCCTTAGCAACCAGCTATTGTAGGCGTTTGCGGTACTGTTTAAACGAGCCAAAAGTACTTGTCAACCTCGCCACAAACATACATAGGGGTTTTGGGGGAGCATTTTTAATGCTCACTAAAAGCTTATCAACCGCACCTATTAACGCACATTAACACTATAGGAGCATTTGATAAGTATTTTGAGCAAGTGTGAATGAGGCCGAAAACATGGAGATGTAGATAGTGTCTCTTTTCTGAAACTAATTTAGACTTATTTTACATGGCGCTGCTATTCAAATCTCTAGACGTCACATTTCGAATGGTCTATGCAGCTGTGGAAATCTTGATTATAGTTTGCAGCATTCCCGCTCTCCCTAAGGGGTAACCTGTAACTGTTACGCATTGCCCATATTTTATTGGTTATAAAAACTGATCCATTGGAAAGAGATATGCTTTCTCCCCTCCTGCAGATTGAAAGTATTCTCCATGAATGCAAGTGCTCCTTTCTACTTCTGTGATGGCTCATTGACTCTTTGTTCTCTACGTACAATGAATTCTAAATCCTTCAGAACATTGACAAGGCCAGTACTTGTATAGAATGCAGCTTGTCTGTAGCGATGATTGCTGTATCTGCGCATGGAACAGTCACAATGGTTTTATCACACAGACAATAACTCCCACAGATTCCACAAGATACAGTTGCTGCTCCATTCACAGCCCTACATCTGGGGTTAATTTACTGTTGAAAAAACACATATAGTTGAATGCAGACCACAATCTGACATCACAAATAATGTCCAACCTGCAGTGATTCTACTACCATTCTAATGCTTCTTTTAAATATTTTTAATGCCCATTTTTCCAAAAAGTTCAGATAATCTTAAAAAGCTTTTTTAACTGTACTTCTCCTGCGGATCACAGGAGTGCAGTTTCATTTTGCATTCCTGTGACCCGTTTTCAGCAGACAGTGGGCTGAAGCCTGCTGTTGGCTGACTTCACAGAGCCGGTCCAGGCTTGGAAAAAAGCCTGCAACCATTTGGTCAGAACCTGACCATATGCTTGGACCGGTACCTGGCTCAGCCTCTCAGCGAGCGGCTGAGAACCTGAGCCGGCCACTCCTGCCCCCTCCACAGCCCAGCACTCCAGTGAGTGTGGGGGGGTTTAGCAGAGCAGAGAGTGAAGACACAAGGAGAGGCATTTTTCCTTCTGTCTGTTTCCCCTCACTTCCTGTCTAGGAGACAACCCTTTTACCATACAGGAAGTTAAGAAATCTCTCAAACAGCAATTATAATCCTTCGGGCACGTTATCCAAAATGTAAAAAAAAATGTGGCTACTGATACACTTTAGTACTGGTTCAATATAAAGCAATATTTTTCATAATGAAAAATTCTCTAAGCACCCCTTTACTTTGGAGGCTGTGGCCAAGAGGATATCTGGTGGTCATGCCCCAAAGCTCTGAGGCTCTGGATTTGGGTTTATTCTTTAATACACAGTCTTAAACTGTATTCAATGCAAAGATCCTATTGAAGCCCTCTTAAATAAACCAATTCAACATATCCAACGTAACACAGCGAAAAGGATTGGATTTATGCTCATTGCCACCAAGCAAACTGTAACCTAATTATGGAAATAACCCCCATTGAGGTATCAAGACTTCAAAACTCAAGTAATTGGATTAAAGCGGAGTTCCAGCCCCAAAATCATGCCTGCCGATATTATGGCATCTGCTTCCTTATCCTTTCCTAAACCCCAATTGGATATTCCCGGCATTTTTATTTTTTTACTTACCTTTTTAGAGAGGATAATATACTCACCTTACCATCCACTTCCTCCTTCCTCGGCCGCGGCACGCGCCGTCACTTCCTGTCCCGCAATGCGTCCTGGGACCTCTTACTCGTGGCTCCCAGGATGCAATGGGCGGTGACGAAGACGGCCGTCCGCTCCTCTCATCGCGTGATTTCCAAACAGGAAATGACGCGATGTTAGGCGGAGCACAGTACTCCACAGTACATAGTACTGGGCATGCGCGAGATTTCGCGCTGGATTCACCGGCCTCTGCCCACTACAACCAGGAAGCAGGGCAGGCATTTCCCCACAACGGACTCGGCGATCCAGGACAAAGATGGCGGCGCTCAAAAGAATTTTTATAAAGTAAGATTTCATGCTTGCAAACATATTATTACAATGTATGAAACAGGATTAGCGGATGTATAGAGGTCTAAGGGTCACTGTTTGGGGGATATTAAAAAAAAAAAAAACGATGGCTGGAACTCCGCTTTAATGAAGAACTAACGACTATTTCAGTGGATGAACATGAGAAATTCCTAAAAATATGGTCTCTGTGGATAGCCTACTCACAACCTGATTAGAGCTTATGTTATGGATCGGAGGGTTGGTTGACCTTGAAGGATGTGGATTGCGTCCTCTACTCCGATTAAAAATGCCCCTTTTCCCACCTTTACCTCCCTGTATTCAATTGATCCAATGGATCTATAGTTTCTCTATTACACCTCTGTATCTTTTTTCCACTTCCCTGTTCTTTTTGTCCTAGTAGGTAATGCTAATACAGTACATTATAAACCTGAAGCTACCCAAAACCCCATATGGCCTATCCCTAGTCCTGCCATACTAAATGTAAAAATATTATCAGAATATAGAGTAGCATATGTTATAGGTTCCAGAATACCATTACTGAACATTCTACCTAAATGTTATTTCCATATCAAATCATTAAGAAAACTTTAAAACTGATACCAGGACCTCCTATGGATTGGACATCTTACTGTATTGTCAAACTGAATATGTATATCAAAGTTGTCTACATTACTTTTTCTGTACTTGTAAAACTTTATTAAAACTTATAAAAATATCTCGAATGTAATGCAAAGAGCAACGTGTTAAAAAATCGGATCACATATTTGCATTAGAGCAATTTCTATAAAAATCATATCCACATTATTAGAGCACTTTATTTTTTTAATACATTGCTAGTTGAGGTACATTAGAGAATTTTTCATTATAAAAAAAATAATGCTCTATATTGAACTAGTACCGAATTAGAATATGCAAGAAATATAATTTCCAGCAACTAGGAATTTATTGGGATATAGCACCGATACCAATAACATTTTATATAGATACACTTCAACATAATGTTTTATTTCCTCTTTACTTAGGTATGTAAAAACAAATGTGCATAGCTATTAGTCCTGTGAAACTGCATGTACATTTGTTCTGTGTGACTAAGAGCAAAATGACTAAAGTTACTAAACCCAGGACCCTCCATTACCTGTGGTGCTGGTCCAAATCATTTGGTGGAGGGGGGATTATAGTTTGGGGTTGTTTTTCAGGGGTTGGGCTTGACCCCTTAGTTCCAGGGAACTCTAAAGGCCTCAGCATACCAAGACATTTTGGACGAATTTCATGCAGCCAACAGTTCGGGGATGGCCCCTTCCTGGTCCAACATTACTGTGCACCAGTGCACAAAGCAAGGTCCATAAAGACATGGATGAGCGAGTTTGGGGTGGAGGAACTTGACTGGCCTGCACAGAGTCCTGATCTCAACCCAATAGAAAACCATTGGGGTGAATTAGAGTGGAGACTGTGAGCCAGGCCTTCTCGTCCAACATCAGTACCTGACCTCACAAATGCACTTCTGGAAGAATGGTCAAACATTCCCATAGACACACTCCTAAACCTTGTGGACAGCCTTCCCAGAAGAGTTGAAGCTGTTATAGCTGCAAAGGATGGACTAAGACTGGGACTCCATTAAAGTTCATGTGCGTGTAAAGGCAGGCATCCCAATACTTTTAAAATATAGTGTATAAAAGGCACATAACAATACATTGCTTTATCCTGCAGCACAGCCCTGCTTGGCAAGGCAGTCGACCTGATGTTTTTCTTTTTAATAGGACCCTTTATACACTGGGTGTCCTTTACCCCTGATGCTCAACCTGCGGCCCTTTGGTATTTTACAGTATGTGCAGCCCTCAGGGCCCCTGCAGTCACTAATCTGTGTTTCCCTATTGGCCTTTTATAGCAGTGATTTCTACCAGTCTCATGTAAAATGCCTCCTGTGTCATGCCCCCAGTCTCCAACAACTCCTATGGCATGTTCACAGTCTTCTGTATCATGTCCAAAGCCCCTGACCATCTCTTGTATTACTGTATGTCTGCAGTCTCTGACCATCTCTTGTATTATGTCCGCAGTCTCTGACCATCTTTTGTATCAAGAGTGCAGTCTCTGACCATCCCCTGTATTATTATGTACGCAGTCTCTGATCATCTTTTGTATTATGTCCACAGTCTCTGACCATCTCTTGTCTAATGTCCGTAGTCTCTGACTATCTTTTTTATTATGTCCACAGTCTCTGACCATCTCTTGTGTCAAGACCACAGTCTCTGACCATCCCCTGTATTATGTATGCAGTGCAGTCTCTGACCATCTTTTGTATAATGCCCGTAGTCTCTGACCATCTCTTGTATTATGTCCACAGTCTCTCACCATCTCTTGTGTCAAGACCGCAGTCTCTGACCATCCCCTATATTATGTATGCAGTCTCTGACTATCTTTTGTATTATGTCCACAGTCTCTGACCATCTCTTGTCTAATGTCCGTAGTCTCTGACTATCTTTTTTATTATGTCCACAGTCTCTGACCATCTCTTGTGTCAAGACCACAGTCTCTGACCATCCCCTGTATTATGTATGCAGTCTCTGACCATCTTTTCTATTATGTCCACAGTCTCTGACCATCCCCTGTATTATGTATGCAGTCTCTGACCATATTTTGTATTATGTCCACAGTCTCTGACCATCTCTTGTATTATGCCCACAGTTTCTGGCCATCTCTTGTATTATGTCCACAGTCTCTGACCATCTCTTGTATTAAGTCCACAGTCTCTGACCATCTTTTGTATTAGTTCCACAGTTTCTTACCATCTCATGTATTCTGTCCAAAGTCCCTGACCATCTCTTGTATTATGTCCGCAGTCTCTGACCATCTCTTGTATTATGTCCGCAGTCTCTGACCATCTCTTGTATTATGTCTACAGTCTCTGACCAACTCTTTTATCATGCCCACAGTCTTTGACTATATACTGTTGTGGGTCTGCTGTGTGTGATAATGAATATTCACTGAATTTTATGTGTGGCCCTTTGGTGGTACCTGGGACCGTACTTGAGGTCTTCTATATCAAGAAAGTTGACCACCACTGTCCTATGCCTTCAATACCAGTATTTTAGTGTGCTTGGGAAGGACCAGTGCAGAGTCCAGCCCAGCCCCCTCTGCCTGCAGCCTGTCAAAGTCTATGGAAGGCTGAAATATGCTGCAACTGTATGAGGCTGAATGATGTACTTGCATATAGGGCCCTATTCATTCAATAACAATTGCCCAAAACACGGGTATTCTTCATTCTGGGTATTTGTTCCTGAATGCACAGGGCTTTGTACAACAGTACATATTACATCTTATATATCTGAATTTGTTGATTATGTGATTCTGTCCTATCATGAATTGGAATTCAGCAGCAGGAACTAATGAGTGCAGCAGAGGACACGGGAGCTCCGTATTCCAAGAAATTAATTTTTAGAAGTGATCTCTATTATTGGACATTTATTTTAACAACAGATTGGCTTTACTTGTGTAGTCCACAATATGCCAGCCCCGTTTTGTATGAGTGACAGGTGACCTTTATATTCTGCAAAAAGCAGTCGGTGCAGGAAGCATGGTACATTACCTTGTTCCATCTAAAAAAAAATTCTATTTTTGGGATAAACAAAGCAATTTAGGTACCTATTGGGACTGAACCAGCCCGAGATGCTTTTAAAGCACAACGTCTGAAAGGCCGCTTTCATTAAAAGCTTTCTCTGTGTTTGTTTTTGTCCAAAGAAAAATCTTTGTGGCACTGATAAAATTAGCAGGACTGACAGTTTAATGAATACAAACATCACTCTCGCTAATGACACAACGTTCCTCAGAATCACAGATGCGCATAGTCACTTGGCCCAAGAGTCTCTGCGGATGCATTTGTTAATCCTTGTGCTAATAAGTAAGCTTCGCCGCAGGAGGCTTAGGAAAAAAAACGACTCGGTACGTGCCACGATTTCCAGGCAAACTTGTTTTAACTGATCTACTAAGCCACCTTCTGCATCAAACATGACCACATAGCACATCTCCAATGCAATTTTGGAAACACATTCCATTCTGGGAAAGAAGCAACTGTCTGTGCTGTCACTATTTCTCGAACAGCCCATGTGAAAGGATTCAAAACTATGAGAATTATTTGTTTAACCCAAAGTGTTTTTCTTTTTTTAAACTCTTGATGCCGGCTGTACGCGTATATGGGGTTTCTCGGCGGGTGGGCCTTAACGCCTTCAAAAAATACAAGGCTGAGGGGTCATTGGCAGCATTCAAGCATTAAAAAGAGTGTAATAAGAAATGTAAAGACGAAATCAGGGTGGCTAAAATAGAACACGAGAGACATATAGCGGAAGAGAGTAAAAAGAACCCCAAGAAATTCTTTAACTATATAAACAGTAAGAAAGCGAGGCCAGAACACATTGGCCCCATAAAAAAACGATTAGGGAGTTTTGGCCACAGAGGACAGGGAAAAGGCGGTAGTGTTAAATCATTTCTTCTCTTCAGTCTTCACAAAAGAATTTGGGGGCTACACTAACCCAGCTTGTAAGGCCAAGCTAAATAACACACCTCAGGAAGTACCGCCATGGCTAACAGAAGATAGACTTAGAACTAAACTAGAGAAACTTAACATAAATAAATCACCGGGACCGGATGGCTTGCACCCGAGGGTTCTTAAAGAGCTCAGCCAGGTGATTGCCAGACCATTATTCTTGATCTTTAAGGATAGCTTACAGACGGGTATGGTGCCAGCTGATTGGAAAAAAGCCAGAAACCAGAAAGCAAGCTACTCATTAGGGGGGAACCTCTGGGTGAGTCTAGGATGGAAAAGGACCTGGGGATACTGGTAGACAACAGACTTGGCAGTGGCATGCAATGCCAAGCCGCTGCAAGCAAAGCCAACAGAATACTGGGATGTATAAAAAAGGGGATTCACTCCATAAATAAAGAGATTATTCTCCCACTCTACAAGACTCTGGTCCGGCCACATCTGGAGTATGCTGTCCAGTTCTGGGCACCGGTCCTCAGGAAGGATGTGCTGGAACTGGAGAAAGTCCAGAGAAGGGCAACAAAAATGATTAGGGGAATGGAGGACATCAGCTATGAGGAAAGACTACAAGCACTGAACTTATTCTCTCTGGAGAAGAGACGATTGAGGGGGGATATGATATCAATGTACAAATACTGTACTGGCAACCCTAGCATATGGAAAAACCTATTCAGAGAAAGGGAATATAATAAGACACGTGGCCACTCACTAAAACTAGAGGAAACCTTAAAATACGCAGGGGGTTCTTCACTGTAAGAGCAGTAAGGATGTGGAATTCTCTTCCGCAAACCGTCGTATCAGCAAGGAGCATCGATAGTTTCAAAAAACTATTAGATGGGCACCTTAAAGACCACAACATACAGGGGTATACAATGTACGGTTAACAGCAAACACACACATCATAGGTTGAACTAGATGGACTGGTGTCTTTTTTCAACCTCACTAACTATGTAACTATGTAACGCCAAGTAACCGCATATATACAGCCCTGTTAAAACATCTTACGGTGCTGAGAGCGCACTGCCTGTACGCTCCCAGCATTGTAGCCTGTGGAAATCAGTAAGCTTCTGATGTATACTTGCGATCGTGAGCATTCCATTCTGATCATGTGACCGCCGTGACAGCACGATTTCCCGCGTCAGTTTTTGTGGACTGAGAATACTCAGCATATTTGTGGTTTCGCAGGTGCCCTGTTGTCTTTTGCTGAACTAGTCAAACTCTCTCATATCCAATTTTTCACAATATAGAGACTAATCATTATGTAGTACCAGGCAGGCACTCCGAACCGGGACACGTTGCAGGCCTATTTTGCCTGGCGTTTCATGGGTCGGCCGCCGTGACAGGCTAACCAGATGGAACCCATTTAAAGTACACCTGCCTCATCTTATGGCTGGATATTTTGCAGTTGAAACCTTTAGCTGCATGTAGGATACAGGATATTTTGGATACACCTATTCCAATTGAGATGTTCCCATGTACCTTGACTAGATGCTGTCATTATCATAGAATAAGAAATATCGGTCTTTTTTTGGTCTCTCTGGCCCTGAGGAAGCCTTGTGGGAAACGCGTTGGCTTGCTGGGGACCCTTAGATTGTGCTCCATCAGAGACCCTAACATCATCTCCTGATACCAAGTATCGGCATCCCCATAGGGGAAAATATTTCTACATATGCGTTTTTGTTTTTGTTGGCATGTTTTTATATATGTCATAATGGGAACTATTCCCGTATGATGTACTAGTTTTATAACAGTATGTAAAATAAAGTTACATTTTAGACAAATTTTGTGTTATATATGATCCTTCTGCTCCCATTGGCCTTCAAAGCCCCATCTTTTCTATATTTTTTGTGCTTATATTAGTCAGGGGTATGGGCCCACCAACACGGTAATTTGCTATCCATTATGTAGTACCAAAATAAGAAATAGGACGATTAATTACTTTCCTCAAGATACAACAGGGTGCAAAGGACACAGAATAACTCAAAATGTTTGACACGATCAACAGGTAAATTTTGGCACTTATCAGACAGATTTAACAAAACAATTTCAGTGTTAAAGAGAAATTAATTGTTAGGGTTTACATTTCTTTTAAAGCCAATTTGCCTTAGCATAGATTCAGACATGCATGGTAAAATTATTTTTAATGTGCATTACCCTAATGTGCTATATTCCACTGTATTTGTGCATATTGTCTGGTTTCCATGAAAGTGTCTCCTCCCTTCCTGTCCTAGTGACCAAAAAAGTGAGAGAAAAACTCAACAGCAATACGGCTTAGGCTCCTTCCACAGGGGCGTTGCGTTGACGGATGAAAAACAGACACCCATGTATTCCTATAGGCAAGCAGATGTCAGTGGATGATCATCCATTGACATGCGCCTACAATAACATCTGTTTTTTTACATTTTTTCTTCTAAAAGTGACAAACAATCTACTAATGGCCAAAACCAATGGACACTATTCTGTACTCCTACTTCTGGACCTTTCTGCTTGATATGGTTGACCATCCCCTCCTCCTCAAAAAACTCCATGCCTTTGGTCTCCGTGACTTTACTCTTCACTGGTTATCTTCCTACTTATCCAACCGCACCTTTAGCATTATGTACAATTCTACTTTCCTCCTCTCCTCTTCCCTTCTCTGTTGGGGTCCCCCAAGGCTTTGTTCTTGGACCCCACCTATTTTCAATCTACACCTCCTCTCTGGGTCAGCTGATAGCCTCCCACGGCTTCCAATACCATCTCTACGCTGACGATACCCAAATATATCTATCCACCCCTCAGCTCTCTCCCTCTCCACACGTATCACTAATTTACTATCAGATATATCGGTCTGGATGTCTCACCACTTCCTCAAACTCAATCCATCCAAAACCGAGCTTATAATTTTTCCTCCACCACGTGCCCCTTCCCCTGATTTCTCTGTCAATATCGATGGCATTACTATCAGCCCATCCCCGCATGCCAAGGTCTTAGGTGTTGTCCTGGACTCTGAACTCTCCTTCAAACCCCACATCCAGTCGCTGTCGAAATCTTGCCGCCTCAGCCTCTTCAACATCTCCAAAATACATCCCTTTCTAACCAAAGACACAACAAAGCTCTTAGTTTACTCCCTGGTCATCTCGAGCCTCAACTACTGTAATTCCCTTCTCGTTGGCATACCTCTACACAGGCTATCCCCCCTTCAATCCATCATGAATGCTGCCGCCAGACTCATCCACCTTACCAATCGCTCAGTGTCCTCTGCTCCTCTCTGTCAAGCCCTCCACTGGCTTCCGCTCACCCAATGAATTAAATTCAAAATACTTACAACATCTTACAAAGCCATCCACAGCTTAGCCCCCAACTACATCACTAGCCTAGTCTCAAAATACCAACCTAATCGCTCTCTTCGTTCCTCTCAAAACCTCCTGCTCTCTAGCTCCCTCGTCACCTCCTTCCATGCTCGCCTCCAGGACTTTTCCAGAGCCTCTCCAATCCTATGGAACTCCTTACCCTTATCTGTCCGATTATCTCCTACTCTATTAGCTTTTAGGCGATCTCTGAAAACCCTCCTCTTCAGAGAAGCCTATCCTACCCACACCTAACAAATGTACCTCCATTTTCTCCATCAGCCCATCCTTCACGGTTATTGCCTTTTGTTTCACTTGACAGACTTGTTTCACTTGACACTTGACTTCTAGATTGTAAGCTCTAACGAGCAGGGCCCTCTAGTTCCTCCTGTTTTGAATTGTATTGTAACTGTATTGTCTTCCCTTACATTGTAAATCGCTGTGCAAACTGTTGGCGCTATATAAATACTGTATAATAATAATAATAATACATGGAAGAAAGTACAGAAGTGGACCTAAACGGATGTCAATGGGAAAACTCCCCCGACAAACGCTTCCCGGCCTGCTCCTTAGCAACCAGCTATTCTTACATTCAGCTGTCAGTGCGGAACTCCGGAGACAGCTGATGACTCATCGGTTGTTAAGGACGTGGCAGCCAGCAATCAGCTATTCTTCAAATAGAATTTAGATCAGTCAAACAATTTTCGACCGATTCAAATTATTGTTCTGAAAAATTAGAAATGAGTTAGAAAACGGATATACACAACGGATGTAAAAACCGCGTTCGTTTTTCATCCGATTGTCTAACAAAAAAAATTGAGCCAAGTCTAATGAACCCACGTGAAAGGACCCTTAGGCTCCTTTCACACACTCCGTCCGTTGGATGGAGTCCGTTTTTCTCAGCGGGGGATCGAGCCGCCGATCCCCCGCTGAGCAGCAGGAGGAGAGCTGTGTCTCCGCGCTGTGTGCGGAGACACAGCTGTCAGTTCCCCATGCATCTCTATGGGGGAAATCGGATGGGAACGGACCATCTATCCGTTCTCATCCGATCCCATCTGATCCGATCCGCTGGACAGATGCAAAATAGGGTTTCCATCCGTCCAGATTTGACGGATCGGATCGGGTCGGATGTCAGCGGACATGTCTCCGCTGCCATCCGATGCCCCATAGGAATGCATGGGGGGACTGTGTGAAAGGGGCCTTAGACAGTAATCAAATCCTGACAGGTTCCAGCCCTTCTCCAGTCTGTCCAAAACTAAAATTGGCTCGAGATCCACTTTAGCTAGAATTTCAAACATGAAGCAAACTTTTCTTTTTTAATTATTACTGTTCAAGTATGAAAAATGAATCTGCAACACAGAAAAATATTACTTTCATGGTCCAGATGGTCAATAATGAAAATGCAAAGCCATGTCCAAGAATGAAAATCTCCAGGGAAAAGTCTTACACCTTCATCTGTCCTTTGAAATCTGGGTACAACTTTCACCAGCCCTGGTATGTGAAAATCAAATTTAAAAAAAAGAAGCAAATGCATAATAAATATACTTTATTAAAATATAGATTAGTTATGGGTAATGTATGTTAAAGGCCAGCTGTTGAAGATAAAGTAGAAATGTCTGCGCTAATAAAATGTTTGTGTGTAAAATCTTGGGAAAAATGGATCTGTATTGCATGAGCGAACACAGGTTAAGCCACATGACCCAGGTAATTAATATGTCGGGGGGCTGTCTGGCATTTCCCAAGAAAACCAGATATCGATTGCAAACTGACTGCATTTTCAAAAACTGCATCTGTAACACTAATGTCGGGGCAGCTATACTATCAACCCCTGGAAAATGAGCGCAATGAATTATTCAACGTATCAATGCAAAATGTCATTCCAGTAATTACACTATCAGACAGAATCTTCTCACTGATCCTTTCTGCGGCGTGTAAGAATAAAAAATGAGGGGAGATTGTATGTGACTAGAGCAGACATGGAGGGAAAGAGTTTGCGCTTATATTCCGCTTTTTTAGGCAGCACATCTGCAATAAACACTGATTTCATGAAGAGTCTGAAAACTAATAAAACAGCTTCGTTATCTGATGTAGACGTTAAAAATAAGAGAAGAATATAAATCAACCAGAGACATTGGCTTGGTGTCTGAACACTGACAGGTTTCACCAAGGCTAGAACAAAGCTGGCCATAGAATAGACAGATTATAATTTTAGTGGTTCAGCAGAGACTGGATGCATTTTTATCAGTTTGTGGCTGCCCCTGCTTGACAGAAGTCAATTACTTGATCAACTTCTGTCGATGGGACATGCTGGTAAACTTCGGCTGTTCTGCTGCAGCCACTGATCAGTGTATTCTGAGAGTGGAAGGTCACGCTTTTAGAATACAATGCCCTGGCAAAGGGAGATTCAGTCTATGGCCAGCTTAAAGTGGAGTTCCGGCCTCAAATACCTTTTTTAACTAAAAATACCCCTATAATACTAATCCATCGCCCTTTACAGAACCGCTATTCTCATACTTACAAGGTGTATAGTATTGGATTTTAGTCAAAATCTTACTTTTAAAAATGCTGTCTGAGCACGGCCATCTTGGATGTGGGCATCTGAAGCCGCAGTGTAATCTGCTGTGTCCTTCTTCCTGATTCCAGGGAGTGTTCTGGGAGTTCTTCCTGATTCCAGCCTCCTGGGAGTGATGACAAACAGCTCCCAGGATGCAATGCAAAGGCGGAAATGATGTCGGTGGCCGCGGCCACAGAGGGGGGAGAAGGAGGAAGTACAATCAAAAATGCCCTGAAAATAAGGTAAGGGACCCCTGAAAAAAATTGAAAATGCCCAATTGTTAATCAGCATAGCGAGCACTTCAGGAATCACTAAAGTTGCAAAATAGGCCGGAACTCCGCTTTAAGACTAAAGGATATTTAATGTTTGCCCTGTATACATATAACAAAAAATACCTAATGATATCAAAGCAGAGTTCCACCCAAAAGTGGAAGCTCCTCTTATCTGTCTCCCCCTCCAGTGCCACATTTGGCACCTTTCGGGAGGGAGCAGGTACCTGTTTTTGATAGGTACCAGTCTCCACTTCTATCGGACCTCGCTGCGGCGAGGTACATCAGAAGTTTGGCCTCTCTCCTCCTTCCCTGCCCCCGGGACATTCAGAAAGTGCAGCACACTTCTCACATGAGCAGTAGGGAATCAACTGTGAAGCTGCAAGGCTTCACTGCCGGGTTCCCTTACAGGCTATGAAAACGGGAGCACCCGAGAGCCGATGGAAACACCGGCTGCGGTGCCGACATCGCTGGATTACAGGACAGGTAAGTGTCCTAATATTAAAAGTCAGCAGCTACAGTATGTTTTTCCTTGGGAGTGCTGGAGCACCACTTTAAGCCCCGGTTCACACTAGGGCGACCTGTGAGGCGACCTGGTCGCCTCACAGGTCGCCTCCCATAGGGAAGCTGCGGACCCCTTCTAATAGGAGCGACACAAGTCGCTCCGACCTAGAAAAAGGGTCCGGAGCTTCTTTGGGGCGACCAGGAGGCGACCGCCATAGACTTCAATGTTATGAAGTCCGTGGCGGCCGCTCCGAGGTCGCGGCGCGCTGCTCACACCGCGATCTCGGAGGTCGCCCCGGGAAGTAGCGTCGCGGTAGTGTGAACCGGCGCTAAAAGGCTAGGTTTTTTTTTTTTTTTTAAATAACAAACATGTTATATTTACCTGTTCTGTGCAGCGGTTTTGCACAGAGCAGTCCTGATCCTCCTCTTCCCTGGTCCCCCGCCTGTGCTCCTGGCCCCTCCCTCCTGCCAAGTGTCCCCATAGCTCACAGCTTGCTATGGGAGCACCCGAGCAGGCTTGCTCCCAAGCCGCTGCTCTGTCTGTCCATTCAGACACAGAGAACGGCTCAGCCCCACCCATGCTCTCTCCTCATTGGCTCACTGACTGTGTCTCAGCCAATGAGGAGACAGAGATCCGGGAGAGCCGCTGCTCTCGTGCACATCGCTGTATCGACATGGGCTCAGGTAAGTTATAGGGGGGCTGCACACAGAATGTTTTTTACCTTCATGCATAGATTGCATGAAGGTTAAAAAAAAACAAAAAACAATGAGCCTTTACAACCACTTTAAAGCTTAAGTCTATGTATGCCAGTTTTTACATAGTTACATTTATCCAGCTTGGACTAATGTAAATATGTTTGTGCCATACCTGTGGGATTCCTTGTGAAAGCTGGAAATTAATGTAGCCCTGTTTTTGAGGGGGTGCAGCGTGGTGCTGCAACAGTAGATGCTCAAGAGTGCAGTTGCAGGAAACAGAACTTGTATTAGGCTGGGTTCACACTTTTCCAAATTGGATGCGGGTTTTCTTGCGTGCAAAGCCCAGGAGCCAGGGTATAAAATAGACTCTACCTGACCCAAGATGGCTGCCAGAGTCACATAGCATCCAATCAGATAGCTCCCTCAGTGACCCAGGAAACCATAGAGGAACTATGTTCTTCTTGACTTCCTCTCCCTCTGCAATGCCGTTGCAGTTGAGCGCCACCTGCAGTGAAAAAAGAAGAACACACCTGCGTACATTCTGTCATGTGAACAAAGGGGGTTACTCACTTGGCACAGGCAACATTTAAAGATTACTTTGCATTTTCTCAGTTCTCTAATTGTATGGAGTAGAGATTACTGGCCCGCCTCTTCACTTTATCCAATCAGAGAATGCTTTGCATTCACTGAGGAAATGCAAAGGGTTCCTTGAATGGTGCCATTGCCAAACAGGCAACCTCCTGTGTTCACAGTGCAGTAGGGCAGTCATTTGGCATGAGATCCAGAAGCTAGTGGAGAGCATTGAAGTAACGGTGCCTACTACAGCGATTTCCAACTTCCACAGGAATCCCACAAGGTACTTACATACTTACATTGGTCCCGGTTGGACCAGCTTGTATAAATTGCCAAACCTAAACTTCAGCTTCAAAGAAGATGTAAACCCTAACTAATGTTTATGCCCCATACACACGTGCAGATTATCTGCAGACTTTTGTCTGCAGACTTACCTTTTCTATGTAGTGCAAGGGCCTGCCGGATTGCATACAAATTGAAAGTGTTTAGGTTTGACCTCATATTATATGGTTTTGGTAAGTCTGCAGACAAAAGTCTGCAGATAATCTGCACGTGTGTATGGGGCATTAGTTTGCACAATCTATCATTAACAATTATTATGTTTTTTTTTAACAAAATACTATTTTTTACCCTTTTTTTATACTGTTTGTAGCATGTCAGCACTGCTGATCTTCAGCAGCCCTTTTTGCAGCCACTTCATGCCTACATGCACTCCCACATTGGCTGCAAAGCATTTCTCAGGGGGGGGGGTTACCAATGATGACAACAGTGCCTGCGTAATGTGTAGTGAAATGGTAACTTGTAGTCTCCATTAGAAGCTGTTGAGACAGGGTGTCCTGCAGGTGACAGGGACAGAGTGTTGTCACCCTATAACAGGAAGAGCAGGCAGTGGCGTACCAATAGGGGGGGCGGGGGGGCGGTCCGCCCCGGGTGCCACACATTAGGGGGGTGTCAGTGTGTCAGGGAAGATCAGGGTGACACCCGGGGCCGGCCGCCAGACTGCTTCCACCGTGGAGGAGGAGGAACTGTTTAAAGCAGAGAGGATGTGAGAGACTCACTGTCACTCCCGAGCCCTGAATACACAGCGATCGGCGCTGCCGCAGTTTACTATGCTGGTTAATGAGAAGGCGATTGGTTGCTAGGACCGCCTATCAACCAATCACCTGGTCCAGGGGTAAGGGGGCAGTGTAATGTAAAGGGGTCCAGGGGTAAGGGGGCTGTGTAATGTAAAGGGGTCCAGGGGTAAGGGGGCTGTGTAATGTAAAGGGGTCCAGGGGTAAGGGTTCTATGTAATGTAAAAGGGGGTCTCCATACATTTTACACATGACACGTCAATGTTCGTTGCCTGGGGGGGTGCCAGATATAGGATCCGCCCCGGGTGCCAAATGCTCTAGGTACGCCCCTGAGAGCAGGAATATGACAGGATAATCATGTATGAAATCTGCTGTTTTAAAACTGCTGAAAATTGTTTTTAAATGACATGTTGATGCTTCTATGAAAAAGAAAAGATATAGGCACTTATATATTAAATAGATAGATAGATAGACAGACAGACAGACAGACAGACAGACAGACAGACAGACAGACAGACAGATAGACAGATAGACAGATAGATAGATAGATAGATAGATAGATAGATAGATAGATAGATAGATAGATAGATAGATAGATAGATAGATAGATAGATAGATAGATAGATAGATAGATAGATACTGTAGTCAGCTTGATTGGCTTGCCGTATTTCCACCATCGGATGACCTATAGTCCGTAGAGATGAAACAAGCACGTTGATATATTCCCCCTGTCTTGTAACACGGGGCTCACATTGATTTTCCAGAAATGAGACAATATAATAAATGAGAATATTTGTGAAGGGCATAAAATTAATTGATAATAAAGGCCTCTCGGGAGCAATAATCTTCACAGGAGCGTAAAACTGACTCAGGTCTATAAAGATGGTTATAATTTTACATGAAATACAGTCTTATTACCACCTACCCATCAGTGTACCGGCAATATAATATATAACAATAGAACTTAATGTAAAACTGAAAGTTCTGCTCATCCTCCTCCCCCCCCCCACCCACCTATATATAATGATATTGTGGGTTTTTTATTTTATTTTTTCTGGGAGCAGGTACTTTTTTTCTGACAGGTACCCACTGCCACTATTCTTGCACAAAGAATTATAGAAGCTTGGCCTGTCAACCTCCCACCCTCAATCTCGTGGGACACCTCACATGTCCTAAGAGGCTGCAGGACCAGTGTGAAAGTGCTGAGCGATTTCACGCATGCGCAGTAGGAAGCCAGCTGTGATGGTGGTGTTTGGAATTTGAAGCCTGGCGAAGAACCATCCCGGGTGAAGACAATGCTAGACTCCCAGACTGCAAAAGTGTCTTTTTGATAAAAGTCAGTGGCTGAGTGCCCCCAAGCTGCTTGCTATGGGGGCACTTGTGTGTGCTCGCTCCTTCGCTCCATTGGTTTTGGTTTTGCCCTGGCAGGGCAAGCTGTGCTGGTGGGGTGTTTTGGCATACCAGCTCATGGAGCCATGCTAAGCTGTAAAGCTGGAGCCTGCTATACAACTGCCCATACTATAGGAACCTGTCACTGTCCTCTGTTGCCCAGAAAGAGGTACTTTATCTGTAATGAGGGACTTTCTTCAACACCTGGACTAAGTAACGCTCTGTTGAGAAAAAGTTTTAGACAAAAAAGGAGTTCCGTGAGAAAAAGTTTATTTTTTACATTTACCTTGCAACTGGATACCCAATTGCTTTATGTTACTTTATACTGCAAAAAGAGTTTGTATGTAATAACCTAGACTTTGTGCCTCTATTCTAAATCTAGTCAAACAATAAATGTTTTATTTTGTGGTACTCCATAGCCAGAGATGTATAGTAACTAAGTAGAACTACTTCACTACTGTACTTAAGTACCGAAAGGCGGTATCTGTACTTTCCTAGAGTAGAATTTTTTCTCCTACTTCCACTTTTACTTCACTACATTTTTTCAATGATTTCAATACTTCTACTCTGATATTTTTTTTTTGTGCTGCATAGTTATTTGTTACAATTATAAAAATTACCACTGCCAGAACAGTAGATGGCAGATTTCATGAAGCTCAAAACATGTGTATTATCAGCGCATACAAAAATAAAAGCTACTGTATGTATAAATAAAAGCTGCATTTGAAATAATGAAAAACAATATGATGTTCAAACTTTTGACTTCTTTCTATAATAACTGCATAACACAGTACTTGTACTTTTACTTTCAGTACTTGAGTAGTGTTCTGTCCTCACTACATGTATGCCCCAGGCGTGTGCAGCTCAACATACAGCTAAACCTTAATCCTACAATAACCAGTCCTTTTGTAACTTAAGGCTTTATTCCAGTGAAGAATGGTGGTCACATGACAGGTTACAAGTCAGAATGGATATGTAAATAGGATTGTGAATAAAGGTGAAACTGTGAATAAACAGATAAACATACAATCAGTGTACAAACACAAACAATATATGCATTGAGTATATAACTGACAGTTCTGAGCATACCAGCGATGCTTCCAAGAGGGGTTCAGGAATCTTCCCACAGAAACCTCAGATGCTGTCTGCTCCTTCCTGAGGTAAATCTAAAATGGAGATTCTCTCAGAGAGGGGTGGAACTAATATCCAGCAATAGAGTACAGGAAGTAACATAAAGTACTGTACAACAGTCTATGTCACAGTGGCATCTTGTGGACCAATATTGGTATTATAAGTTCCAATAGCATTAATTATTTCCTTATGCTGGAGGCATGACAAGTAGCAAAATTTAAAAAAAAAACTACTTGCAATACTTAAGTACAAAAAATGTTGAATACTTTAGTACTTCTACTCAAGTCACTTTTTGATCGAGCACTTGTACTTTTACTCAAGTATGGGTTTTGAGTACTTTATACATCTCTGTCCATAGCAAGGGATGCAAAGAAACAGACCTGTGATCTTTAAAAGGTTTACTGTAGCTGGGCAGGTACTTCTTGATTCTGCGCCCCATGACCACAGCAATGTTTCCAATATATTTTTTGATATTTTCTAAAGATAAGCATTATTTTACACTTCCCAGCATGTCAGATCTGCAATAGTGTTTGCAGTCCTTTGCAAATGGCCTCCATGTAAGGATATCGCTTTAGAGAAGGCCTTTTCAAAAGAAATGCCCTGCCAATGGTCAGTATTATGACCATCTTCGCTGAATTCACTGTTTGCAAACGTGGGAGCAGAATGGGACTAAAATGAAGTTCATTCAATTTAAAGGGTCAGATTGTTTAAAAGTGATTTCTAAGGAGAGCCTAATAGGCTGAGTCAACCCCTGGCTTCTCGAGGGTATACTTAGGCCCCTTTCACACGGGCGGCACGCCTGGCGGATTCCTTTTTGCTCAACAGGGATCGATCCGCCGATCCCCACGGAGCAGGCTGATGACAGCTCCGTCTCCACTTAATTTGTAGAGACAGAGCTGTCAGAGCCCGGCTCTCCTCAAAGGGAGATCGGATGAGAACGGACCACCTGTCCATTTTCATCTGATCCGATCCTCTAGACGGATGGAAAATAGGGTTTCCATCCGTCCGGATTTCACAGACAGGATCGGATAGCAGCGGGTGTCAGCTGAGATGTCTCCGCTGACATTCGCTGCTCCATAGGGCTGCATGGAGCATCCGATCAGGTCCGCCTGAAAAAACTGACAGACGGACCGGATCGGAAAGCCCGTTAGAAAGGGGCCTAATGGCATAATTTCACTCCCTACCATGATATCCAATTTTGTTTTTGTCTACCTGCATAAAACTCCAGCATAGGTGGTGGGAACCCCTTATAATGGTTGTGCAGAACCAGAACAGAGCGCCAAGATCTCACCAATAGAATCCTCAAAAACTAGAATAGGCCGTTAGCTGATTTAACGCTTCAGCAATGACCAAACACTGAAATATCAGCAAAATATCACCCTTCTTCCTAATACTTACTGTAGGATTGATAAGGTGATGAAATATGACAGTCTCTTTAGATCACTTGACATCAACTGAGCAGTTGTCTCCGATATCGATCCATTCATCAGCTTGGCTCTCAGCTAATAGCGGCTGTTTGTGAATGATCAGTGGGCTCTGTGTGCAGCCTTTCCTGACACATTGAAAGTAGAAGTCAGTGAGAGAAGCTCAGCAAAGCTTCATTATGTCACAGACTCATTTAACGCCTTGTACAGAGAATGAAGAAAATCAATAGGGCCACTCACCTCCATTGTGATAAAGTGATTAAAGGCATTCCTAACTACATTCATCTTCTACACCTACTACTAGAGGCGGCTTTGTTTTTGTAGCAGGCCTCAAGGCAAACAGCTAACGGTACAGATTTCAAGGGAACCTGAAGCCAAAAAGCATAACACACAGTAGAAGTGGAGCTGCACAATTCTGGATGAAATGAGAATCACAATTTTTTTGCTTAGAATAAAGATCATGATTCTCTCACGGTTCTCGGTGTAACATCATCTTTTACATTATGCAACGAAATTGGGATAATTTTACTGTTTAGCTTTTTTTTTAAAATTAATTGAAGTGTATTTTTTTTCCCCAAAAATTGCTTTTGAAAGACACTGTGACATAAAATATTGCAACGACCGCTATTTGATAAAAAAAAAAAAAAAATTCTTGCGCTACACACCCTTTTGAAAAATCAAAATTCCAAATGTGTGCTGAAATATATATATGAATAAATGTAAGTCCGTATATATATATATATATATATATATATATATATATATATAAATATGTGCGGCAACTTAAATAAAACAATAATGAAAATAGTGAAAGAAAACCATGACACTAGTTGCGCACAACACCAATAAATAAAATAAAATAAAAGCAATCCTCAATAAATCAAATAATGGTGCATCAATAAACTGTGCCCAGAAAATAAGTCCACAATACGAATGTTGGATATGAAATCCAAAAAACTAAATATACTGTGAATAAATGTGAGTCCAAAAAATATACGAAGTCCAAAAAATAACTTCTATAAACGTGATAAACCAAATGATCTTGTGAGATTCCAGTGCTAATAATAAGGTGACACCCAAATTAGATCCACCCCCGATGTGCTCCACACCCGTCAAATTAGCAACTCACCCTCATTTGTTGCCTACCACTCTCGTGGATAAGGCAAATTTCGCTGTGTATATTACTGTTGGCTGTGGTGTTCCACCAAGGCAATGCAGACAGCGGTCCTCATAAGCCCCGTACACACGTAGCGATCGGCGGACGAACGATCGGCCGTCTTTTGTCCAGGGCTGTCGTGTCTGTTGAAAACTGCAAAAGACTGCACACGAATTTTGTCGGCCAACAACAGCCGACTGCAGAAGTGATGTCATGTGAAGGTTAACTTTCCTTGTCTTTTTTCTTTTCTGAGCATGCCCAGTCTTGCTAATCTGCTGTCTGTCGGCCAAAATCTGTACTGACTGGCGAACAATCGGCCGTTCTGGTGTTGGCTAACAAAAATTTTAATGCCTGCACGACAGATTCTGTTCGGCCGAAAATGCGCTGTTGGCTGTCGGAAGCATCATACTAACAAGCCTACAATCGGCTGATCGGTCGTCGGCCGAATATTTACGGCCGACAGTCAGTACGTGTGTACGGGGCTATATAAACCAGAAGGTTGGGGGATGATCCTTAGCTCCAAACCATGTGGAAAAACATATAACAGAGGGACCCCACTGGTGCAGTACCATTAAAACACTTTATTAAATCCACAAAAACATTATATAATGCCCGTACATGTATTTAACTTGCCAAGCGCATATATACATCCAATGAACAAATGAGAGGGATAAGGGAGCTCACTCTAGTCCGGGATGCTGCAGCGTGAAGTACATAATGTCCACGGAGCCAGATGAATCACTCTGCTCACCTCGATCACTCCTTCAGTCTGTCGTGTAGCCACGTCCCTAACGTTTCGTCACTTCCTGACTTTATCAAAGGGGGGTGTCTACACTCTACGACCGTCAGGTTTATCACTGTCTCTCTCGCCACACCAGCCAATCAGAGAGCTGATAACACATAACCAGCCGTATTAGATGTTATACTGGTAACCAGCAACTTATACCAGCTCTCTGATTGGCTGGTGTGGCGAGAGAGACAGGTTAAAGTTAACATGACAAGTTAAAATCAGTATTTTTTGCTAGAAAATACTTAAAACCCCCAACATGATGTATAAATTGTATACTGTGTGTATATATATATATATATATATATATATATATACACACACACAGTATACAATTTATACATCATTTGGGGGTTCTAAGTAATTTTCTAGCAAAAAATACTGATTTTAACTTGTAAGCAACAAGTGTCAAAAAAAGGCTTAGTCTTTAAGTGCTTAACCACTTAAACCCCGGAAGATTTTACCGCTTTCCTGACCAGGGCCTATTTTGCGATTCGGCACTGCGTTGCTTTAACGGACAATTGCGCGGTCGTGCGATGCTGTACCCAAATGAAATTTTACGTCCTTTTTTTCCCACAAACAGAGCTTTCTTTTGTTGGTGTTTGATCACCTGTGCGATTTTTTGATCATGCGCTATAAACAAAAAAAGAGCGTCAATTTTGCAAAAATAATAATATTTTTCACATTTTTTTATATGAAATTCCCCAAAAAAATGTAAAAATCAAAATTTTTTAACATTTTAGGCCAATTTGTTTTATGCTACATATGTTTGGTAAAAAAAAATTGCAAAAAGCGTATTTTGTGGTTAACAGTGACATTACTACAGTGATCAGTGCTAAACATATGCACTGTTACTGTAAAAATGACACTGGGAGGGAAGGGGTTAACTTTATTTGAGAGGGAGGGGTTAAGTGTGTTCCTAGGGGCGTGATTCTAACTGTGATTGGATGTGGCTACTTGTGTAAGAACAGTGATCAACGGTCCTACATAGTAGAACCGTATGATCTCCATTCTTACACAGGGGAGAATGACAGGCAGCTGTGTTTACATTAGCCGCCTGCCTTTCTCCCGCTCTAACGGACGATTGTGAGTGCCCGGCGGACATCAGGTCTGCCGGGCACACGCGCGGGGGGGTCCGTGACCGAGTGGGAGCGCACCCCTGGCGTCGCGCGCTCGCTCCACAGAGCCTCACAGGCTAGCGACGTAGACCTACGTCGCTTTGCCTGTGAGGGGCTGACTGCCGACGTAGATCAGGCGTTAGGCAGTCGGCAAGTGGTTAAACTGCCCACATTTGCAGACAAAGTCAGCCAATCAGGAGAAAGAGGGGGTGGGGCCGAGCCCACAGCTCCGTGTCTGAATGGACACACAGAGCTGTGACTCGGCTCGGGTGCCCCCATAGCAAGCTGCTTGTTGTGGGGGCACTCACCAGGAAGGAGGGGCCAGGAGAGCCGAAGAGGGACCCGAGAAGAGGAGGATTCAGGCTGCTTTGTGCAAATCCACTGCAACAGAACAGGTAAGTATGACATGTTTGTTATTTTTATTGAAAGAAAAAAAAAAACGAGACTTTACAATCACTTTAAGCTTGTGTCTTTGCTTGAAAGATTTAAGAATTGCTGCATTGTTGGTCATTCTGAAAGGTTTCTCAGTAGGAGACAGACAGGGCAACTTTCATTTTTCAGCTGCTTGACAGACCTATCAGCAGCCATGTCCTCTAGACAGCTTAGACACTCACCCGGTGATATTTGATTCTCTACATGAATGTTTGAAGACCACCTGTGAATCATGGCTGCATAGCAGAATTTCCGCCCAAGTTCGCTAAACACAAAAATCAATGTTTTGCAGACATAAAACCAAGTTAACGGCATAGTCAATGAAACATAAGTATTCTGCTGCTATTCTGTGAGTTAAACTATACCTGCCTATATCCTATCCCAGCCATTCTGAGTCACGATTTCATGAAACCCCAGGGTTCCTCCAGAGGTTGCCATGGGTTCTTTGAGCTGTGGTTGATTCACCTAACATTTAATGGTGTGTGCATAATTCCAGGGCCTCCTCTACGTGACAAAACTGGTAGCATGACACAATTATCATTTTAGCTGCTTGTAAGAATGTGTTGCATTCATCCTACTGAATAAGGGGCATTATTCCCAGCTAACTCTTGATGGTTTTGATTTGGTTCCCAGAGACCTGAGGGGCTCCTCTGAAGTAAGGCTGTCCTCAGAGGTGTAACTAGAACCTTCAGGGCCCCGGTGCAAGAAACCATAAAGGGCCCCCTGGTCCCCTGGCTGGGGACCTTCCCTTCAAGCCTGGGGCTCTTCCCACTGTTCCTGGGGCCCTTTACTCTTGTTGCGGGGCCCTTTATTAGGATCCTGCACACAGTGGCCCAGAGACAGCAGAACACAAGTGAACTGGATAGGAGGAGTGGCGGGGGCAGCATACAGAGGAACCAATCTCCTCCCATTTTCCTCATGCAGCTACAGGAGGAAAAAGGAGAACAGTGATTTCTCTACATGCTGAACCCTGCCCCACCCCTCCTATCCAGGTGTACAGGGGAGCCGCACAGGCCCCCTGGAGCATGGGGCCCGGTTGCAATTGCAACCCCTGCAACCCTTGTATTTACGCCCCTGGCTGTCCTACTCCGTGAATGGTCAGGTATATAAAGCCCCGTACACACGAGTAGAAATTCGGCCGGGAAATTTCGTCCGACGACCAATCTGCCGTTTATCGGCTTGTTAGTATGGTGCTTCCGACAACCGACTCCGACTTTTCGGCCGAAAAAATCCTGGTGTGCAGGCTATATCATTTTTGTCGACCATCAAAACACGTCCGATTTTCGTCTCATTAGTACAGATTTCGATGGGGAAAAATCTTATGAGCAAGACTGGGCATGCTCAGAGATGAAAGAACAGATACAAAGCGATCCAACACATGACATCACTTCTGAAGTAGAATTCTGTCGTACGGGAAAATTTGTGTGCAGTCTAGGCACATTCCAACCAACAGACACCACTCTGGACATAAGACGGACGACCGGTCGGCGGAAATTCGTTGTGTGTGTACGAGGCTTTAAGCTGGATACACGCTATCCAACTTTTGTGGTTAGATTTCCTTCAGATTTACCTTTTCTATGTAGTGCAAGGGCCTGCCAGATTGCATACAAATTGAAAGTGTTTAGGTTTGACCTCATATTATATGGTTTTGGTAAGTCTAAAGGAAAAAGTCTTCAGAAAATCTTATAGCCCTTATATGGCCCATTACCTACATATGCTGGATCATAAGAGAGAGGCTATCCACAAAAGAATAAATGTTTCAAGAGTCCAAAGTTGACACATTGTCCCCTAGTTCAATTTTGCCTGTTGAATCATCGCATTTCCTACTTTTTTTTTTTTTATAGTCTACTTTTGTAAGTATGTAAATAGATCAACTTCATATACGCTTCACACACTTGACCTGAAATGTACAGTATAAATAAGAGACATAAAGACAGTTGATGTATGACTGCTGGAATGAAGGGGGAAACAAACTCTCAACTTTTGTTTTCTTTAGCCACAAACCAGTAAAATCTTAAGGCTGGGTGGGTCCTGTAAAGCACATAGCATTATCAACAAATATTTCACACCATGCCATACAGATCGGAAATACTGCACAGCAACTAAACAATGTCATTTTTAAATAAATATTCTTTATCCGGGAGACAAAGTGCCACCACACCTCCATCCTAAAAATTAACATCTAAATTGAATATATTGTTTACAGATAAGCAAAGTTGACCTCTCCTTGACTTTTGATTTACATGCCTGTTCCCAGTCTGGGACTCAAAAGTATTGAATCCAGAGACAGCAAAGCAAGTTGTATTTTAGAAATAGTTAAATTATAGTACCCCCCATATTTTCCTTTAATATTGGTTTGTTTTAACCACTTAAGCCCCGGAAGATTTTACCCCCTTCCTGACCAGGGCCTATTTGCAATTCGGCACTGCGTGACTTTAACGGACAATTGCGCGGTCGTGCGACGCTGTACCCAAACGAATTTGACGTCCTTTTTTTTCCACAAACAGAGCTTTCTTTTGGTTTTATTTCATCACCTGTGCGATTTTTTGATCATGCGCTATAAACAAAAAAAGAGCGATAATTTTGCAAAAATAACAATATTTTTCACATCTTTTTATATGAAATTCCCCCCCCAAAAAAATGTAAAAATCTAAATGTTTTAACATTTTCGGCCAATTTGTTTTCTGGTACATATGTTTGGTAAAAAATTGCAAAAAGCGTATTTTGATATTATTAGTTATTAGTTATTATTATTATTAGTTATTGCGTTTACTAACTAAGGGAAAGATTTTTGTCATTTTTATTGTTTTTTTTTTTAACTAGTAATGGCGGCGATCTGCAATTTTTTTTTGCTGGACTTCAACATTGCGGCGGACAGATCGGACCCTTGACTGACATTTTTGACACTTTTGGGGTTACCAGTGACATTACTACAGTAATCAGTGCTATACATATGCACTGTTACTGCAAAAATTACACTGGCAGGGAAGGGGTTAACTTTATTTGAGAAGGAGGGGTTAAGTGTGTCCCTAGGGGCGTTATTCTTACTGTGATTGGCATTATGGTTACCTAAACTTTTCAAACATCGCATAAAAATGTCAAAACTGGCAAAGAACAGATTTTTTGAGTTGACTTAAAGCGGTAGTAAAACCTTAAAAAAAAAAGAAATCTCCCTGCAAATGAATGTCAAAATGTGCTAGTATTCATCACATACTAGCACATTATGAAAGATTTACATGAAAACGAAGCCCTTTAGCGGCGCGCTGTCACCGATGAAGGCGCTTCCACCTTCACCCGGTCTTGCTTCTGGGTTTGCAGGCTTCGGCGATTGGAATGGCCAAGACGCCGACTACGCCACACCTGCGCATGAGTACAGGAGTTACAGCAGTGGAAGGGCATCCATTGAGAGCACAGTGTGCATTAGCCTGTGACATCACTGGCGCTGCTAAAGTAAATATCTCCTAAAAGGTGCAGGTTTAGATGATATTCACTGTACCTATGGGTAAGCCTAATTATAGGTTTACTTGTAGGTATAAATAAAAAAAGCATTTTCTACCACTTAAAAAGCATTAAAATATACATATCATTCAAGACTAAAAATATCAAAAATATTAATCTATATTGTAACAGCTTTAAACAAGATGTGACTTTGCCAGCCAGGATATTAAATAACCAATAACTGTGCTCTGCGCAGGAATGTATACCCATACTAGACCTACACAGTTTTAATCAATAGCAACGCCATGTAACAGATATTGAGTGATCCTCAGGGGGGGATATATGAACTGTACAATACTCCATCTCTACAAACTCAATTATAGCAGCTACTGAACAGGTTACTGAGGCAATCTAAAGTGGAAGACAAATGTACACATTTTTAGATGGATAGTATGTAAAGCCAAAATCTCTATCTCATTGGGTGGATTTCTCTTCACTTCTTTTTTGCAATTGTAAAGCAACAGAAAGTAAAAGAACATCTCTACTAAGTGAGGGAAATTTCTCTCTTAGACAGATGTTGCTGGAACAGGTTTCCCATTTTAAAGATTTACCCTTGCCTCCTGTTCTTGTGGCAACTGTAAAATTTTGGATTTCCCATAATCTTCAACAGTGGTTTCCAAACTGCGGCCCAAGGGCTGGATGCGTCCCTTTGCTTCCCTTTATGCGGCCCTTTGGACACTATTCCTCCCACTAACACCAACAGTGGGGCATAACTCCTTCTTCGGGGTATTAGTCCTCCCACTGAGACCAATGATGGAGCATAACTACTTCTCTTGACACCATGATCGGGCACTATTCCCCTCACTGACACCAAGGATGGGGAACTATTCCCCTCACTGACAACAACAATAGAGAACTATTTCCCCCACATACACCAACGATGGAGAACTATTCGCCCCTTTGACACCAACGATAGGGAATTATTCCCCCCACTGACACCAACGATGGGGAACTATTCCCCCCTCCCCCCCCCCACTGATACCAATGATGGGGAATTATTCCCCCACTGACACCAATGATGAGGAATTATGCCCCCCACTGAGACAACGATGGTGAACTATTCCTCCCACCTGACACCAACAATAGGGAACTATCCCCCCTACTGACAACAATGATGGGAAACTATTCCCCCCATTGACACCAACAATGGGGCACTATTCCTCCCACCTGACACTAACAATGGAGAACTGTTCCTCCTACTTCACACCATCAATGGCTCAGTATTCCTCCCACTGACACCGACAGTTGGGTCACTATTCCTCCCACTAAGGCAAGTGATGGGGAAATATTCTTCCTTTACTGACCGCTATGAAAGGGCGCTATGAATTTTTTTTACTGCCACTGACCACCGAGGCAGAGGCATTATCTACTCCCACAGTACGGCCCACCTAAAGTCTGAAGGACAGTATATTGGCCCTTCGTTTAGAAAATTTGGAGACAAAACAATAAAAAGGATTAAAATAGAAAGTTTGGAGACCGCTGAACTTCTTCAGTCTTGGTTACAGATTGGCTGGGTAATTCTATCCAGCAGGGGCACATGCAGCAATAAAACTTGATAGGGTTTTTTTTTTCATAATTTCCTACTCTATCCATTTCCTACTCTATTCATACCTAGAAGAAAAAAAGTTTTGCTTGTACATATGAGGGGAAATTTCCATTTGCTATCTGTTCCGGAGGCACAAGAAGAATTGGCAGAAAATCTCTGTAGAATAAAGGGAAATCCCTAATGTGAATTTCCCACGACTCTATGTTATGGTGACAACGATCAATAAAAAAAAATGTTTTAACTATTCTGTGCCGTATCCAAAACTAAAAATAGCATTTTTGTTTTAGATATACTTTAAGTGGCACCTAAACTGGCCCTAATCTCCAATATATGTGTTGGTAGAGCACTGGACCCAAAAGTAAAAGAGATGGGACTTGCAATCCAAATGATGAATCCTTGGGAGTCTCCAGAGTAGTCTAAAGAGTGTAGATAGGATGAGAGTGCTTCAGTAAGTCTTTATTGCACATGAAAAGGGGTCAGTGGCCCAATACTTCCCTTTTCGTCAGGGCTTAGATGCTGGAAGCAATTGAAGAGACCAGTGTCCCATATCAGCATTACCATTTATCCTTTTATTTTGCAATTTGTTGTCCAGTATTCTCTTCATCTACGTGCCTGGCTGATGAAGGGGGGGTTTTGAGCCACCAGAATGCAATGGATAATCTCCAAGGCCTGGCAGTCTACCTCTGTATCTTTCCAAGAAAACCAGTTCGGTGGTCAAAAATACCCAGACTGTTGCCATTAGTTGATACTGATTCAGTGATCAGGGCCGCTGATAGGGGGGGACCACCAGCCCTCTTGTAGGGGGCCCGAGCACACAGGGGGGCCCACACAGAGAGGGGGATTAGTGATGGACAACAAATACAGCACCTGAATCTGATCTGTCCCCCTCCCTGCTATCAGCTTTTATCTGCTGAGAAAGAGACAGTCGTCCCTTCACTAATCCCCCTCCCTGTGTGGGCCTCCCTCCCAGCACTGGCTCTAATGTTATCTCTGCTCAGGAGTTTATTTGTAACTTTGTTTCTCTCTCTCTGTCTCTCTGATCACTGAGCTCCAACTGCCCAGCCTGTATATTTTTCTCATCTCAACTTCTTTTTTATTTAACATAGTTAATTTTTTTTTTTTTTAGATTTAGCACAAATTATGTGAGTTATGTTATATTTGTGTCTGCTAATAGTGATTTTGTTGTAATTTTAGCTAAATATATCTTTAATAATTTCTTAGGGGGGGGGGGGCCCTGCAAGGTAGTCTGTACGGGGCCCCGCAATTTCTAACAGCAGCCCTGTCAGTGATTATTGATTATAGATATTTAACATAGGTTTCAGGTATTTTAAGGCCCTCTGATCTTGTTGGGAGCAGTGACCCTTCAACGCATGCAACTGTGTGAGGGTTGTTCTGCATGCGACAGGCGCAGTTTTCTAGCCTGTGAAAGCAGGAATTGGGAAACCACAAGCTGAGAATTGACTTGTGAAAAAAGCACAGAGTAGAAGCATCTCTCGGCCATGCTGTCAGGTACACCTAAATATAGAGCAGAACAAAGTTCATACATCTCACTTCTTCTCGTCTAGGCCTTCTTTGTTACATACACATACCGCTCTCACTTCTGGCACTTCTAAGCAGCAAAAGGATTTATCTTTCAAGGGTCATGGGTTTGTCTGTGACACCGAACTAATGGGTACATTTTTAATTCTGCCAGTAATGTCTGCAAAGAACATTCATTCTAACAGTGGGAAAAAAAGAAAAATGAAACGCGAGAGCCAGTTTTAATCCATCTGATTTTTAAGCCACAGCGCTGTGTAATGAAAGCAGCTAAAGTTCTAGTTAAAGAACCTTAATAAGCACTTCGTTAAACGCTGTTTCTATCAAAGAAGGCCGCATGACAAAACTCCATTTTTCATTTCAGAAAAGCCGTTTAAAGTAAAGTTTATTGAGCCATATACATCTACAGAGATTTAATTTCCTGTGCATGGCCAATCTTCTATCTCAGCATGTCATACCTTAACAGGGCTTCCGGACCCACACAATTCAGTGATAGCCTTTCCTACCCTACAAGAACAGCTAATGTAGTATGTGAAAATTTTGGTTAGGGGACTTGTAGATTAGCTTGTGGTGTGGGAACAATAACACCCACGCAGTCCAGGTGCAAATATTGGAACTTGTATTGAAGTAAAGGCAGAACAGTTCACAACAAACCCAGTGGAAGGAGAAATTGGGTCGTCCCTGTCCCCCTTTTTTGCAGTGGGTCGGGGGACCAGGCAGGGTTGTCCTCTTTCGCCCTTCCTGTTCTCCCTGATGATAGAACCTTTGGCCATAGCGCTGCGTGCGTCTTCCGAGGTGGGTGCGTTGGAGGTCGGCTCCATTAGGGAATGTCTGGCACTCTATGCGGATGATATGCTGCTGTTCCCGAAAGACCCCAATAGCTCCCTGCATGCGGTTTTCAATATTTTAGATACCTTTGCCAAGTTCTCTGGGCCTTAGGGTTAATTGGGATAAATCTACCTTGTTACCAATAGATCCGGGTGCTCTTGCAGCTGCTGATGGTTCATTGCCGTTAAAATGGGTTACTGAGTTCACCTACCTGGGAGTGAGGGTGTCGGCTAGGGTGGCGGATTATCTTACTCTTAATTTGCTGCCACTGCTGGATGTCTTTAAGCGCAAGGCGGAGGTGTGGAGAGACCTGCCCTTATCGGTTTTGGGGCGCATTAATTTAGTGAAGATGAAAATTCTCCCTGTCTTTCTGTATTTTTTTTTTATTATTTTCTGTGTTTGCCCTGCGTGGCATTGAACCAAGCAGCCATGAACTAAGCAACATGCAGCCTGTTTGGAAGTAACCTGCTACACCCGTTTAATGGCAGGAGAGCAACTTGGTATGGGACCTGGAAGCTATCCATGCAGTAGCAGTACCTGCTACAGCGATTTCCAGAATCCCACAGGTATGGCACATACAGTAAATACAATGGTCCCAGCTGGACCAATATAACCATGTAAAAATGCCATACCTAAACTTCAGCTTTTAGCAGCTACAGTAACAGTTTTTGTTTTCTGTTGCAAAAAAAATGTTTAAGTAATATGAATAAAAGTTGACTGTTTTATGTACCCTAGCAGTGTTTTATCATTTTTCCCCCAACCCGTAACTCTCCCTTTTGCTAGACAGCTGAGCCTGCATGTAAACATGGGGAAAAATATAAAAAAATTGTAAATTAAAAGAAATGTCTTTAATCCCATACAGGTACCTGAAAACAATATTTTTAACTACAGTGGACTTTTCAAATTTCATCATGAATATTCCTTTAACCCCTTTTTGCTACAATAGAACAGCTTGTAGGCAGGTGCAATCTGTTTCCTCCACTGAAAGTGGCGCTCATCTGCAGCAACAGTGCAGGGGAGAGGAAGTCAGGAGGAATATGGTTCTTTTATGGTTTTCTAAGTCACTTTGACCCGAAACTGCTTAGTGTGCCGCTCAAACTCTCTACAATGGGGTGTTCAGTAGGTCCCAGACATTTGCTGCCAGGAGGGCTGTCCTGGGAAGGAACAAAAGAATGCATATGTTCCAGTATTGGCCTCTGGTATAGATCAAAAAAAAAAATAATTGTAAAGGGTATCAAACAGAGATATGAATGATTCATCAGGTACCTGTTGATCAAAGCATATATGCACAAAAAGGAAAATGGGGGGAGTGGGTAGGTAGAGCAAGATAGCCCACCAGCCCACAACACCCAGAAAGCGATCAAATGACAGTACCAAGGAGACAAAAATACAAATATAATATAAAAATTATAATTTATTAGGCACTTGTGCCTGGTGAAAGTAATTTGCACATGTGAAGACACAAAACACCACAATGTAAAAACATTTAAAACCAACAATTGAATATGCACATAACTGGGGCCTAGAACTGGTATATAGAAATCAGGCTAATGCAATTCAATATACTACCATATGCAACATGGAAGTAGGATCTGTTGTGTAATCATCTGAAGAGAGTCCATAGACACACCGATGGTTATCCTGTGGAACAAGTGTGTATAACACACTAACAATAGATCAACACTGTGGATAACATGAAGTTGGCGATATGAAACAATTCCTGAATATTAGTAGATTGTGAGTAATTTCTCAGCCTTTCATGTGTGCTGATTATTTGCTGTAAGGAATTAGGCCGTTGCTCCAAAAGTCTACTAAAAACAGATTAAGGATGATTCCACTTAGATTAAGGAGTGCCAGAAATGATACATGCAGTTCCGGTGAAGGTTTCAGTGTAGGCAGAAGAATGTAGATTCCTGTCCTGAGAACAGAATGCTGACTGTATAAAGATACAAATTAATTGCCAGGAGTATGCATGACGGGATGGCAGTGCTGACTACAAAGTCCTCCAAAATGTTGCGGTGGGTAGCAATAAACTGGGAAGTACAGCCAAAATAGTGTTAAGTTCATACCTCTGTGTATAATATAGGTGACTCAGCCGGCGCCTAGAATCCTCTTGCGGCGTTCCCTCCCGTGCTCGCTCAAGCCTTCTTCCTGGTCACGGCGTGTAGGTCCGTCAGTGGCGGCCTGACGTCATATCCGGTACGGCGAGCCTCGAGCTGGGGGAGCCGTGAGGAGCCGGCCGTGCTTGAGTCACAGGTTCACAGAGAAGGCTGATCCAGAATGTGCACTTCAGTTGACGCTACCACTGACGCGTTTCACCGACTTTACGTCGGTTTCCTCACAGCTCCCCCAGCTCGAGGCTCGTTACTTGGATGAATACTATAGGCAAACCAGAGGCACAGCCATGGGAGCTCGATTTGCCCCAAGCTATGCCAATCTGTTCATGGGGTACTGGGAGGACCAGTATATCTGGAATAATAATCCCTACAGAGTCCATCTGGCCTTATATTCCAGATATATTGATGACATATTGATTATCTGGGACGGCACTAGTGAGGAGTTGGACGGGTTTATCTCACATTGCAGCAGCAATCCTTTTGAGATATCCTTCACCCACGTTGTAAGCGATAACCATCTGGTGTTCCTGGACCTTGAACTGCGAGCTACTCAGGAAGGGGGCATAATTTCTAAAACACACTTCAAACCGAGTGGAGGGAACTCCTACCTCCACGCGGAGAGTAATCATCACCCGAGGTGGATTAGAAATGTCCCTTTCGGTCAATTCTGCAGACTACAAAGAACTTGTACTTTGGTCACAGATTATGAAGAGCAGGGCCAGGTACTGAAAAATAGATTTCTGGAAAAGGGTTATCAGGCTAGTCTTATTGACGAAGCCTACAACAAATACCTACAACACTATGGGGGAGAGGGTACCAATGTTGGTGGTATTCAAGCCATGAACACATGTCTGGGGGCCAGGCCCAAGAAGTTATATGCTAAGTCATCTGGAACAAGGATCACCAGGTTTAGCACTATGTATAACAACAAAGCCTTTAGCATACAGCGTACTTTGAAACGTAATTGGAACATCTTGAAACAAGATCCAGTCCTAGGTTCCCTCCTCCCCCCGGCCCCAGAGGTGGTCTTTAGAAAACCTAGGGACATTAGGAGTCAGATTGCCCCCAGTAAAGTTAGGAAAATCAAGGAGTGCGGTGGTATTACCCCGAGTAACCCGTGGTTTACTGTGTTCGATCAAAAGGGCAGCTTTAGGTGTGGAGTGAGGAATTGTGGAACCTGTTCATACATGTGGCATAGAAAGAGTGAGGTCCTCGGGCTGGATGGCCGCAGTAGGAGTATTAAACAGTTTATTAATTGCGGCACCAACTATGTAGTCTACGGTATAGTCTGCCCGTGTAGCCTACTCTATGTAGGCCGTACTATACGGCCCCTTAGAGTAAGGTTTGGTGAACACAAGTGCAGCATACTGAACAGGAAAACGAAGGCAGGAACGAAGGACCGCAACAGTTATTCTATACCTCGCCACTTTGAGCAGCATCATGATGGGGATCCAACTGGCCTACGGGTCTTTGGCATTGAGCTAATAGCTAAGGACCCTGATGAGGGGGCTAGATTTCAGAAGCTGTGCAGAAGGGAGTCTTACTGGATCTTCACCCTAGGGTCCATGTCCCCTGGGGGTTTGAATGAAGATCTCGAAATCCACGGTGTACTGTAGTTTCTTGCAGTGCATTCCTGTTTCCCCCCCCCCCTTCTATATGTGTTCCTGACCCCCCGGCATCTGTTCCAGTTACCACTGCTCCTTGTATGGCTCCATTCTAGTACCACACCACTCTCTATTTCTTTTTGGGGTCCACACGCATATGTTGGTGTGTATGTGTTCAGGCTGACGTATGTGCATGTGTGTGCCCCTCCCCCCTCTCCGTCTCCTCAATTGTGTGAGTGTGTGTGTGCGCAGCCAAATGCGCGCACATACACACACTGTCCGTTATATCATCCTCCTTTTTCTTTTTCTTTTTCCCCCTCAATTTATTCGAAGTGTATAGTTTTTAGTATAGGTCCCATATCTAAAGCTTTATATTGGCTTACTGAGTTAAGTTTTTCAAGTTCTCCAAGGTTTGTTCGTACAGGAGGTATGGCACGCGTAAATTCGTGTTTAAAGTTCTACACGCCATAATCAATGAGTCACATTATATGCACACATATATTTATATGGTTTTAATATAGATTTTATATAATGAATCATTTTAGTTCAGTATCTATATATATATATATATATATATATATATATATATATATATATATATATTTTTTATTCATCGTTGTACATATTGTTATTGGATATTGAGCAATTTTCTATCTATTTATTTATTCTTATATATGTGATTCTTATTTTGGCTCAGCAAGTCACATCATTGTGCATAAGTACCCATCAACTTTGATATTATTAATGTTAATGTTAATTTTAACTTTGCTGGTTCAGGTTATTTTATCCGATGTTATAATATCTCCACTGCTATTACAAGTATGTGTGACTACCATTGCTTCCAATTTTGGTGAGCTCTCCAATTAATTTCCACCAGTGTGGATTCTGTATTGTGCATTTAAATATAGTTTTCCTGGATATGGTCCGTATGGTACAGTGTACATGCTGCATGAGCGGGGCACACATGCGTCCTCTCTTTGCGGCTACTATAGGAACGGCTTGCCGGGGGCGGAAGTTGTCATTGCCTGGACGGGCGGAAGTGACGTTAGTTCCGGGATGAGCGGCGTGCGTTCCACCGCTGCTCCGCCGCTATGGTATACCGAAGTCGGAAGTCGTCACGGCTTGAACGGGCGGAAGTGACGTTATGCGGTGGTGCGCACGCTAGTTCCGGGATGAGCGGCATGCGTTCCACCGCCGCCCTACCGATATAGTGTACTATCTAGAATATCCTGATAGCCAAGCCTACAGTGAACACCATTAGACCACCAGGTAATATGCCCAGTATGAAATTCTTCCTCGATTATCGACTTACATTTGACAGTTCCGGCTTATCACAGCAACCCCTAACAGTCCGCAGTGTATCATAATGGTAACTTCACACACTATCTACTTACAAAGAGTGTGTGTATGCACATCTCTTTGGATGTGCACAAGCAATGGCTCGTTTCCCACTAGCCGCTGGATTGTCCCTTTGTAACTGCTTGGAGGATGTGATGCTCTATTTGGTTTGGACCAAGACATGCACAGGTCAGTTTACCACACCAGCTTTTATTTAACACTTTGGCATGTATGATATGTGAAATAGAGTCCACGATGGGCTGGGAAGTTTTGTTTGATTGATTGGACAGCTCACCAGTGGAATAAATGGTCGCGTGGGGTTAGCCAATCGAAATGTAATTATAATTGTGACCTGCAACAGTTTTTGGGCAATCAGCTGTGTAGTCACGCCCATTTGGGCGATATCTCCTCCCACATCCCCAAGGGTCATGTGGAGGCCTGGCCTTTCATATTATATTTAAACTATGGACTTGACCATGGCCTCCAGGCTCTGAGGAAGAGGCACGGCCTCGAAACGCGTCATCCCTCTGCTTCCAGTAAAGACGTTGATCCTCTGGCAGGAGGCAGGTGTATGGAATTGATGTGCCTAAACTTCATGTTTGTTTGTGAGTATTTGATTTTAAATAATTTTATCCAAATAAACTCGCTGAGGATAATGCACTAGGCTGGTGCGCCCTTTTTTTGCTTTGTATTTTCAGTGTTTGATCAACAGGTACCTGATGAGTCATTCATATCTCTGTTTGATACCCTTTACAATTTTTTTTTTGATCTATACCAGAGGCCAATATGGGAACATATGCATTCTTTTGTTCCTTCCCAGGACAACCCTCCTGGCAGCAAATGTCTGGGACCTACTGAACACCCCATTGTAGAGAGTTTGAGCGGCACACTAAGCAGTTTCGGGTCAAAGTAAATTAGAAAACCATAAAAGAACCATATTCCTCCTGACTTCCTCTCCCCTGCACTGCCGCTGCAGATGAGCGCCACTTTCAGTGGAGGAAACAGATTGCACCTGCCTACAAGCTGTTCTATTGTAGCAAAAAGGGGTTAAAGGAATATTCATGATGAAATTTGAAAAGTCCACTGTAGTTAAAAATATTGTTTTCAGGTACCTGTATGGGATTAAAGACATTTCTTTTAATTTACAAGTTTTTTATATTTTTCCCCATGTTTACATGCAGGCTCAGCTGTCTAGCAAAAGGGAGAGTGAAAAATGATAAAACACTGCTAGGGTACATAAAACAGTCAACTTTTATTCATATTACTTAAACATTTTTTTTGCAACAGAAAACAAAAACTGTTACTGTAGCTGCTAAAAGCTGAAGTTTAGGTAGGGCATTTTTACATGGTTATATTGGTCCAGCTGGGACCATTGTATGTACTGTATGTGCCATACCTGTGAGATTCTGGAAATCGCTGTAGCAGGTACTGCTACTGCATGGATAGCTTCCAGGTCCCATACCAAGTTGCTCTCCTGCCATTAAACGTGTGTAGCAGGTTACTTACAAACAGGCTGCATGTTGCTTGGTTCATGGCTGCACCAGCTTTAGAAATGCATGTTCAGGGTGTGCTCCCCAGCTCCTTTGTTTGTTACTTACAAACAGGCACCATTCAGAGAGCATTTTTTTGTCTCAATAAA
>NC_138778.1:201807759-202120259 GCF_965119305.1 Pelophylax lessonae | reverse complement strand
CTTTTTCACTGTCTCCATTTTGGCTCTCATGTGACCAAGAACTACAGATGTTCCTGGCTCTAGGACTCCAGCTTTCAAGTAACAGAATAAAGAGGTTCTTTTTCCTGCTAGAGACATGGCTGAATTTCATGTCGTAGGCCTTGTTGGAGTGGGTAAAGCAACCCTGCCAGGTTAAAAACAAAAAATCTAGACCAATCCCAAGCTGTTGTTTCCAAAGCAAGCAAAGTCCTTTTTTGTATTAACAGAGGCATGGACTCCAGATAGAGAGATGTAATTTTGCCCCTGTACAAATCTTTAGTAAGACCTCATCGGGAATATGCAGTTCAGTTTTGGGCACCAGTTCTTAAAAAGGATATTGGGGAACTGGAGAAAGTGCAGAGAAGGGCAACCAGACTGATAAGAGGCATGGAGGACCTCAGCTATGAGAAAAGATTAGAGGAACTGAAATGTATTCTCTCTTGAGAAGAGGAGATTAAGGAGGGATATGATCAACATGTATAAATACTGTACATAAGGGGTCCATATAGTGAACTTGGGTTTGAGTTGTTCACTTTAAGGTCAACACAGAGGACAAGGGGGCACTCTTTACGTCTAGAGGAAAACAGATTTCGTCTCCAAATACGGAAAGGTTTCTTCACCATAAGAGCTGTGAAAATGTGGAATAGACTCCCTCCAGAGGTGGTTCTGGCTAGCTCACTAAATTGCTTTTAAAAAGGTCTGGATTATTTCCTAGGTGTACATAATATAAATGGGTACTAACATTTTTTTTTTTAGGTAAAGTTGATCCTCCAGGGAATATCCGATTGCCTCTCGGGGGATCAGGAAGGAATTTTTTTCCCCTGCTGTAGCAAATTGGATAATGCTTTTGCTGGGGTTTATTTTCGCCTTCCTCTGGTTTAACAGCGGGCATAGGATTGTGTATATGGGATTGTATGGTTGGGTTAATACTGTTTTTTTTTTTATGGTTGAACCGGATGGACTTGTGTCTTTTTTCAACCTGACTAACTATGTAACTCCATGTAACTATGTAGACAAAGTGGTTGATATACTACAACTAGAGTGTACAAAATTCTTAAAAAATAAAAATCTAGAAGATATGTACAATACCTACAGGCACTCTTATGCTCATCTCTCTATTGGCCTGTGTCTCCTAACTTCTCTCTGTTTAACCACTGCATCCTCCATTATACTCTTAGGCTGCTGGTACTTTCGGAACTGTCTGATGTCTATGTTGTCCATGGCACTCTGTAATTACATCTTCCACCCTTATGTCATTACAGGACGCAGTGCTGATTTAGGGTTTGGAGTGTCTATATATGACTGTTCAGTCCAATAGGCACCGGTTATATTCACTTTACCAGCATTCTTGTTACTGCTCCTAACCAGTGATTGCAGGCATTGGGGCGCATGTGACCTCCTATGTAACAGTTCTCAGATACAGTATATCAGCCATTGCCCAGTTTACATCCTGATGGTCTAGTGACAGTAATGCGGGAGGCAATGAAAGCAAACATAACACCTACAAGGACACAGGTGTTGTTGATCGGCTTTAAAGCACACAAAAGGAAAAGATTAACCAACCCTGGCCGTAGCTGGGATGAGACTTTCTAGAAGCAATATAACTATTTACAGACAGATTTAGCAGGCTCAATTCCTCAAACAGAGATTATACCAGACAGACACTAGATAATAGTAGGTTTCCTTGTTGGTGCCTGAGGTGTGAGGCTCTGTACCTCTTACCAGAACATGACATATTCAATGATTATGTGAAAAATATTTAAAATCCTGCCTGGAAATAAAATGGCCTTGTTTGGTTTCCTAAAATCTCTACTGCTAGGTACATGTGCAAAAATATAGATTTTACTCCTATGTATGGTTCAACCCTTTACTATTACAATAGAACAAAACTTTTCTTTGAACGCTCCTATGTGACCTTTGCTGTCAGTCTCTATGCTGTAGAGCAGGGGTCTCCAAACTTTCTAAGCAAAGGGCCAGTTTACTGTCCTTCAGGCTTTAGGGGATCCGGACTGTGGCCAGTGTGAGTATAAATTGCCCCAGCATCAGTGACTCATCATTGGTTTTAATGGGAGGAATAGTGCCCCATAGTTAACCGCTTGCCGACCGCCGTACGACTATTTACTGCGGCGGTCAGCCCCTCCCAGGCAGAGCAACGTAGTACTACGTCGCTAGCCTGTGAGGGTCTAGGGAGCGAGTGCGCGCCCCCGGAGGCACGCTCCTGCGCGGTCACGGACCCTCCCGTGCGTGTGACCGGTGGACCCGATGTCCGCCGGTCACTCGGCGATCGTCGGTGCAGAGGAAGAAAGGCAGGCGGCTGATGTAATCAAGCCGCCTGTCATTCTCCCCTGTGTAGAAACAGTGATCATACGGTTCTACTATGTAGGACCGTTGATCACTGTTCCTACACCTCAAGCCACATCCAATCACGCCCCTGGGGGGACACACCACCCCTCCCTCTCAAAAAAAGTTAACCCCTTCACTGCCAGTGTAATTTTACAGTAACAGTGCATATGTATAGCACTGATTACTGTAGAAATGTCACTGGTAACCCCAAAAGTGTCAAAAATGTCAGTCAAGGGTCCGATCTGTCCGCCGCAATGTCGCAGTACTGCAAAAAAAATTGCAGATCGCCGCCATTACGCGTTAAAAAAAAAACAACAAAAATGACAAAAATCTTTCCCTTTGTTTGTAAACGCGATAACTTTTGCGCAAACCAATCAAAATACGCTTTTTGCGATTTTTTTTATCAAACATATGTAGCATAAAACAAATTGGCCGAAAATGTTAAAAAATTTTGATTTTTACAATTTATTTTTGGGGGGATTACATATAAAAAAAATGTGAAAAATATTGTTATTTTTGCAAAATTGACGCTCTTTTTTCGTTTATAGCGCATGATCAAAAAATCACACAGGTGATCAAATACCACCAAAAGAATGCTCTGTTTGTGGGAAAAAAAGGACGTCAAATTCGTTTAGGTACAGCGTCACACGACCGCGCAATTGTCCGTTAAAGTCACGCAGTGCCCAATCGCAAAATAGGACATGGTCAGGAAGGGGGTAAAATCTTCCGGGGCTTAAGTGGTTAAAGGCAAAGAGAAGAATAGTGCCCCATTGACTGTTCAGTAGAGGGAATGGTGCTCCATCATTAGTGTCAGTTGGTGGAATAGTGCCCCAAGGGTCAGATAACAGCAAGCAAAGGGCCACATCCAGCTCTTGGGCAGCAGTTTGGAGACCACTGCTATAGAGCAAGGAGCAGGCACTGACACAAAATGTAGGGTAAAGAGGTTCTCTATATGTGTTGCATATTACATATGTTTCTTCTAAGGAAAAAACATTGCATTTTTCTTTAAAGTCGAGACTTCTGATGCAGGCTTTTCCGCATAGAGGTTCGGCACCACTGGCCAAAATGCACAGGACATGTTTTGTTGAAGTAAATGTTTTTCAAGCGAACAGATTCTGAAAAGGCCCCAAAGCAACACAGCGAACGGAATAAAGCATCAGCCGCTCTGGTCTAATGTGTTTATAATGGTAAAACATTCAGTATATTTACCCCCCGCTGGTAAAGGAGTTTGCAGGTGGCAGCTAATGCCGTTATCCCCCAGGGCACCACGGAAACCGGAGGCATCAATAAACAGTGGTCGTTTCCGTCTGGCCAATAAACACACTCCACATGAAGAGTTAAATTCAATTTTTAAGTGGAGACATGAAAAAGAGGGATTTCGCAAACTCGGCTCCTTTACCGGCTGTGTCGCCTGATAGATGGATTGCAGAGATCTTCTGAGTTTTAAAACAGAACTTCCGCTAAGCATTTTATGTATCTTATCTGGACACACAACACAACCACAGTGTAAGTTTATAAAGACTTCAGTCTCTACGAGTCTAATAACCAGGAACATGTTGAAGAAAACAAAAACCTTAACTAAACTAAACCTTCCTTAGTCTTAACTAAGGAAAAAAACTGTAATCCCATATAAGGTAAAAAGCTCTAATCCCGTGATTCCAAAAGGTTTCCCTATTCTGCTCTATGAATATGATCAATCAGCAGTTTTTTTAAATATATATTAGAGCCCCTGTCATGTAATCAAACCTTTCATCAATGCACATACCTGTAAGGAAAAATAAACAAGCAAAAAATTGGGGGAGCAAACCCTGAACATGTATATCTAAAGCCGGTGCAGCTATGGACCAAGCAACATGTATATTAAAAAAGAATAGCGCAACCATGCAAAAGAAATAACTATTAAATATGGAGACAATCCATAAATAAAAATGGGGATTTAGTCCCACCATATGGCCATATCATGCTCAAGCCCACCACTGCGTCAAAGTACCCCATTATCAGTGGGTCCTACACTATCCATAAAAAAGGGGTGAATCCAGCCTCTCCAACCCTTGGAGACAACACTCCTTGCTGGGATGGATGTGCTAATGCACTACAAAGGACTCCTCCTGTATCTACTTGATGGTGGACTCTGATAGAGTACAGGTGTGTGTTGGGGGAAGCTCAACCTCAGAAATCTGGTCAGACCGAATACATAATAAACAAGCAAAAAATTGGGGGAGCAAACCCTGAACATGTATATCTAAAGCCGGTGCAGCTATGGAACAAGCAACATGTATATTAAAAAAGAATAGCGCAACCATGCAAAAGAAATGACTATTAAATATGGAGACAATCCATAAATAAAAATGGGGATTTAGTCCCACCATATGGCCATATCGTGCTCAAGCCCACCACTGCGTCAGAGTCCACCATCAAGTAGATATAGGAGGAGTCCTTTGTAGTGCATTAGCACATCCATCCCAGCAAGGAGTGTTGTCTCCAAGGGTTGGAGAGGCTGGATTCACCCCTTTTTTATGGATAGTGTAGGACCCACTGATAATGGGGTACTTTGACGTAGTGGTGGGCTTGAGCACGATATGGCCATATGGTGGGACTAAATCCCCATTTTTATTTATGGATTGTCTCCATATTTAATAGTCATTTCTTTTGCATGGTTGCGCTATTCTTTTTTAATATACCTGTAAGGAAAAGACTGAATACCTACAGTATCTCACAAAAGTGAGTACACCCCTCACATTTTAGTAAATATTTTATTCTATCTTTTCATGTGACAACACTGAAGAAATGACACTTTGCTACAGGGTAAAGTAGTGAGTGTACAGCTTGTATAACAGTGTAAATTTGCTGTCCCCTCAAAATAACTCAATACACAGCCATTAATCTCTAAACCGCTGGCAACAAAAGTGAGTGCACCCCTAAGTGAAAATGTCCAAATTGGGCCGAAAGTGTCAATATTTTGTGTGGCCACCATTATTTTTCAGCACTGCCTTAACCCTCTTGGGCATGGAGTTCACCAGAGTTTCACAGGTTACCACTGGAGCCCTCTTCCACTCCTCCATGAGGACATCACGGAGCTGGTGGATATGGGCCAGATTCGGCCCGCGGGCCTTGTGTTTGACACGTGTGCTAAAGGATTCTAGAGTACCCATAAAAACTGCCTACATTGCCAATGCTTAACCCAGTTTGGATTATCAGGTCGATGATGCCCTCTGAAGATCAGGGAATCTTGCAATACAAAGGGCGCAAATGCATAGTGCTCTATCAACAGCACTTTACTGAAGGATAAAAAGAGTACATACTCACAAGCAGAGATGTATAGTAACTAAGTAGAACTACTTCACTACTGTACTTAAGTACCGAAAGGCGGTATCTGTACTTTCCTAGAGTAGAATTTTTTTCTCCTACTTCCACTTTTACTTCACTACATTTTTTCAATGATTTCAATACTTCTACTCCGATATTTTTTTTTTTGTGCTGCATAGTTACTCGTTACAATTATAAAAATTACCACTGCCAGAACAGTAGATGGCAGGTTTTATGAAGTTCAAAACATGTGTATTATCAGCGCATACGAAAATAAAAGCTACTGTATGTATAAATAAAAGCTGCATTTGAAATAATAAAAAACAATATGATGTCCAAACTTTTGACCTTTCTTTAATAACTACATAGCACAGTACTTGTACTTTTACTTTCAGTACTTGAGTAGCAATTTTTTTTCAAAACTACTGGTACTTTTACTTTCAGTACTTGAGTAGCAAAATTTTTTAAAAAACTACTTGCAATACTTAAGTACAAAAAATGTTGAATACTTTAGTACTTCTACTCAAGTCACTTTTTGATCGAGCACTTCCACTTCTACTCAAGTCACTTTTTGATTGAGCACTTGTACTTTTACTCAAAAGTACACTACGGCTTGTCCTGACTATGGGTTTCGAGTACTTTATACAACTCTGCTCACAAGAGCAAATGTTGTATCAGCAATGTACCTAAACCACAAAACCAAAGGGTCTGACACATAATACAACTCTTCTGTTTCAAAGTATGTCAAAAATATCAGCTGATGTGTTTCGGGGGACATGCCCCCTTCTCCAGAGCTCCTGTAGAAGGAGGGGGCACTTCCCCCAAAATGTGTCAGCAGATATTTTGACATACAATCAGAAGAGTTGCATCGTGTGCCAGACCCTTTGGTTTTGTGTTTTTTTTTTTGATAAATTCTGTTTTATTGAGTATAGAAAAACATACAGTAAAAAAGCAGCCTAATAAACAGCTGCCAACAAACAGAAAACTTGAAAAAGAGCTCCACGTGTTTCTCCATGCCAGGCACAACTACTACATCAGAGGTGAGAAACCAGGATTGCAGAAACAGAACTGAAAGTCAGAAGCCTGTATATCGCAGTCAGACAAACATAATACTGTGTATTCTATTCCCACAGTAGCGGAGAATACAAAGCAGACAAATGCGGAAGGCCATCTTAAAAGGGGTTACCTTGGTTTTGTGGTTTATGTACAACTCTGATTCATTTGCTTTTGTGAGTTTGTACTCTTTTTAGCATTCAATAAAGTGCTGTTTATAATGCACTGACGTTTGAGCCCTTTGTGTTTGATTTCCCTTTTAAAAAAAAATACTGACTGTCATGTTGATCCAGTGGCCTAAAGCCTTTCCAAAATATTGACTTGGGTCAAGTTTAGCAAAACTCACTTCACTTTGACTCTCTTGATCAGCATGCTTGTTCCAGGTTAGTGCCACACAAACCGCACACCAATGACATCAAGCCTTCTTAAAACCTTTGAGCATACAGAATACTTACGATTAAGCCCATCTGTGTGAAACGCGTCAAGGAGAGGCTGTCCCTGGACGGGGACCTGTATGCTGTCTGTGGCTCAATTTTTATAAAGATGTCATTAGTGTGCGACTTGTGTTGTGAGGTTTCCCTGGGATTAGGAGCGTGGATGGGCTTCTGTAAGAGGAGGTTTGCTGTTCATAGGCAAAGACATGCTCCTGTGAAATTCCGCAGAGACTTGGCTAATGCGCATGTGCGAACGCAAGCACGCAACGTGTGACAGATGCTGGCGCCAAATGGGCTATTTAAACCCAGCCTTGGCTCAGCTCCAGTGCTGATTTGTCTTCCGCCTTTGTTGACCTGTACCTCTAACCTGTATCCTGTTTACCAGTTTCAGACCCGGCTTGTCCTGACCATCCTCTGCTCTCCGCCTGTACCAACCCCGGCTTGTCCTTTGTCCTCCGCTCCAGTCTGCTCCTTCTGGCTACTACATTACCATTTGGCTTCTGACCTGACTTGTCTCACTACGCTCCTGTCTTCTCCAGATCCGATCATCTGCCCAGGGAAGGTTCTGTCAGCCAACCCTGCTATCCTGACTCCTGCCTCCAGCACCTGCTGCCTGCACACCTGCTTATCCACTGGATCTACCTGGCTATCCCTGTCCGTGGACACCGGCCTGCTTCCAGCTTACACCAGGCACTCGTGCTACTCTACACTCCGGCGCCTCCTGTCTGCACTATCAGGGGCCCTGAGTCAGAGGCTTAAGAGAGGCCTTCCTCACCGTTTTAGGCTCACGTCAGGTACGTGATAGCTTCTCTGTCGTCACCTAGAGCAGTGGTCCTCAACCCTGGCCCTCAGGGCCCACTAACAGGCCAGGTTTGCAAGATAACTGAAATACATCCCAGGTGATATAATTTGCTGCTCAGTGATTGCAGTACTCTAGTCTGCATCTCCCCAAGGTAATATATTTAAAATCTTGCCTGTTAGTGGGCCCTGAGGAACTGAGTTGAGGACCACTGACCTAGAGCATCCACAGCGGATAAGAGGCTTCTGTCAGTGGTGCAGTGATGTTCAGTTTGGATTGTTTAACCACTTTAGCCCCGCTCACATGGAGGCTACTGCGGCAAAGTGCCGCGATCCCGTCCAGCGACGTAGACCTACGTCGCTGGACTCCGCCCCTTGTGGGCGGCTGTGTTCATTCACAGCGGGAGTCGGGCCAGGGGAGGAACAGCGGCGATTGCCGCTGCTCTGCCCCGATCGTCGGGGATCGAGTCTGGAGATCCGCCCGCTGTGTGTAAACACAGCGGGCGGATCTCCATAGTGACAGGGACTGACAGATCGGAGTGTTCAGCATAGCTGGACATCCGATCTGTCCTTCTGTCACACAGTCACCTCCCCCCCCACACGTCAGTAAGCACCAGGCATACATTAACCCCTCCCTCTCCAATAAAATTAACCCCTTCCCTGCCAGTGTCATTTTTACAGTAACAGTGCATATATATAGCACTGATTACTGTAGAAATGTCACTGGTACCCCCAAAAGTGTCAAAAATGTCAGTCAAGGGTCCGATCTGTCCGCCGCAATGTCGCAGTCCCGCAAAAAAAAAATCGCAGATCACCGCCATTACGCGTTAAAAAAAAAAAACACCAAAAATGACAGAAATCTTTCCCTTAGTTAGTAAACGCAATAACTTTTGCGCAAACCAATCAAAATACGCTTATTGCGATTTTTTTTTACTAAACATAGGTGGCATAAAACAAATTGGCCAAAAATTTAAAAAAAATTTGATTTTTACATTTTTTTGGGGGGAATTTCATATAAAAAAATGTGAAAAATATTGTTATTTTTTCAAAATAAACGCTCTTTTTTTGTTTATAGCGCAAAAAGTAAAAATCGCACAGGTGATCAAATACCACCAAAAGAAAGCTCTGTTTGTGGGAAAAAAAGGACGTAAATTTCGTTTGGGTACGGCGTCGCACGACCGCGCAATTGTCAGTTAAAGTCGCACAGCGCCGAATCGCAAAAAGTGGCCTGGACGGAAGACAGCAAAATCCTCCGGTGGTAAAGTGGTTAACCTGGAAACTAGCATTTTCATAGGGAATCAGCCTTCATATTCCTCTTAACACATGTTTCCTTTAATAAAAGTAAGGGGTCAGGCAGAGTTCAGGCTTGTGACAGAAAAGCAGATATGGTGATTCTGCAGAAAGAATTGCATTCTCCGAAAAACAAAAAAAGGAGTTAAATTCTGCAAGGCAAAGCCTCTAACATTGCAATCAAATTGTACAATCTCTGTTCATCCTAGTTTAGATTTTCCAAAACTATTTGAGGGTGACTGTTGAGTATTGTTTTTGCAAGTGCACTAATACAGCTACAATCACTTTCAGCATTACTTAACCTCCCTGGCGGTCTGATTATGTCAGTATTTATGAATGTCAAAGCGGTACATTGTTTTGCATGGAAATCTGTTGTTTTATATCGTAGGCCTGTAATTCTTTGAAATAAAACAGTAAAAGTGAATAAAAAATATTAATAAATTAATGAATAAATTAAATGAATAAATGATTAATAAAAAATTATTAATAAAAATAAAAGGAATAAAACAGTAAAAGTGAATAAAAATTATTAATAAATTAAATGAATAAATTATTAATAAAAAATTATTAGCAAAAATAAAAGGGATAAAAGAGTAAAAGTGCAGGTAGGGCACTAGACAAAGCACTAGGGACAAAACTGAGGTGAAATAGTTTGATACAGTAATGTATTCCTAACAGATTACAATGTATCATGTCATGTTTTGTGTACTTTTTAAACATTTTCCGCTCGGTTCCGCCTCCCTGCATCGCGGTGCTTGTAGGGAAGGGAACCCGGAAGATGGATGCCAGCGTTCTATCAGAATACAGCTACCTATCTGATTCTGCAACCGGAAGTGACGTTCAGAAAGAAAAACTTACCATGTCCCTACGTCCCCCCGATGCTCTCCGGCCGATGCCGGTGTTCTATCAGAATACCGCTGCCTGTCAGATTCTGCAACCGGAAGTGACGCCATGCGTTCCAACATGGAACACTGGACCTTTTTTACAGCGGCTGTTTTTGGCGTCAGACGTTTTTTTCTGCAGCCAATAAATGCCCTGTATGTTCTCCTATGTCTCCATGCACACATAGGCTGTTATCAGCAGTTTTTAGCAGGGGCAGTTTCTGGCTGTAAAAAAACCCCGAAAACTATAAGGTTTTGAGTGGCATTTTTCAGCTGTAAAAACACTCTAACGTCAATAAACGCTGATAAACGCCAAAAAACGCTGCTAACTGTTTTTTTTTTTTACATTTTTTTATTCCATTGCTTTTTTTAAGCCTGGGTTGGGTTTGGAGGTGTCGGTCATGGAACATAGACTGGGATCACACTGGTGCATACTGAACACCGCATGTAATTTGCACCAAAAAGCACCCTGTGCACATCACATGTGATGTCTGTGCGATGCGATTTGAGCCATATATTTTGTATGAAAAATAGTGAGAAAAAACAACACTAGTTGAACAGAACAGATGAACCAATCTATCATACCATATGTGTTAATATACAGTGATTGTATAACCCAATGTGATATAAGCAAAAAATCAAAGTGATGAATCAATGAGACTACAACTGAAATATCAAGGAATAGTCCATGTATTAACCACTTAAGCCCCGGAAGATTTTACCCCCTCCCTGACCAGGGCCTATTTTGCGATTCGGCACTGCGTGACTTTAACGGACAATTGCGCGGTCATGCAACGCTGTACCTAAACAGATTTGACGTCCTTTTTTCCCCACAAATAGAGCTTTCTTTTGATGGTATTTGATCACCTGTGTGATTTTTTGATCATGCGCTATAAACAAAAAAAGAGCGTCAATTTTGCAAAAATAACAATATTTTCACATTTTTTTATATGAAATTCCCCCCAAAAAATTTAAAAATCAAAATTTTTTTACATTTTCGGCCAATTTGTTTTATGCTACATATGTTTGGTAAAAAAAATAGTAAAAAGTGTATTTTGATTGGTTTGCGCAAAAGTTATCGCGTTTACTAACAAAGGGAAAGATTTTGTCATTTTTGTTGTTTTTTTTTTTTAACACGTAATGGCGGCGATCTGCGATTTTTTTTGCGGTACTGCGACATTGCGGCGGACAGATCGGACCCTTGACTGACATTTTTGACACTTTTGGGGTTACCAGTGTCATTACTACAGTAATCAGTGCTATAAATATGCACTGTTACTGTAAAATTACACTGGCAGTGAAGGGGTTAACTTTTTTTTGAGAGGGAGGGTTATGTGTGTCCCTGGGGGTGTGATTCTAACTGTGATTGGCTGTGGCTTGAGGTGTAGGAACAGTGATCAACGGTCCTACATAGTAGAACCGTATGATCACCATTCTTACACAGGGGAGAATGACAGGCGGCTTGTTTACATTAGCCAGCTTAGTATAGTACAAGTTTATTTAACACTGTTAAAAATGGTGACTCACTGTCCGAGGTTGGGTGAGACCGGTACACAAAGACTGTTAGGGTCATCCATCTTCCTCTTCCAGGATAGTGGTCATAGGAGAAGGTGGTGAGGTTCCAGAGGTATAGCCGAGCCGCTGTGGGGCTGCTAGTTGTCACTGGCCGCGGCAGAGCATGCACAACAGGGCTCCGGCTGCCGACTTCTGATCCCTGATGACATCACTTCCTGGCAGGAGAAAAATAGGGGTTGCACGCGTTCGGAGCATCCGTGCTCCTTCGTCAGGCGAAGATCGCCGCTCTCTCCTTTCTTGCATCTCTCAGGGCTTCTCCACGCTTCAGCCGGCTGCCGCGGACTATAGCTTCCCTACAGTACCAAACTTTGTTCCCCCCCCCACGCAGCCCCATAACCCCCCCCCCCCCTTCCATCCACCCACATTCCTTGTACCATCTTGGGATATTAGAAGAGCGCCATGACACCCCCCACTTTCATGTTTACATTAGCCGCCTGCCTTTCTCCCTCTCCACCGACGATCGCGAGTGACCGGCAGACGATCGGGTCCACCGGTCGCACGCGCGGGGGTGTCCGTGACCGTGGTGTCCCTAGACCCTCACAGGCTAGCTAGTACTACGTCGCTCTGCCTGTGACGGGCTGACCGCCGACGTAGATAGTTGAGCGGCGGTCGGCAAGTGGTTAATCGAAAACGAAAATGATGAAAGAGTCCAAGCAAACAATATTGTAGTAGTGATAAAACAGGAGATCCAGTGAGAATTCAGTGCTAATTAAATGAAGAAACACCCAGAAGATCCACCACCATTGTGATCCACTCCCCTCAAATTAGCAACTCCCCCACTCTCGTGGATAAGGCTGGAAGAGCTATAGATGTTCCAACTCAGCAATCAGGGAAGCAGCAATCATAAAGCACAGGTTAATGGGCAACCTCTCTTCAGCTCATAAGCATGTAAAAAAACACAATAGAAGGGCCCCTCTAGTATAATAACGTTAAACCACTTTATTTGAATAAAATACACCCAATTGCACGTACATGTCAAAAACTTGCCAAGCACATATATCGTTCCAATAGCCCAAATAGGAGGGGATAGGAGAGCTCACTCTGGTCCCGGATGCTGCAGCGTTAGGTAACGTTGTGTTTCTGAAGCCAGAGGAACGTCTCCACTCACCTCGATCAATCCTCCAGACCGCCAAGTGGCCACGCCTCTGATGCGTTTCGTCACTTCGAGGACTTGGACTCTTTCATCATTTTCATTTTGGATTAATACATGGACTATTGCTTGATATTTCAGTTGTAGTCTCATTGATTCATAACTTAGATTTTTTGCTTATATCACGTTGGGTTATACAATCACTGTATATTAACACATATGGTATGATAGATTGGTTCATCTGTTCTGTGCGCAGCTAGTGTTGTTTTTTCTCAATATTTTTCATTTTTTATATATTAAGTTGTGGCACATATATTTACATTTATATTTATATTCACCTATTCTTGTTTTCACTTTTATTAAGGTGTGAATAGGTTCACTATTAATAGCGCGAGATCTCCTATATATATATATTTTGTATGGCTCAAATTGCATCACATTTGCACCAAAATGTTGTAGGACCCTTTTTTCTCCACACCTAATCGAAGTGCATTGCGATGCAATTCTGGCAAGTGCACTGCATTTTGCAATCTGTTTCGGGGGAATCGTTCATGGAAAATGAAGCCCCCGTTGACATTGTGCAGATTTGTCATGTCGAATCGCATGTCAAATCGGAGCCTCTTGCCGGCAACACTGAGGGCGGGTTTGAAATCTTTCAGCTGAACGTGCACAATTTCGAACTCGCATGTCAGTGTAGCTTTGGGGGCGATTTGACAGACATCTGTACTGGTTTACATGCACAGATGTCTATTGAAATTGCCCTGAAGTCACCAAAAGTAGTGCAGAAACTACTTTTGGTAATCGGTGCAGCGCCGCAAAGTCAGGGTTGCACCAATCTGGACGGTGCTTTTGCCGGCAATAGGCTCTGATTTTGCATGCGATTTGACATGCCAGATCGCATGTCAAATGTGCCCGATGTGAACGGGGGCTTAACCTCCCTGGCGGTATGATTCTTTTGGATTTTACGTGCTGAAAGCGGTACCATTATTTTGCATGTAATTCTTGTGAATGAGCAGCCGAAACCAACTGTATACATTTATTATATATATATATATATATATTGTAAGGGATTAGCTCGGTGGTAGGCGTAGATGACTCCTTGGGGGGTGCGTTTTCACAGAGAAATAGCCCAAAAGTGCTTGCAAACAACAGGTTTATGGTTTATTCTTCCAATTTCTTCAAACAAGTGCATGCAGCAAAACAACAAAATAAAATAAAACACAAAATAAATCCTGGCCGCTGTGGGCGTCTACCTGCTCACAGCTGGAACCTACCTAAGAAGTCTTCCCAACCTACTGTTGGGCCGACACTGCTGATCCTACAGCAGACACTCAAATGTCCATTTGTTTGCTTTTCACACAGCACAAACATTGTCCATTGAACATGTCCCTTTGTTTTCTTTCACACAGAAACACTTCGTCTTCTCACCTTTGAGACGTCTTCACTCGTTTTTTACCCTCCTGAGCGCACACCGCTTCAGGAGGTCTTCCCCATGCTCACAGCTTTCAGGGGGCACACAGGACTGTCCTCTGCCCACATGGCGTCAGGATGCAGCAATGCATAGACTTTCTTTGGACAAATTATAGAGGCCTTAATTTCCTCATTCTGAACAGCTGAAGGCCTTTCAACTTCTTTACACCTTCCTGCTGCCTTTGGCAGCCGACACCCTATAATAATTAGTGAACTTTTCAAAGCAGGTGGGAATGTGTCTCCTCTCAGTGACTACATTCCCAGATTTACCTGACTTCCTGTCACATACCCCCCCCCCTCTTGTTTCAACCCTAGGGTTGGGACACATATTTCCAGGCACGCATGTGTCAGGCACTGCTGACTCACTGATAAGCCTCCTATTATCCTCAAGCTTCCGGATGAAACTGTTTTGTCATCTTCATTGACAGATTTCTCATAAATGCCACACAGTTTGTCTCTCATCTCATATACACATTCTTCAACTGCATTTTTGGCATCATTTTGCTCCTTCTCGTTTCTGTCATCTTCATTGACAGCTTTCTCATAAATGTCAGACAGCTTGTCCCTCATAACCGTCTGTCCAATCCACCATGGAGGACCGTGATCCATAGGCAACTCAATTGGGCTAGTCTTAATGTCTTCAACATTCTTAAGACGCCTCTCTCTGCAATCCATAAATGTTTTCCACAAAACTTTGAGAACCTTTGCTTCACTAAGCTTTGTTCCAAGTAGGGACTCTTGACATCCCTCTGTGACTTGAGTTGCCTCTCCATACAGCTGTACACAATCATTGACTTTTTGTTGTAAAAGGGAATGATCTTCCTTCTTGAGCTTTGCTTGCTCTAAGATGCTGTGCAGAGGATTTTCCAATTGAGACAACAGGCTGTCACACATTTCTTCAAAGTGACCCCTGTTCCTTTTCCCAGAGATATCAATATCATTCAAACATTTCATATTCATAGGCAGATCTGAAGCATTTGCACTCATCAACTTCTTAAACTTTTCGCCCTCCTGAGCGAGTCGCAGTAAAGGCCTACTATTTGATTTGATATTCAGTTTATATTTCTTGCCAAACTCTTCACAGAAGTAGCCAACCAGAACATCATCAACTTTCCTTCCACCAACATAGGGGTTAAAGGCAACAACACAGTTGAACCCAGCGATCTGGGTGGTATCCATTATAGACCTCCTCTCTGCATCAGTGAAGAAGCATGGAACTGCAACACATTCTTTTACAGGTTTCTTCAATGCACTTTCTGCTGAACTATTTGACCGCTCAAGGTCACCTAGTTCTTTTTCTCTATCTGAATTCCACATGGAATGCATCTCAAGATCACGATCAAACTTCTGCCACCCGTCTTTCACCAGTTCCATTTTGGAAACACTCCCTGAAAGGCACTTATTCATTTGCTTCACGTTTTCACCAACAGCCTTAGTTTTTCCCACTAGGTTTTCAGCCTGAACTGAGAAATCATCACATTTCTTACTCAGCTCCTTTGTTTGCTGAAGTTCTAATGATACATTTTCCAATGCTTGAAGTTTTTGAAGGAACGGTTTATTCCAAAGGGGTGATTCAAGCCACATGTCATCACATTTCTGAGGCTCACTCAGGACAGACCCCAAAACACTGATCCTTTTAAAAACTGCATCAGGCACACTATCCCCCCTTTGGGACAGATCCTCTGTTGCCTGGAATTCCTCTTCCAGTTCCTGCAACGGAATCTTCATCTCTTCTACTTGCTGTTCTAAGGCTCGTTTAGACTTTTCTAGCTCCTGAACGCTTTTCACAACATCATCCTTGGAGCTGACCAATTCTTCCATTTCTGTACATAGCTGCTTGTTAACTCTTTCTAGTTCAGCCTTAGACTCTAGAGCTTCCTCCAAAGAGCGAGCCAAGAACAGGGCTTTGCTCTCGTTATCACGCGCCTCCGCTTCTGCGCGGTCGCGTTCTTCTGCATATTTTGCAGACACAGTCTTCTCTTCACCAAGCATCTAATCAAACTTCTTTTTCACATCTTCAACACACTGTAATGAACCAACGCTTTCTTCAATGCGTTTTTTCATATCCGCTATCTGAGCTTGCAATGTTGCGACTTGCTCTGATAGGTTTTTCTTTTCTTCCGCCTCCTCTTTTAATTGTTCCAGGAAGCCATTTTTCTCATCTTCCATTTGTTTGAGCTTTGTGCTAAAACTCAGCCTTTGACACCTCTCTTCCTGTAAGAGTTCCTGCGTGTCTTGCAGCTGCGATTCCAAGATAGAAAAATCTTCCGCAATTTCTCTAGATTTGCTGTCTGCTTGAGAAAGCTGATTTGTAACATTGTCCAACTCAACCTGCAGTCGGTTTGCCTTCTCTGACAGCTTAGCACACAATCGGTCACCTTCTGACACCTTGACTTGCGATTCCAGAAGCTGTGCCTCTACTTTTTCCCTCTTATGTTCACAATCTTCTTTTCCCTGCATAAGAGCCTTCACCTCATTGGCTAGTTTCTGGGAATGAGACTGTAATTCTGCCACACAGGCTTCTTTCTCCTTTAACTGCTGCTGGAAACGTTGGGCTTCACCTTTCCAACTTTCACAGTCTGCACGTAATTCATCTACCACATTGCTCAAAGTGGTGAGCTCATACACAGTACTCAGTAATTTAGCCTCTCTTTCACTTTTCTCTTTGTCGCTGAGAGACAATGTCGCTTTCAGAGCAACATTCTGTTCCTGCGACTCCTGCAGGTCTATTTTTGTAACTTCCAAACACTGAAGACTTTTTTCCAGCTGATTACGCAACTCCAACATTTCACACATGCTTTGCTTCTGCAAAGTCTGAATTTCAATTTCCTTTTCCATGAGGATGGTATCTTTCTCCTTTATAGTGTCTTGACATTTTTGCAACTCGACCAAAAGAAGAGCAGTGGTTTCTTCCCACTGTGACACATGAGACTTGAGTAGTTCATTCGTTTCCTGCAAGTTTCTATGCTCCATCTTAAGCAATTCCACGGCTTGTTCCTTTTCTTCCATTTTCCGTTGCAAGGCATCCAACTCAGCCCTGCACACATACTCGGTTTCTTCCAAACCGATGGCCTCCATTGGCTGCTGGCGTCTCTGTTTCCAGCCTGCCATGCTCTCTTGGTGATCCTTTTGTTGAGCTGCAAAGCTCCGTTGTTTCAGCATCTCCCCCATTTTGGGTTTACTTTTCATCTGAGCACACTGCGTCTCCATAGCAGTTTCATGAGTGTTGCTAGGGACAACACCCTTCCTCTTTAGTAGACTCTCTTTAGGCATGGATGGGGCTGGTTCAGACGGTAGCATCCCCTCCATCCATAGAATCCGGTCTCTCATTTCATCTATCTTTGCATTTTTCAGGCGTTTGGATCGCCCCATCTTCAATAACTCCACAAATTTTTCACAGTCCAGCAAAAAAAAATTTCAGACCACTGTCTCTTTAACACATGTAGTTTTTCTCTCTCTTGCAAGATCTCTTTTCCTGCGCACACAGTTTGTGCAGTCCCTTGCACCAGACACAACAAAGTTCATCAAAAAATTTTGAGACCCCTGTCTCTTTAAAACACTTTTTTTTTTTCTGTCAGGATCTTCTCTCCTGCACACATAGATTGTGCAATCTCATGCACCAGATAAAGTTCATCAAACATTTGCACTTCCTTGCAGGGATCTCTGCTTATGCCCACTGCATACCTCCACCATATGTAAGGGATTAGCTCGGTGGTAGGCGTAGATGACTCCTTGGGGGGTGCGTTTTCACAGAGAAATAGCCCAAAAGTGCTTGCAAACAACAGGTTTATGGTTTATTCTTCCAATTTCTTCAAACAAGTGCATGCAGCAAAACAACAAAATAAAATAAAACACAAAATAAATCCTGGCCGCTGTGGGCGTCTACCTTCTCACAGCTGGAACCTACCTAAGAAGTCTTCCCAACCTACTGTTGGGCCGACACTGCTGATCCTACAGCAGACACTCAAATGTCCATTTGTTTGCTTTTCACACAGCACAAACATTGTCCATTGAACATGTCCCTTTGTTTTCTTTCACACAGAAACACTTCGTCTTCTCACCTTTGAGACGTCTTCACTCGTTTTTTACCCTCCTGAGCGCACACCGCTTCAGGAGGTCTTCCCCATGCTCACAGCTTTCAGGGGGCACACAGGACTGTCCTCTGCCCACATGGCGTCAGGATGCAGCAATGCATAGACTTTCTTTGGACAAATTATAGAGGCCTTAATTTCCTCATTCTGAACAGCTGAAGGCCTTTCAACTTCTTTACACCTTCCTGCTGCCTTTGGCAGCCGACACCCTATAATAATTAGTGAACTTTTCAAAGCAGGTGGGAATGTGTCTCCTCTCAGTGACTACATTCCCAGATTTACCTGACTTCCTGTCACAATATATATATATATATATATATATATATATATACACGTATATATATATATATAATGTATACAGTTGGTTTGGGCTGCTCATTCACAAGAATTACGTGTATATATATATATATATACGTATATATATATATATATATATATATATATATATATATATATATATAATATATATATATATATATATATATACATATATATATATATATATATATATATATATATATATACTATATATATATACTGTATATATATATATATATACATAAAAAGTACAGTAAAACTGCAGGAAAGGGCACTGGGGGGCAAACGAATGTGATTTTTTTTCATTTTGAATGTATCATAGATAGTATCAGTGTGTTTGGTGTGTTTTTACATTTGAATTTGCCGCCGGTTCCACCCCCCTGCGAACGTCATGTCGCAGGAGACGGAAGCCAGGGCACGGAGAGGATCGGGAGGAAGATCCGCCGCGAGACACTGCTGGGACACATCGCTGGATCCCGGTGACAAGGTAAGTAACCTCTTTTACAGGATCCAGCGATGCTTCCGGCGGTACCACGAGTGTGGCTCGGGGTTACCGCTTTTGGCTCTGAAATGTAACCCCGAGCCACGCTCGGGAATACCGCTAAGAAGGTTAATGTTCCATGAACGACACCCCGAAAACAGAGAGCAAAATGCAGTGAGCTTGACAGAATCGCATCGCGTGGGTGTTCACTCCCACGCAATGCGATTTTGATGCAGGGAAAAAAGGGTCCACATTTGCACCAAAATGCTGTAGTACCCTTTTTTCCCCGCACCTAAATCTTATCGCATGGGTGTTCACACCCATGCAATGCAATTCTGGCATTCATTGTCTGGCAAGCATTTGAAGTGTGGGAAAGTCAGAGTTACTAAAATAGCAGAGAGGTGATTTGTAGCTAAAAACACCAAAAAATGCTAACGCCAAAAAACGCTGAAAAATGCCAATGCAAAAAAGCTTAAAAACGCTGAAAAACTCACTACAAAGCTACTGGAATTTTTATAATGTCCAGTGTGCATGAGGCCGAAGAGAAGTGAACAACAGCGGCGCACAGAAGTGAAAGTTTAGACTGGAAAACAGAGCACATTATGACTGCTTAAACAATGGTGTTGATTTTTGACTGGAGAGCGTCATTAGTATATATTTATATCCAACCGAAATCTCGCAATCTGTATTGTATAGATCTACCCCCAATGACGTCTATACATGGCCTCTAACAATACTAATTACTCATTGATATTGTACTTATCGGTTCTGTTCCTTTACATCACACCAATTTTCCATAAGTGTAAGGTGGAATAATGGAGCGACACATCTGATATTACCCGATTATGTCCTTGACTTAGTCCTATTATGACTACACCTTTGTTCTCACCCCGCTCTTGTTTTCTCATCTACCTGGAAAAGATTCAAGAGAAGGCTTCTTCCCATGAAGAAAATCTTTTGAAAGACATCTTTGTATCATAATATAGGGAAAGGAAATTATTATAATGGGACAGCAAACCAGAGCTTCATAATAAGCTGAGTTTTGTTTTGATAACCCCATATTATCTTTAACCCATTCGCTGTACGAACCTAATATTCCTCCTTCTGCTATAAGCTCGTGGTCCCTTCAGTGACCATGAACTGAGTCTCGATTCGCACCTATGCATGTTGTTTTTGAGCATGACTAAAGGATGCGTCAACTTGGGTCCTTAAAGCGGAGTTCCGGCCTCAAAATCGAAAAAAATCGATTTTGGGCCATCCGCTTGCTGAGGGCCACCTGAAAAAGAAATGGATGCTCCCAATTTTTTTTTGGTCACTTACCTTGATATTGAAGAAAATATACTCACCTTCCTTCCACTTCCTCCCTCTGAGGCCGCGGCCCGCGCCGTCTCAAAATCGAAAAAATCAATTTTGGGCCATCCGCTTGCTGAGGGCCACCTGAAAAAGAAATGGATGCTCCCAATTTTTATTTTTTTTTTGGTCACTTACCTTGATATTGAAGAAAATATACTCACCTTCCTTCCACTTCCTCCCTCTGAGGCCGCGGCCCGCGCCGTCTCGAAATCGAAAAAATCGATTTTGGGCCATCCGCTTGCTGAGGGCCACCTGAAAAAGAAATGGATGCTCCCAATTTTTTTTTTTTTTTTGGTCACTTACCTTGATATACTCACCTTCCTTCCACTTCCTCCCTCTGAGGCCGCGGCCCGCGCCGTCTCTTCCGGTTTGCGATGACTCCTGGGAGCTGAACGTCATTGCTCCCAGGAGTCAATGTGCCTGCACCGGCCCCGCTCGTCACTTCCGGTGCAGGCGCGGCATTCCCTGCTAAACAGCTTCTGGGCATGCCCAGAAGCTGTGCAGAGATGACGCGCCCGCACCGGAAGTGACGAGCAGGGCCGGTGCAGTGCATTGTGGGACTCCGACGTCACCGAAGAGGCCGCAGAAGAGGACGCGCTGGCTTCAGCTGCCCACACCTGAGATGGCAGCGCTGGAGAAGAACTTTTCAAGGTAGGTTTTTTTTCTTACAGGTAAGTGTGACCCGGGACAGTTCAGAGGCTCTCCATTGTGGAATGTACTAGCCTTGACTGTCCCGGGGGTATTTTTATCTAAATTTGACCCCCGAGCCCGGGAACTCCGCTTTAAGCACTAGAATAAAGACTGCGTGGCATGGGTTTAAGACGGCAACAGCAGCCAATTTATTAATCAAAGAATAAATAACATCACATTTACCATAACAATAAGTACAAAAATCAACAATGAACTTCTAACAATGACCAACAGCAAGGGGTCTTTGAGTGTCCTTAAGGCACAATTTTAACTGTAATCATCCATGTCCTCAGCCGCATCTCAACCACCTCGAAGACGTTACGACCTCACACATACTTCCCATTTTTCCCCCCAGGGGACCTAGCTCCTGGAAGAATGACCACAAACTAAATGAGGGGCGCCACCATTAGGTAAAATGTAAGTAATCACTGACCCCCTGACCCGCCAACTGCTGTGACAAAACGCGTAGCAATACATAATCATGTTTTTCAATTTTCTTCTTTTTTTTTGTAATTCTGAAATCTTTTTTTTTTTCTTTTTTCTTTATTTATTTTTATATAAACTCAATTAGAGTAGAAAACACAAAATTATTCCCCAACCTCTGTACTCCTCAGCAACCCTGAACATACAGGGCGGGTGGGAGGGAAGTTACCTCTTCTCCTGAATTCTTTGGACTAAACCCAACACCACCTATCCGCATTGCCCCTAACATTTGCTCCCAGCCCATTCAGCCTTTATTCTCCAATCAGGTAAGGACTACTCCCTTTGCCACCCCTCTGACCTAGCTGACTCTTCCCTGACCCTGTTCCTCCTTAAGTCATGCCGCCCCTTTGTCCACTTTCTCTTACGGGCCTCACTTTTCTGTAGTGCTTTTTGCTGTTCTTTCCACGTTTTTTTTTTGCCGCGATTTTATCAAATTTGCGTTTTTTATGATTTTTTTTTTGGAAAATTTGTTGGGCAGATTGAAAAAAATGCAAATCGCGGTCAAAACGCAATACTTGGGCTTTTGATGTAGGTCCATTGAAGTCTAATAAATGCAAAGCGCTGCATTTTGTAGGGAAAAAAAGTCCCTGACCCTTTCCAAAAATGCAGAGGCACAAAAACGCATTGATGTGAACGTGTTCCATAGGAACTCATGTTAAAAAATTAAATGCATTTGTGCAAAAAGCATGTAAAAATGCATTAGTGTGAATCGAGCCTTACAGCAGAACTGGTCTGCAGAGTTTGCTTAACACACTGGGGAATATTTACTAAAACTGGAGAGTGCAAAATCTGGTGCAATTCTGTATACAAACCAATCAGTTTCCAGGTTTTATTGCCCCTGTCTCTCAATCCCCCCCCCCCCCCCCCAAAAAAAAATAAAAATAAATGTTAAACATATTTAAAAAAAAAAAACTGTTTTTTTTTATATTGCTTCCTTTGTGTGAAATCCCTGGTGTTTCTGTCGATTCCCTTGCTTTCCTATTAAAACCTGCCCACACTAGGCATGACAGTACAATAGGCATGACAGCACCGCGTGACCAGTTTTCTGACGGTGCTGGGAACCCAGCCTGCTCTCCTCTAATGATTAGACTAATGGGCCATACACACTATAAGATTTTCTGAAGACTTTTTCCTTTAGACTTACCAAAACCATATAATATGAGGTCAAACCTAAACACTTTCAATATGTATGCAATCTGGCAGGCCCCTGCACTACATAGAAAAGGTAAATCTGATGGAAAAAGTCTTCAGAAAATCTTACAGTGTGTATGGCCCTTTAGGCTCCTTTCACACATACGGTCCGTTTGTCCGTTTTTCATGCATCCGTTGACGGAAGAAAAACGGACATCAATGCATCTTTATGTAAAAACGGATGACATCGGATTATCATCCGTTAACATCCGTATTCATCCACTTCCGTCAATGTCCGTTTCTTGGAACGGATGAATGTCCTGTTTTTCATCTGTCAAAAAAAAACGGATCGGACGAAAAACGGATGTAAAGGGACAAACGGTCCGTTTTTCATCCGTTTTTGCATAGGTAGTGGATGTAAAAAAAAAACGGATGAAAAAATGGATGAAAAAACAGATGCAAAATGGATTTAAAACAGATGAAAAATGGATGAAAAATTGATGAAAAACAGATGAAAAATGGATGAAAAACGGATGAAAAAACAGATGAAAAATGGATGTAAAACGGATGAAAAACGGATGAAAAACAGATGATAAATGGATGTAAAACGGATGAAAAATGGATGAAAAATGGATGAAAAACAGATGAAAAATGGATGAAAAACGGATGAAAAATGGATGAAAAACAGATGAAAAATGGATGTAAAACGGATGAAAAATGGATGAAAAACAGATGAAAAATGGATGTAAAACGGATGAAAAATGGATGAAAAACAGATGAAAAATGGATGAAAACGGATGAAAAATGGATGAAAAACGGATGAAAAAGGACGAAAAACAGACGAAAAACGGATGAAAAATGGATGGAAAACTGATACACTTTGACGTGACTGAACTGATGAACTGAACGGGGCCTTATGCTGACATGCCCCCCTCACAGCCATTTACTAGGAAGAGCAGCGTGCTGCTGTTTCTCCTCCCCTAGCTGAGCTGAGCTCCTTATGCTGCTGGGAACAGACGGAATGTGATCACTTCTAAAAAAGTAGAAAGAAAAAGTATTTATAATTTTTGTTTCAATGTATACACAAAAGGTTTGCCTTCATTTCTATTTTAAACTGAATAGGTTGTGTTTTGCAAGATAAGCTTTTACATATACTTTAGGCTTCATTAGTAATAACCTGGAATTACACTTTAAACCAATTTTAGTCAACAATTTGACAGGAGAATGTAAAAATAATTCAAGCTTTATTGAGCATAATAAAGTGGCCTTATCGAGTACACACCAGTCTGTCATTATCCCCCAGAGAGGTTCTACCATGAAGTGCGATTTCCACGGTGGGGAATGTGTGTTTTATGCTGACATCTAAAGACAATTCGTCAAGCGAAAAATCAGGAAAAATTGCATTATAATAACCCATTTAGCACCACTGTGGCTTTGCAGCAATGCCAGTTAATGTGTAAAGGCATGGAACAAATATTTTTCATTTTCCCCACTGCTGTCTACTAGAGCGAAGGATGGTTTCTCCTTTTATTGGGGACGATACACCATTACGCCAAACACAGGATCATTTATATTTATGGAAATCCATTCTTTTAGTGCAAACTCCAGAAAAAAAGAGTAAATTGCCCCCTTTCTTCGCAACTGATGTAGCGTTTCTTGAAAGGAGATTGAAAGAATATTACGTTATTTGGTTGTAAAGTATAATTTATGGACAATTTGGGCCTGATTGTGCCTGAGGTACAATCAGGCCCAAATTGTTAAGATTTTTGGAGAAATTGTGAAGAAAGATATTTATTACATGTAAAAGATGGCCAATGTTCGGGATGGGTCCTTCTGACCCTGGAAGAGAAAACTCCCTCTAAGATTCTGTTATGGCCATAGTTTTCCTATGAAAAACCAGCTATCCCATAAGATACGTGTGGATATCCTTAGGCCCTCCAACACTTTAAAGGTCTGCAAGGGAGGGAAAACTGTAAAGAGTGCTCGACCAGGATCTCCCTAGTTCTTCTGTGTGCAGGGCGGCAATGTGTTTGGCAGAGTCTGATATTTTCAAATCTAATGTTTTTTTTAATCTGTTGAATAACTTTCCGCCCACGATATAGCCAAAAGACGGCTATAGTGCAGGCTTACTTTGCTGGGAGGGCGTACATAGACGTCCTCCTGGGGGCGCGCTTTGTTATTGCTGAGTGCTTCAGACTCAGCTAAACACAGATTGGGGTAAGGGCCAATCACAGTCGCCCTTTAACACATGATCAGATCCAATGACAGCTGATCACGGATGTAATCACAAACTGGTTATCGGCTTTTCTTTCCTCACGCTGACTGCGTGAGGCGAGGAGAAGAGAGCCGATAACTGGCTTGTGTTAAAAGGACAGCAGTTCCCACCTGTGCTGCCAATCAGTGCGCACTAGTGCTGCCAATCAGTGCCTATCCTTATCAATGTCACCTTTCAGTGCCGCCTACCAGTGCCACCTATCAGAGCCCATCAGTACCACCTATCAGTGCCCTTCAGTGCTGCCTATCAGTGTCCATCAATGCCCTCCATCAGTGCCGCCTATCAGTGCCCTTCAGTGCTGCCTATCAGTGCCCATCAATGTCATCCATCAGTGCCGCCTATCAGTGCCCTTCAGTGCTGCCTATCAGTGCCCATCAATGTCATCCATCAGTGCCGCCTATCAGTGCCCTTCAGTGCTGCCTATCAGTGCCCATCAATGTCATCCATCAGTGCCGCCTATCAGTGCCCTTCAGTTCTGCCTATCAGTGCCCATCAATGTCATCCATCAGTGCCGCCTATCAGTGCCCATCAATGCCGCCTCATCAGTGCCCATCAATGCAGCCTATCAGTGCAGCCTATTAGTGCCTATCAGTGAAGGGGAAAATTACCTGTTTGTAAAATTTTATACCAAACTATGAAACATTTTTTTTTTTTTTTTTACAGTTGTCAGTCTTTTTTTGTTTGTTTAGCAAAAAATAAAAACCCCAGTGGTGATTAAATACCACCAAAAGAAAGTTCAATTTGTTTGAAAAAAATGATAAAAATGTCATTTAGGTACAGTGTTGCATGACCGTGCAATTGTCATTCAAAGTGTGACAGAGCTGAAAGCTGAAAATTTGCCTAGATAGAAGGGGGTAAAAGTGCCCAGTAGGCAAGTGGTTAAAGCAGCTGCCCCTACAAGTGACCAAATAAAGGGGTTTACTATATCCCATGCAGCTAGAGTCTGCATGGGCTGCCAGCCTCCCCTTTTTCTGTCCTCTGGTCAGAGAGTGAGAAGGCAAGTGAAGGGTATCTATTAAAGACTGACAGGCAGTCAGATATTTGGCTACATTATCCGCCAGCTGTGTGTTACATCTTACTGGAGCAAATCATGGGCTAATTTCTGTTTACCAATGGATTGTTAAAGCGGAGTTCCACCCAAAAGTGGAACTTCCGCTCATTTTCTTCCTCACCCCTCCGGTGCCACATTTGGCATCTTTCAGGGGAGAGGGGGGAACGGGTACCTGCTTCTGACAGGTACCCTTCCCCACTTCCAGGAGAGAGCGCTGCGACGCCATCCCTCAGAAGTTCGGCCCCCCTCCTCCTTCCCCCGCCGCCCGGCCAATTAGTAAGCACAGCGTGCTTCGCGCATGCACAGGAGGGAATTGGCGGTGAAGCTGAAAGGCTTCACTGCCGGTTGCCCTTACAATGAATAGCGGCAGCAGCGGCCGACCTGAAAATCGGCAGGGGTGCTGACATGGCGGACTCCCTGGACAGGTAAGTGTCTATATATTAAAAGTCAGCAGCTACCGGATTTATAGCTGCTGACTTTTAATTTTTTAATTTTTCCCCAGCTGGAACACCGCTTGAGGTGTTTGGGGAATCAACAATAAAGATGTATCCTAATGTGCTAATTGTTAGTCATATTAAATCCTCAGCTCTTAAGAGCTTTCAGCAGCTGGTTTAATAACTTATTGCAGCCTCTTTATCTTTTAATCCCTGCCTATGTTCCAGTTTAAGCTGATGTCATGAACGCTGCCCCGGTTTTCCTGTTTCAGGGTGGCTCTTTTCTCTTGCAGCGTCCTATGGAGCCACCCTTGCATGCAAGGATTAGAGTTGTGTGCATCAATAGAAACACACAGCCCCATAAGAATTTAAATCCAGCAAATCTATTTCCTATCCCATTTTTATCCAATTTTAAAAAACGTTTATTTGTTCCTTTGGTATCCATTATGTGCAATATGCAATTGTCTATAATATTTTTTGGCTACAATGGCTAGCCCACATTAGGTCACATCAATCAGTGTTTTTCCTACTCTCTGCGGCTCATTTATATACATTGTTCTATGCTCATGCCCCACCTATTCCAGCAATCCTTTGCACATTCAGACTGGGTTCACACTTGTGCATTGCATGTGATTCGCACCACATTGCTGTGCAGATCACATGGGATGTCTGTGTGATGCAAAATGGTGCAGGACCCTTTTTTTGGTCCCTACTAGAATCGGATTGCATGGGTATTCACAACTATGCGATCCGACGATCCGATTCCTGCACCATTTCACAGTTGGCACTGCGATCTGCAAACCTATCTTGGAGTGTCATTAACTTTACATTGACACCCGCAGCAGTTCGCAGATGTCAGTGTGAACCACTGGCGATTCAGGTGAGATGTGGGAACCCATACAGGATTGGTGCTGGTTCCCGCATCGCACAAGTGTGAATAGAGCCTCAGGCTTGAAAAAGGGGTGCTTTTTGAAAACGCATAGCCACGCTAATGCTGCTGATGTCATTCTGCTGTCACGCCCTGATGTCATCATGCTTTTGGTTCTGGTTTCCGGCTCTGGCCTGGCGGTGTGTTCCACGCTGGTTTAACTGGTGTTCACACACCCAGCCAGGGCGGTCTTTAACACAGGGCAAAAGGGGCAGCTGCCCTGGGCCCAGTTATTGTTGTGGGGCCCGAAGCAGCTGCCCCTTGAGCCTGCACTGCCTGCAAATAGGTAATAAGTGGATTTTGGGGGGCCAAAGAAAATATTTGCCCAGGGTCCAATCAATATTAAAGACGGCCCTGCACCCAGCCACTTCCTGGAACAACATACATCATACGGCAATGCTTCCATGACCCTTCCAGACGCTACTCTGCAACACCCGCCCGTTTCCCTAGCAACTCTGCAGATGCCTGTTTGATGTGCCTTCAATCATTTACAGCACATGAGTGTATATTTTATTTTATTGAAATGTAGTTAATAAAGTCTAGACTTAGATGGTGGCTTTGCCTGCTCTTTTATACTTTTGCAACACAGAGCCCTATAGCCTAGGATGGCAAGGCATTCTCCTGCTACTCCCCCCCCCCCCCCTTCTCCAAGCTAACAGACTGACCGGAGACTGCACTGTCCACTGTGGACTGTTTCCCTCCAGCTCACAAGATGGTTTTATGATTTGTTATCATGGGTATTAGACTTATGAACTGCTTTTTGAATAAGCCCTATTTTGTCTGCGATGTCTAATGCTGTTGTAATACTGGTTTGGTTTCTGAGCAGAAAACCATATGGAGAGCTCTGGATTTTGTGAGCAGACCTGGTAAATATTAATTAGCTTAAAGAAGCATATAGAAGTGGGAGGAGGGGGGTGACTGCGTCTCTCAAGCAGCTTTTTGTGTTTTTACATTCATTACAAATGCAAAACTACAGGCTGTTCCAGAACGATTGAAGCAAGGGGGAGAAAGCTGCTTCCGCTCTTGCTTGATGAACATTTTATGGGAGACGACACGCCGCAGGTGGTACAGATGTAGATCTCAGGGCCTTAAAAGTGTTTCTGTTTCACAGCACGAGCAGCCATTTTTTAGGTCCCATCTGACATTCAGCCTATTAACTCATCAAAAACTAGCAGGCTTACTATTGCCTCATGTTACAGTGACTTTGCCTACGAATATAGGTGTCTTATGTTCTTACAGTGCTTTTACAGGGTTCTTTATTGGATCTCCAAGTTTCTTCCCACTAATCTAAACGTGTATGTTAGGTGGGAGGAGGAAAACAATTTAGGCAACTGGAATCTCTGGCCATTATCACATGCAAAGTACCGCTGCTGAGACTGCTAAGCCTCAGCCCTGCACATTCCTATTGGCCCATCACTGTAATGAGTAGCTTTACTGGCCAATTAGATTGCATAGGAAGTAAGAAGGAGCAAGCTAAACTATATTGTCAAAAACATTGGGACGCCTGCCTTTACACGCACATGAACTTTAATGGCATCCCAGTCTTAGTCCGTAGGGTTCAATATTGAGTTGACCCACCCTTTGCAGCTATAACAGCTTCAACTCTTCCGGGAAGGCTGTCCACAAGGTTTAGGAGTGTCTATGGGAATGTTTAACCATTCTTCCAGAAGTTCATTTGTGAGGTCAGACACTGATGTTGTATGTAGTAGAACAATTCTCCTGCGCTCGAGTGAAATATGACGGAGGGAAGGGAAGATACTTCAGACTTGGGTGGATAAAAGCCTATGGTCTTGCTGCCCCTCAGGATCAAGGGTATCCAGAACCAACTGGGAAAAAGACAACAAAAAGAAAAGGGGCGCACCGACCTAGTGCATTACCACTAAAAACATTTATTAAAATATTAAAAAGTATACATTATACTCACAAAGCAGGTGTGAATGTACACAGATCAACATAATGTACATAAAATCTCCAAGGTAGCCAAGGTCCCACACAATGCTGAATGGCATGCAGTGTGCCGCATGGGGCTGCTGTGGCTGGGCTGACGCATTTCAGGGGCGAGCCAAAAAAGTTGCAGCAACTTAGCAGTCTCAGCAGCGGTACTTTGCATGTGATAATGGCCAGAGATTCCAGTTGCCTAAATTGTTTTCCTCCTCCCACCTAACATACACATTTAGATTAGTGGGAAGAAACTTGGACATCCAATAAAGAACCCCGTAGAAGCACTATGAGAACATAAGACACCTATATATACCTAAGTTGCTGCAACTTTTTTGGCTCTGAGGAAGGGGGCTCGCCCCTGAAACGCGTCAGCCCAGCCACAGCAGCCCCATGCGGCACACTGCATGCCATTCAGCATTGTGTGGTACCTTGGCTACCTTGGAGATTTTATGTACATTATGTAGATGTGTGTACATTCACACCTGCTTTGTATACTTTTTAATATTTTTAATATTTTAATAAATGTTTTTAGTGGTAATGCAATAGGTCGGTGCACCCCTTTTCTTTTTGTTGTCTTTTTCACTGATGTTGTATGAGAAGGCCTGGCTTGCAGTCTCCAAAGATGCAGTCTTCATTCCAAAGATGTTCTATCGGGTTGCAGGCCAGTCAAGTTTCTCCACCCCAAACTCGCTTATCCATGTCTTTATGGAGCTTGCTCTGTGCACTGGTGCACAGTCATGTTGGAGGAACTTCACACTCCTAAACCTTGTGGACAGCCTTCCCAGAAGAGTTGAAGCTGTTATAGTTGCAAAGGGTGGGTCAACTCAATATTGAACCCTACGGACTAAGACTGGGGTGCCATTAAAGTTCATGTGCGTGTAAAGGCAGGCGTCCCAATATTTTTGACACTATTGCGTAGCTTTACCACTATCCTAAAATGACAAATCTGTGCCCAAGAGAACAGCCTGGGATTAGGTCATGACAGAAAGGTTTTGAAGGCTCAAACATTTGGCTGCAATCTGTAACATTAGCAGTTTTTTTATTTTTTTGGTCCCCTCCTGACAGAGTCTCTTTAATTAGCTTCTACCCAACATTGCCACTACTATGTATGTATTGGTAGGAACATAAGATTGAAAGATCCTTTAGAGCAGGGACAGATGTCAACATCCCAATGTTCTCTGATGTGTCTCTAATTAACTGCCATCATTTTTCCAGTTTAGACTTTTTAAAAATGATTTTAGATGGGAAAAAAGTCACCAGCTAATTCATAAAAGTACATTACTGTGTTTAAAAACAAGTACTCTCATGCACCAATTCAGATACCGGGAAAGATAGTTGATAATGGTCATTAGAGAAATATGGAACTTGTCGGGGATTCCACTTGCGCAGTAAAAACTTATGTCAGGCAATCATTTCACAATGTTGGCAAGGGCGGAGTATCATTCTCCCAAGGAATTGCAAAGTTTAAAAACATTAAAAACCTAAATTGTGTACTAAAAGAGGGTTACAAAACTTGAGTCAGAGACAGGAAATTTCACTCTACCCCTTATCACAGACAGCAGAAGGAAAGCCACATTATGCATTGCCTGAGCACTATTTGCCCAAGGCTAAGGAAGATCGTCTCTGCAGATGTTGGGCAGATGCCACAAAGAGGGAAAGATAGACTTGGCAGGGGGATAAATAGCAGGGACATGTGGGAGATGTAAAAAAAAAAAATGTAAATATCAAGGAGAATAATCATGTTCCCAGAAAAGGGATGAAACTAATCGTTCACTGCTTCTTCTCCCTCAATACATCGACTAATAACATGTTTGTAGATCAAACTGTTTTACTTTGCCATTAAATGGGAACATTGAGATTGTACCAATATGAAGCACACAAGGAAGATGGGGGGATAAGAACAGACTAAACCAGCATGAACGGATTAACATGATTGTGTCACACATACCTTTTCAGATGGGAAACAGAAAAAAGTTTTGCACCAAAACTCGCCACATTACCGCAACCTATGCTCCATCCAAATATAAAGCTGGTCACAACCTGTTGGAATTTTTAGATCTGATCTGTTAGCTGAAGAATAGCCATGTAGTAAACAATCCATTCTCAATATAGGCAAAGAGGTACAACCCACACATTACACAGGGGTACATTTTGTTGATCTGACAGATTTAAAGCGGTAGTATACTCTGCTTTTTAACTTTTACCTAGAGGTAAGCCTATAATAAGGCTTACCTGTAGGTAATATTAATATCTCCACAACCTGCACCGTTTAGGAGATATTCGCTGTGCATTCAGACGCTGACACCAACGGCACATGCGCTCTGAAGGTCCAGCGGACCTTCACAGCTCCTTGCCGGCTCCTTGCTGGAAAGTGAACTCCCGCATACGCAGGAGTGACGTCATGCGCCTCCGGCCACTCAGCGCTGGAGCTGCCAAACCTGGAAGAGAGGAAGATGTCAGCTGCCTCAGCGGTGTCCGGGCAACCGAGTCGGGGCTTTGTTCTAAGGTAAGTATTTCATAATGAGCTAGTATGTATGTGATGCATACTAGCTCAGTATGCCTATGTCCTGCAGGGTTTTTTCTTTGAGGATACAATCGCTTGAATGCCTAAAAGTACCTTATGACCACCAAGTTGAAATGGACACTGACCTGTTTAGAAGCGATAGTTGCTGCTTGGTCTGCATAAAAATATTCAGATCAGGGAACAACTGTACATCCATATGGGCTGCTTCCAACTTGTGCAAAGACTGCAAGACCAACCAATCTCTGGAGAAAACTGATCATCCAACTTGGATCTATCAGAAAAATAACCATTTCTCCTGAGATAAAACCAGTGCCCATGGTGCCTGCAAAGTTCACAGTTGCACATGCATGCAAATGTTGTGGAATTGTATGTTTAAGCATCTGCCCTATAGGACAATCATACATTAGATCAAGGGTCTTCAAACTATGGCCCTCCAGCTGTTCAAGAACTACAATTCCCATCATGCCTAGTCATGTTTGTGAATGTCAGAGTTTTACAATGAATCATGGGATGTGCAGTTCCGCAACAGCTGGAGGGCCATAGTTTGAGGATCTCTGCATTAGATGGATGTTCCAAATGCCTTTCTTTTTGGACTTTGTCTGCCAGCTACTTAAAAAAATGGAAGTTAGTTGGAAAGAAATGGGGCCTTCAGTCATTGAACCTTAGAAAACAGCAAGGTGCGCAGGTTAAGTGTAGTAGGTATACACAATTTTTTATGGCAAAGATGAATAGAAACTCACATAAAAAAAAAGTAAAAATGCTTATCGTCAATTCAGAATGAAGTCACATTTAGGCAAAACCTCAGCGGGCTGTGTGGTGGAGCAGTGGTGGTAGCCAGTTAGACGCCTATAGTGACTAAGAAGTCAGCAGGAGGGCGCCAGACTAAGTGTGGTAGGAAAGTATGGTGAAAACAGCACAAATATTAGCAACTCACATGTGAAAGTCTAAGAAAGGTCTGCTGCTGCAGTAATTCCAGGTCCAGGATCTGTCACTACCACTGTTCTCAGACTTTAACATGCAAATCCAATCAGTACCTGAGTATACCTACTACACTTAAGCTAGATACACACTATACAACTTTTGTTGTTTGATTTCCTTTAGATTTAACTTCAACTATGTAGTGCAAGGGCCTGCCTGATTGCATACAAATTGAAAGTGTTTAGATTTGACCTCATATTTTATGGTTTTGGTAAATCTAAAGGAAAAAATCTAAAGACAATTGTATAGTGTGTATCCAGCTTTAGCCTTCACACCCTGCTGTTTTCTATTGCTGCTCCAGAGAATTCTTCAGTGTCTCAGAGGTGCTGTGAAAAGTGTGATAGATCGAACAAAATGGACTATATAGCCTAAGGACTCTGTACATACAGTAGGACTCATTTATCATTCCTCTACCATCACATATTGCTGAGTCTTCCCTTCTCCCATTCACACCTTTTGCTCCATATTATTTAAGCTATTGAACCATAGCACAGCTTGCCATGGTTGTAGGAAACACAGCACAGTACTGCACATTACTAATTGTTTTCAAACTGTTATACATACGCAATTTGTTTCCTAGCAAATTGATTGATTGATGAAAGTATTCAGACATTCAGATCAATCTGTCCATCCGAATAGGTAAAAGAACAAAAATACGACCATAACGAAATTCCGAACATATGAAAGAACGAAAATACAAATTTCCGTATAGATGAAAGAAAGAAAATGAAAATGTCTCTATAGCGAATGATTTGTACACGTTCATTCTCACTCCCTACCACAGCAAAAGCAATCTCTCTTACCGCAGACATTGTATTTTTAACAAAACAACACAAAACCACACAAAAAACACCAAAACAATACCACTCTCTGCTCCTCTCCCACCACATCACGGCGGCTAACTGCGTCAGAAACTAAACTAAAATTTCGAAATTGGGAATCATTTTGAATAATCGAAATGTGTTTACGAAAGTACAAGTAAATCTGAAGCACCAAAATACTGTACATTACATTTCGTAATTTAGCATTTTGGCTATTCAGAATGATTTGGAATTTGGTATTTTAGTTTCATTTTCTGACACATTAGGCACCGCCATTATGAGAGAGACATGTTTTTGGTTTTCTTGCTGTTTAAAAAAATAAAACACACACTCTGATCCTGTTGAATGCAACGAAAGTACAAATCAAGGAAAAAGGCAATCTTATGAAAGTAAGAATCACAAAAATTACGAAATGTGTTCCCAATCAACCAAAAAAAGCAATCTCGTGAATTCCGAATTCGAAGTCAACAAAAAATTTGCGTTACGAATTTACAAATCATTCTGATTCAACAAAAAATGACCCTTACGAAAGTACGAATAGAAAAACACAAGTTTTACAACATTACGAATCATTATGAATTTTCGGAAATTAAACAAAATAAAAAGAATTTTCTCGCTGTGCACATGTCTACTTGTTGCTCTTGTGTTAGTTTTAGGAAAAAGTGAGCCAATACTCAAGATTCTTAAAGCGTAACTCCACTTTTGTTAAGAAAAAAACATCCCCCTCTGGGTGATCTATGTACATTGCAAGGCTTTTAACAAACTTTGTTACAGATTCCTACCTTTTCTTACTCTGAAGAAACCCTGCTTGTTTCTCTATGCCTATATGGGAAAGTGAGTCTAATGGGAGTGGTTTCATAATTATCAATCAGCTGTACACCTGCAGCGCACTAATGAGGAAAGCTGCTGGGCCTGTATCCATTTAGACATGTTCTATTGGGAGTATCTCACTCAAAATTACATTTCTCTATCGTTCATCAACAGACGTAGCTCTGCTTAATCATAGACTATAGGTTTATGCTCCTCCCACTAGTGATAGGCACTAGGCGGAAAAAAAAGGCTTGTCCACCCTTTTAAGGGCTGTCCCAGCTGGCATAACCTTTCAGGCTTTGCTATAGTTCCTGAGGACCTAGATCCAGAGGAACTACAAGCAACAGCCAGCTGTGTTTTTTGCACTGCATAATATAGATCCTTAAGGTCTCCCAGCCTGGCCTGCGAGCGCTAGCAGGTTATAGTCCGGTACTAGGCCTCGCCACGACAGTTCCCCGATGGATGGGGACGAGCCTGCGAGTGGATCATCTCGCCGATAGCAGACGACCTGGAACGCCCCGATTTGCAGCCTCCCCTTGGCTAACAGCAAGGTGATCTGTTTTGGAATTGCGCCCCCCTGGTACCGCGGTATGGTGAGTAACATGTCCCCCAACTGCCCCTGGAGGTTGCGGGGTGGGCGCGGGCCCCTCCCTGAAATGGTCGGACCTTAGGGGTTCCCTGCCCCCCGGAAGCCTAACTGGAGTACCCCTTGCCCCCCTTGTGGGTTTTCACCTTGGGGGGGGGGGGGGTCGGTAATAATGCGGCCGGTTTTTGTCTGGGAGGGGAGCCCTTGAAGGGACAGTGCATACAAAACCAAAAAAAAATTTTTTTTTTTAGTTTGCAAATGGAGTTCCAGGATAAAATATCCCCTGCAGACCCCCTGGAAATGACTGCGGGACCCTCCGGCTCGCAGTTGCAGCCACAGATTGAGGTTTTCCTGCAAAGCCTGATGTCAAAAGTGCAGCCAGTTTGTTCTGGTGCTACTAGCCGCAAACGTCCTCCGTCCTCCCCTCCATCTGTCGGACACAGATATGGTTGCTGCAGATACCGACCACCCTGAGGGGTAGGTGTCTTTACATTCGGATGGTGAAGAGGATCTGTCCTCCTCCGCTGTCGCGCGAGAACGTGCCTTGGTGGAAATTTGATCGTTTCTGTGCGGGGAAACTCTTAAAATGGCTGATGAACCCACAGTGTCAGGTACACAGGTGTCTTTTGGCTCCCGGAGATATCGCAAATCAGGTAAAGTATTCCCTTGTCCTGTCTTGTTTCACTCTATTGTGGATGAACAATGGCAACGCATTAGGCACATGCTGGTGGTGCCTAAGCATTTTGCACGCCGTTATCCCTTTGCGGAGGCGGTGGATACCTGGTGGGCTGTACCACCGAAGGTGGATTTCCTGGTGGCCAGGTTGAATAAAGCGACTCTGGTGCTTCTGGTGCTGTTAGTCGCAAACGTCCTCCATCCTCCCCTCCACCTTTTCGGATACCGTGGCTAGATGGGTGGAATCCTTATCCCGCTTTTACATATGGTGATGGGTCACATGTTAAAAGCTAACTTTGTGAACATTCTCAAAGCACAGTCTGCTACTGAATGGGTGAAGTTGCTGAAGAGTAACTTGAAAATGACACAGCTTCCCCCTGCGGTTCTGGAACTGATAGACCAGTTGGTCCAAGCCCTGGTGTTCATGTGTGATACGTCCTTGGACTTGGCCTTATTGGTGGCCAGGACGTCAGCAGTGGGGGTTGCTATTAGATGCCTGATATGGCTGAAATGCTGGTCGGCTGACCAGGTTTCTAAAAACTGTTGCTGATCTCCCTTTTACAGGGGAGAAGCTATTTGGAGCCTCTCTGGACGAGTTGATCAAAGGTATCACAGGGGGGGTAAGAGCACTAATCTGCCCTCATCCCCTAAAGACAAGGCGCCGCGTACTAGGCGGGGGCCGTCCTTTACTGCTCATAAATGTCTTTTTCATGCCTCCGGGTCACAGGAAAAAGGTAAACCGTTTAGATCTTCGGGGGGGGGGGGGGGGGTCCAAGAAGCCATGGCCTGATAAGTCCAAGGGCGACAAATCCGGACCTGCCTGAAGGGGCGCCCTCACCCGAGTCTGGGGTGGGGGACGTCTTAGATTCTTCCAGGAACCATGAACTTCCTTGATTCAGGACAAACGGGGTCACAAATTTATCAGTTTCGGATACAAAATCGAATTCCGGTCTTGTCCACGAGACAGGTTCTTCCCGTCCAATCTTCTATTGTCCCCAGCCAGGTTAAGGGACTTGAAAGGTCTTCAGGACCCGCCCACCATCAGATGTCAGTGACATCCCATGACCAGGCCTACAATTCAAAGAAAAATGGAATGTATACAAAAATTCAACAATAGGAAAATCTGTAATGGGCTTCAACATAGGAACTCTTTCCAAAAAAACAATAGCATTCAATTCTCAACATGAATGGTAACACCTCTCAAAAAAGATGCATACAAATAAAAAGACAATATTGGCAAAATCAGTTATTCTTCCTCAAAATAAGCCAGAGTTTTCTAATGTCAAGATGATGTAAAGAAAATGAAGACGTGGCTCTGATAAGACTAGATGGATGTATCTGTACAGATTATGATGTGAGAACACAGATTCAGCCCAGAGCTCTGAGATAAGAATGTTCAAAGAGGCAGACAGGCTTTCCTCACAGGCACGTCGCTTTCTAAGCTTCTGCCGCGGATAATCTGCAGACCCCACAGGGTCTACGATTCCCGCAGATTGAACGCTCCATCCCTTTGATGATTGTCACAAAAGGGCCAGCAAGGAGGACCACAGCGGTATGGATGAGAACGCTTTATGGTGGGTTAAGACTAGCATGTAACTACAACCGTTCTCAGGCCAAATACAAAATTCAGCCATATCTGTGTAGATTAGAGAGCTCCTTACATTAGACAGTTCTTGTTTTTAGATGTTCTGAGGGTAAAGAACAAAACCACAACTGGATGACCTTAATTTGCTCTGTGCATCATAAACAATTCCCCCTTTTTTTTCTTTCATAACTTACTATATAACTTTCTTCCTCTTTGCATCTCAGTGCTGCTAATCTCCTCCAGCCTCTTTCAGACACTTTGGGGGTGATTTTCTTAAACTGAAGAGTGCAAAATCTAGTGCAGCTCTGCATGGAAACATGCAAGGCTTCACTGCCGGGTTCCTTTACCGGCAATGGTGGCGGCAGCACCTGAAAGCTGATGGAAACATCAGTTGCGGTGCGGACATTGCTGGACTCCAGGACAGTGGTGTATTTAGGTTTTGTGCTGCCCTAGGCCTGACTAAACTTGGGCACCCCTAATTTAAATATGACCCACCCCTTCCTATAAAAGCCACAACCTTTCCTGTTTATGACCCGCCCTGTCATCTGTAAACCACAGACCACAACCACAGTCTATCAGTGCCCATCAGTGCAGCCTCAGTAGTTCCCATAAGTTCAGCTTCCTCAGTGCCCATCAGTGCAAACTCATTACTGCCCATCAGTGCAGCATATAAGTGCGGCCTCATCAGTGGCCATCAGTACAGCCCCATCATTGGCCACCAGTGCAGCCTCTCAGTGCCCATTAGTGCAGCCTATCAGTGCATCATATCATTGCCCATCAGTGCTGAGTTATCAGTGCAGCTTATCAGTCCTGCCTCATCAGTGGCCATCAGTGCAGTCTATTAGTGCCCATCAGTGCAACATATCAGTGCCCATCAGGGCAGCATATCAGTGCAGCCCCATCAGCTTTTTTGCTGCCCCCCCCCTGCAAAGTGCTGCCCTAGGCCTGGGCCTTGTTGGCCTAGGCCAAGATACAGCACTGCTCCAGGACAGGTAAGTGTCCTAATATTAAAAGTCAGCAGCTATAGTATGTGTAGCCGCTGACTTTTAATTTTTGGAGGGGAAGGCTGGAACACCACTTTAACTATACAGCATTGTTCAAACCAAGCTGTTTGACTTTTCATATATAGAAAGTGCTGTTCTGCCCAGTAGTCAACCTACTGACAAAAAACCTTAACTAAAACCTTGCCCTTGTCTGCAAGAAAAGGACTCCTAATCATCAGTGTAGGTGCTGCTGCAGCTTACAAGTAAAGAGAACAGTGCATGAATGTTACCCAATATTATCTACATTTATTTGGAATTCTGCATATAACTGCACCTTTCATTTAGTTACCAGCTACAGTATGTACTTACATTAACATTTGCGTTATATCCTTGCCAGCTGTTCCTGCCTTCCAGGGACCATAATGAATACAGAAGATTCGTCCCTGGAATCCTCTCCCATGTTCAGTTTAGACCAACTGTACCATAAAATTATTTCTTTTGGGAGAAGCATTTCCAGTCAGCTAGCTCCTGTAGCTGTTTGTTATGAAGTGAAGCACTGAGATACTTTTTTTATTGAAATAAATACATAAAAATGAAAAGAACATTTAAAAGTGTAATAGACATGACTGAAAACAATCAAAGCAATTGCAGAAATTAAACTAAGATCCGTGGGTGTTGCCTAAATATAATTCTAGTATTCATTCAGTATCTGCGATTCGAATACAAATAGAGGAATAATTCTGTAATGGTTTGTTAGACACCTCACATGCCATGCTGGAGCTGTGCAATAAAGTTGCCCCAACGGGCGAGGTGTCGTGTGACCTTGGAGCCACCTCCAAAGCCACACAGCTCTGCATGACAGGTGAGAAGTCACTCATTCCCCCACACATACACAAGGCAATGTTAGTTGACAATCTCTCTCTTGCACTCACGCTCTCTCTCTCTCGTGTCTGGTCAGTCTCATAGATCAACGTACATATTTGCCAGCACACTGTGGATCCTGAAGTAACATCAAAACTCTTTTATTCAAAGAGATCACATTACAGTGAAAAAAGTGCAACGTTTCAGGGCCACGCAGAGCCCCTTTGTCAGGCATGTGATGACCTTTTCCCAGTTGTTTGTTGCTACAACACCTGCTTAGTTTTCATCCTATTCCAGGAACATGTGCAATTGGAATACCAATAATGGCTGAATCACAGTTGCAATCAGTGTACCCTGTCTAATCCATTGGACAATCCTGCTTTTGCCTTGTTCCTGCTGAACCTTGAACGCTTTGCTCTTTCTCTGAACTTCCTATTTAGGCAAGGCCTTTGCACTTCCCATTTGTCATATTCTTGTGCTCTCTACAGCCAATATCTCTTGTCACTCCTGCTGCAGTCCAAATCTCACTCATTTCTGACATTTGGTTTGGTCCTCAATTATGCTTCTGCTTAATCCTAATATGCAACCACTTGTTACTAACCTTAGGCTTGTTTGCTGACTATGTTCCTGCTTGATCCCTACCTGCCATATCTGCTACTGAACCCCAGCTTGCTTACGTCCTAGTGGAGCGATCCGGAGGACCCCAACCTGGTACTAACACGCAGCAAGACCCATCTCCACCACCAGGAGCTCTGGTGAATACCGGTTAGTGTTTATATTCTGCAACTCCGGTGAGCCGTGTCATCCACCAGGGTGACCTGCTGCTGCACTTATCCATCTGGCTGGTGGGAGCCTCTCTACTACTATAGCTACTGGTCTCTGAGCCTAAACCCTGACTATGACACACAGGTTAGGCTGGATGGAACTTCTGTGCTCTGATTTTTACAAAGTCATAACATGCATGGGGGGGCAGAATTGATGGAATTATTATGGAACACACAATACCTGTTTAAAAGGATCGGCAAATGAACATTTGGTTTCTCATGCTTCTCGCACTCTGCAAACCTTTTTACAAGTTTTTTGTTGCAGAAAACCCCTGCTTATCAAAGGGGAAAATGGGGGCGATCTATTAAAGCTGTCTATAAACTTGTGAAGAAAAGGACAAATGGCAGCCAAAACATTACACAGTCTTTAAAAAATTCAATTTCCAGCTACTCTCTGTTAATTATAATTGCTTACACCAGATTTAGGATGGCTGCTCTATCCTTTATTGCTCAAACTTGAGTATTCAGTGAAGAGGCTCCATGCGCGGGATAAACTGAGTATATGGAATTAGAGGTTAGGATTTAGTTTGAAAGTAAGAAGATGTTAATCTCAGACATCAGGGGATTAGGTTTAGGTGCCAGGGTTACATTTTGCTGGAGAGAGAAGATGTTATAAGAGAAGAATGGGTTGACAAAAACAAACATGCATACTTACCTAGATGGCTGCAGCATCGATCCAATGCTGCAGCTGTCCCTCATTGGCTCAGTTCTCAGTCTTCAGTGAGCAGACAGCTGGTGACTGTTAGTCACTGACTCTCTGCTCTGCCCATCCAGCACTCACAGGAGAGCCAGGTTGTGCAGAGGATGAAAGCAGCTGGCTCAGGCTCTCAGCAGCGTGCTGAGAGGCTGAGCCAGCTGCAGGTCGAGCATATAGACAGATCCTGACATTATTGCCGGGATTCCTGCAGAGCCTAGACAAGCTCTGTATCATCAGCTAACAGCGGACTTTAGCACTCCTTTGACGCACAGGAGAAATATGGCTAAAAGAGCTTTGACCATACTGTACTTCTTTTTTATGGTGAACATGTACATTGGTACATGGCAAAGTAACAGAAGTTCTTTATTGTATGAATCTTCGAGCTCCTTTTCACTAACTCCACTTACACAGAGCAGTGTACACTTCCATGTAACAGCGCTTGGGCCTGGCGATTGTTCTCCTACTTCCTGAGCAGCAAGCACTGTGTTTGTGTGGAGGCAGAGGGAGTGCCAAATTAACCCATAAATGAAAATATAAATCATTCCTCCATGTTCTGATGGCAGATTAAGGCAGCAAGGTAATCCTCCCAAGGGCCTCCACAGAAAAATAAACTTGTTATTTTGCCCAGCGAGGTTAAAGTACAGACCTGAGTTAAAGTGGATTAAACCCTCACATATACCCATTGAAGTGAACAGCTTCAGATGATACACTAAGATGAAACAAATCTCCCTACATAAGTTTTACTTGGATATATGCTGTCTTCGGCTTTCTACACTCTTTAGAAAGTGCACATCGTGTTATAAATTTTGTTTCCTCATTAGGCAGTGGTTGTAGAGTCTGGGCATACACTGTGTGAGAGCTGATTGGAGGAAAGGCACACATCCCCACTCCACGTAGGCAGAGGAAGGAAGAAACTTGCAGAGCTGTACTGTGAATAGACAAGTGTAATGGCATTGTGCGTTGGGACCCCAGTTTGTCAGGCAGCCATTTCGTTAAAGCTGTCGCAAGCAACCATTTTGTGTTTCAGCTGACAGTTTTAAAAAAACAAAAAGGTCATTCCTTTACCCGCCCCTCACCCCAGCTCCTTTTGGCAGTGTTAATTGACTCCCGGGGTCACCGAACATTAGTATGCACGGCTTCAAAGCAGCCTTATCTTAACACATTCCGGCTAGGTCATAAACGAAGCAACCCTTATCAGCACAGATGTTCACTACGGCTGACCAGGCTGTGTGGAATCCCACAAGCCGAATTGATCATTAGGAAAATGACCACATTTTACCTGAACATAACATATTAACAAAAAGTAAATATTTGAATGCCAAATAACATACTGGACGTAACAAGACCACACATGGTCACCCTGTCATACAGGGAATTGGAACGAGCAATAAGATATTCCCTCTGTGATAAAAGATATTCATGTTTGATATTGTTTGAAAGCAAATGACATGCTTAGTTATAAAATATCAGTTTCAAGAATGTAACCCTTACATATGTCGAGATGGTATGACTCTGTCCACAAAAGTACATTTGAAATGGTCGTAAACCACTGGACAGCCCTTTTGCCACTCTGTTGTAATTGGTCAGGGGTGTCCGTCACCGCCCCTTTGATCTCAGGGAAAAAGACAGGAGCTGATGGAGCTCTCAGTCTTAATGTAACATCAAGTAAAGGAACATCTATTCATTGGAGACCGATCACACACGTTCAGCTTCTGGAACTAAGATAATACCAGGACTTTTTGAATGCAAGGATTTACATTTCTAATTCTTATCTATTCTTCTAAATTGCTGAATTGTGTCGCTATTTCTTTGTAACCCATTTTTCTGTAAATATTTTTATTTGCAGCAATCTTAATTTTTCTTATAATTAAACCTTATTTGAAAAGTGTTAATTTTGTCTCTAAGCTCTTAAATGCAAACTGACCCAAAGAACCTGTCTCCTGAAAGAGCGCTACTGTTTAGGATAAACCATCTGAATATTCCTGTCTGAGGTGACAGTGTGTGTTACAGATGGTTATTCTAAAGTCCTAATTGGTATTTCTAAAATTACGGGCATCTTCTGGACTCATTATAACGTAGAGGTGGTGGCAGAGAAAGGGTTAATTGTTTAATTAGCCCCGTGGCAATCTGTCTCAGTCTGCTGGCATCTTGATTGTGGTCCCGCAAGCTGGACAATCTGTGTGCTGGGTGCAGCTGAGAGCAGCATTGTTACGCAAGTGACGGCAGGGTGTGAGATTGCTTGGTCTTTGGTCACGAGTTAGATGAGAAGGCCAGGGGTCTGATACCCGCCACCGTCACAACAAGCTCTCTGCTTATCTATCTCTAAGTATCATCCCCGACACAAACTTCCAGCTGCTTTTATCTGGTGTGTCAGAGAACTTGTCAGAAGTTATCATGATGATAACAGTGAAACAGAGCAGCAGAAAGACACGGGACTCAGAGAGAGAGGTAAGTAAACACTATAGATACTGGATATGTGTATAGGTCAGATTTCATGAATGAGGTTTACAACCTCTTTAAGTATTAGAAGGAACAGTGGAGATAATTTAGTTAAAGGGTAAAGTGTTAAACTTAGGAAAACATATTAGAGGTAGGAAGTGTTGGGAGGAAGTGTTGAGGGTAGGTTAAAACATTATGGATTATTTTATGGGTTAAATTTATGGATTAGGTCTTGTAAACAGTAATATATTCGATTTTTGATGGGGCTTAGATATGCTTTATCTAAGTCTCTAAGTATCTAAGTCTACCAGTCTTTAGGTCTGGGTAGCCTTGGTACTTCCGTTGTCCAGGAACTACAACTACCAGCCTGCTTTAACAGTTACTTGTATATCTGTATTTAAAGATGCATTGGTGTCACATAATCCATCTGGGTAAGTCACAGCAGGCTTCCTGATCTAGCACTTTTAATTCAGCTGATACTGGCATTTTCTCGTCCTTCATTTTCCTGTCCGCCCCACTATAAAATATTCTCACTGTGACCCTCGGAAGTGCCAAGCTCTTTGACACTGTTCTGTCCCCTCCTGCCAGCCTCGCCAGCGGAGTCTAAAACCTCTTCCGAGTTAATTGCATCTGTCGGCGCTTAATCATGATGTAAATCTGTCTCTTTAATCACGGATTTAGGAAAGAGAAAGCAATTAACACAGATATGTCTATTAGATATAGAATCCCTGCGCTCAGCCAGATTACAAGATGGCAAAATGCAGAGGCTTACAGAGACGCGATAGAGAAATTAAAGAGCCAAGGCATTGGTATCTCCTGGATTTACCAGGCTTACTTCAAAAGAATCTACAATGAGTAAAATGAGCTAGTCCTACACAGGAAAGGATTCACATCCTTCAAAGAAAGTTCACTATAAGTATATGTGAACTTTCACTTTGTAAAGTAATCCATTCAATTTAAAATAAAAATGACAGACAAAACAATTGTGTATGCATATAAAAACATTATACTGTATGTAGAAAGGTCTCAGTTTAGGATAATTGATTGTTTGCTATACAAGTTGACATCTACACAGATTTATGGCACTTGGAGGTACTTAAAACAAGTATAATAAGTTTATTTTTACATCACCTTACAGGAATTCACATTTATGGTCATAACACATACTTTTAGATTACTGAAAAAAAAGGCTTAATTTTATCTCTGTGGCCCTTGGTGCATTGGGAAACGCACCCGTGTCCAGTTTGAATCCAAGCCAGACATCCAAATCCAGCCTAAGTGTTACTTAACTGCAGCTGGGAAATGCCAGGCAGAGTTGTGCTGTTTCAAACCAAAAAAGGTTGGTGCAAAGCACCTATCTCCTGTGCTCTAAGAGGTAATCTTCCAACCACATCCAGCCACACCCCTGTGGCTATTGAAGACCTTCTACTTGGCTGCTCTTGAATGCTTTGGCCTTGCAGCCCCTTTCAAGACCAGGGTGGTCTGAGACCACAAAAATCTGAGGAAGAGGCTAAGGCTGGCCATACACTATACAATTTTCTTGTTCAACTTTCCTTTAGATTTACCAAAACCATGTAATATAGGGTCAAACCTAAACACTTTCAATTTGTATGCAGTTGGGCAGGCGCTTGCACTACATAGTTTAAGGTAAATCTAAAGGAAATTGAATAAGAAAATTGTATAGTGTATGGCCAGCCTAAGCCTCGAAACAAGTAAGCCTTCAAGCTCCAGAGGACGATACAGCCTTTGGTTCTTATGCTGACAGCAACACATTCATTTGATATGCTTGTACCAAGAATTTGTTTATGAGTATCGTTATACCTTTTACTAATAAAATCTTTGTGGAGGATAATGCACTAGGCCGGTGTGCCCTTGTGTTTGCTTTTCCGATTTTAGAGTTGTGCTGTTTGGCAGAGCTGTGTAAATCTCAGGACTGGGTGGAAAGAACCAGCTGCAGTATATGAGTTTTATTTGTGTATTTATGTGTTCGCCTAGAGTTTAGCTTTAAGCCCTTCCATTTCCATATTGAACAGCTGATTAGATATGTCAGATACAAAGTATATAATGTGTTTTGCTTACACCAGCAGGCAGAAGCCACCCTAGCTGTGAAAAGTAGATTACGGATGCTAACGCACAAAGATAGCGCCCTGCAATTTCTCTAGATTTATTCATGCAACTTGCTATTTATAGTATAGCTGACAACCTGCACCTCTGTTCCCTTGGGGACTCCTGACATTAAGCCTTGATTCACACCTTTGCATTTTAGCTTGATGTGTTTACAATTGAAATCAATAGAAACACATTTTAACACATGGGTTACGGTGTGTGTCATGATAAACGTACATGTATCATGGCCTGCATCATGGTGCGTTGATGTGCATTTGATGCCTGTTGGCTTTTTCTTTTTTTTAATTCTTTATTTAGGTGTCAAGGAATTCTGCACAGCAATAATAAATAATATAAATTTACATCCCGTAAACTTCTAGTACACTAGAACAGTTAAAAGGTCAACTTTAAGGTCAACTAGGTCAACTAGGTCAACTGGTCGCCTCACAGGTCGCCGCAGGTCGCCTCCCATAGGGAAGCTGCGGACCCGTTCTGATAGGAGCGACACAAGTCGCTCCGACTCAGAAAAAGGGTCCGGAGCTTCTTTGGGGCGACCAGGAGGCGACCGCCATAGACTTCAATGTTATGAAGTCCGTGGCGGCCGCTTCGAGGTCGCGGCGCGCTGCTCGCACCGTGACCTCGGAGGTCGCGGTGCGAAGTAGCGTCGCCCCAGTGTGAACGGGGGCTCAAAAACCCAGAAATAAGCACACCAAACATTATCAACAGTACTAAGCACAGGATGGTCAAAAGTATCAATTGACATATTCCTAGGAATTGTTTTTGTATTTTTATATGCGAGACCGAAGAGTCGGTAGCATAGACCAAGCAGAAGTACAAAGTGCACAAAGTGTGCAGTAAAGATACAAAGGAGAAGAGGAAACGAATATGAGATAGAAAAGAGTTAGGAGCTGAGAGGGGATGACAGGGGGAGAGAGAAAGCAGAAAATAAATAAATCATTAAAGGGAACTAAAAGAGGGGTGGACTCCCTCCCGAAGAGATCACCCCAAAGGACTTATCTCATCGGTAATTCTGAGAGACTATTGAGATGCAAGTGGTGTCTGATCCCTATAAAAGGATAAGGGAGTCCAGATCTTCCAATACTTGTCCTCCTGTTCTTTCAAAGTCATAGTGAGATTTTCCATAACCTGAATTTCTGCAATTCTTACCCGCCAATGAGCCACTGTAGGGGGACACATACCTTTCCATAAAGCCAGAATACAGGCTTTGGCTGCTGTGAGTAGATGTCTTAATAAAGAGTTCCTAAACTTCTTGTTAGATAAGGGAGTGTTTAATAGATACGCCACCAGATTCTTATTAAGGTAAACTTCAGTCAGGGTCCTAATTGTAGGTTCTACTTAATTCCAGAGTAGAAAAACATAAAAATTTACCAGTTCATGCGTTGATCAAAAAAAACCACGATCTGATCATGAGTATCAACAATCACAGCCACTAATAGGCATCCTAAGTACCATAATAATTTTAAAGATCAAGCAAATACCAAGATTTCCCCTTGTCGGGGGACCAATGGCGGTTCAAGTCATGGCCCCCGTGGTGGGAACAGTATACCAGTGCCTTTAAGGTTGGAGGGTAAGTCGGTTCCCACCTTGGCCCTTGGTACTGGTCCAATCACTTCTACCGGTTCCACCATTGATCACTCAATGCATAGTTCATACCCAGACACAAGAAAGAGGGGGGAAATCTCGGTAGAAATTGCTATCCTGACCTCAAATTCCTTTAGTATTTTGGGTAATACTACGGAGGCCTCTAAAGTTTTATCAGAGAGTAATATGCAGCATCCAACACCCCTGGGTGGCCCCCATGATAGTATCTTGGAGGCCAAGTCCAGTGCAGCAGCAACCGGTGTATAATGTGATAACAATGTGGAAACCAAGAATTTATTAGTCCGTCCCCTCCCGTAGAAAAAAGAAAAATAGAAGACTCAGAGGGGTCAGAGGAGGAAAGGGGAAGCGGAGTAAGGAGAAGAAAAATTGAGTAGTACATTCCACTAATAAGATATTTAACCTGTCATCACATTTGTTAAATGAAAATGAAATTAGTCTTCACCAGAAAGGATTGAACTTTGCCCCCAGTTGTAATGCCAGTTTGTTTGATCTGTTCAGTGACCTACATAAGTACATTTGTGATATTGCTGTCAAGCGGTATTACAGTTTGAAACCAGATAGAGAGCCCAGTAGTAACTTAGAGAATAAGGTTAATATACCATCTTGGGAGTAATGGGCCGACAATGCGGGATATTGACACTGAAATAGTAGACTTTATGAGAGAAGCCCACAGGCTCTTGTCTGATAGTACCTCATATGGAAAACTCAGTGAGGACACCCTCCACTTCTATTAGCTATAATTACATGAGTTGGTGAATGAGCCTTATAATAAAAAAGTTCTAAATAAATCGGAAAAACAATTCTAACAAAATTCTTTTTAAAACACTGTATTTCTATCACATACCGAAAGTCCATAAGGACCCAGGTTGCCCACCTGGGAGACCTATTGTGGCCACTATAGATGGGGTCACCAGCAGACTATCTCAGTATGTGGACATTTTCCTCCAACCACTGGTGGCCTACATTAGGGATTCCTCCCATGTTTTAGAGAACTTACAACAGCATAGGTGGGAACCTAGACACCTGTATTTATTGCTAGATGTGTGTTTACTGTACACCTCAATTCCCCATAAGAGGGGTTTACGTGCTGTAGAACATTTTTTGTCAGAGGCCAAATATATGCATCTGTCCCAATCTGAATTCTTCTGTTCATGCACTCCTTTTGCCCTGGAGCGGAATTACTTCCAATTCTATGGTGCCTTCTATAGATAGATTTCTGGCACAGCTATGGGTGCCCATTTTGCACCCTGCTATGTCAATCTGTTTATGGGGTTCTGGGAGAAATATAACATCTGGTCCCAGAACCCTTTTGCTAAGCACCTAGTGTACTACAGGCGCTATATGTGCTTATTATTTGGGACAGCCCACTTGAAACAGTCGCTAGCTTTGTTTCCTTTTGCAACTCCAATATTTATGGGATTAAATTTACCCATGAGGTGGATACACATCTGCATGTTTTTTTTAGATCTGGAGTTGTCGTGGGATCCATAGGAAAGGATAATTTCCAGAACCCATTTTAAGGAGACAACTGGTAATTCCTACCTACACCGTAATAGATGCCACCTTCCAAAATGGAAAGATAACATACCATATAGTCAGTTTTTCCAGTTACATAGGAACTGTACAGACACAGCAGAGTATCTTTCCCAAGCTGAGGTGTTGAATTCTTGGAAAAAGGGTACCAAAAAAATCATATTCGGAAAGCTTTAGACCGTTATAGGGAGGGTTTGGGCAACAACAGTAGGTCAGAAATATCAACGGGAGGGTCCTGTGATATATTGTTTATCACTAGGTTTAACGACCAACATTGGGCCATTAAAAAGGCAATTCAGAGACATTGGCTTATTCTGGGGCAAGATCCTCCTCTTAGACGGGTACTCCCAGAAAGGCCCAATTGGTTTTCAGACGAGCAAACAACATTATGATCGCACCTAGTCGCATTAAAAAAATAACAACAAAAGATCTAAGACATCCCAATGATTCTTAACATGATAGGGTCATACAGATGAAAATTAAGAAGGTGCAAGGCCTGCAAGTTCATGTGTCATGAGAAAAAGTCTTTTGCTAGGAGGGATGGATGGGTCTTTGACATTAAACAATGTATTTGTTGTAGTACCCAGTTTGTGGTATATGGTCTAAGGTGTCCATGTGGTTTATTTTATGTAGGCGGGATGATGTGAACCATGCGTACTAGGTTTGGTGAGCACCGGCGATTTATAGAGCAGAAAAAGGACAAGCAAAGTGTCCCCTGGCACTTCTGTCAAGTACATCGAGGTAGCACAGAGGGCCTGGAGCTCTTTGGCATTGAAGCCATATCCATGTCACTCCCTGTGGGTGAAAGGTTCTCCCGTTTGTGCATGCGGGAGATATTTTGGAGTGCGCTACATACAGAGTTAATAGGTGGGGGGCAGGGTGACAGGAGAGGGGCAGTGTGACAGGTGGGGGCAGGGTGACAGGAGCAGGGCAGTATGACAAGTGGGGGGCAGGGTGACAGGAGGATACCTGGCATTATTCTCAACCCCCCTGAAGTGTGTAACCATACCTGGCATCACCACCCCACCTCTTCCCATGAGAAGAGTGTCCTATGCCAGTCCTCACCCTCCTGGTAACTTTTCCCCTGTCCCTCTCCAGCACTGGCTCCGATCTTACTAATTAGTAATACTGTATGTAGATGGCCAACTCAGTGAATCTGTCATTGAAGAGATCTGGAAAAAGAAGCATTGACCCGATGAGATGAAAGACCTTAACAGGATGGGGTTGTTGGACAACAGGGCCGATCCTAGAGTCACAGACGCCTGGGTGCACAAATATTTCTGATGCCCCCACATGGGCGTGGTCATCTTACTAACCCCTCCCCTTTACAAATGTTTCTATGGCAATGACTCAAACACAGAGATGCTCCCCTAAGGAGTCTTCCTTACCCTGGGACCCTCCCACGATCTCTTAACAATAAACAAATTACAGGAAGAAAAGCAGAGTACTCTAATGGGACCTGGGGGGGTTTCTCTAATGGACACAGAGAGGGCCTCTGTTAGAGAGTCTGCTAGACAGAGCACCCACAGATACTATAGCAGATGGTCAGAGACTGCAGATATACTACAGGAGATTGTCAGAGACTGCAGACTCGATACAAGAGATAGTCAGAGACTGCGGATATGATACAAGAGATCAATGCATCTATGCAGCCTCACCAGTTCCCATCAAATGCAGCCTTATCAGTGCCCATAAAATGCAGTTTATCAGTGCCCATCAAATTCAGCTCATCAGTGCCCATCAAATGCAGCCTCATAATTGCCCATCAAATGCAGCCTCATCAGTGCCCACCAAATACAGCTTCTTCAGTGCCCATTAAATGCAGCTTCATCATTGTCCTTCAAATGCAGCATCATCAGTGCCCATCAAATACAGCCTTATCAGTGCCCACCAAATGCAGCCTACCACTGCCCACCAAATGCAACTTACCATTGCCCACCAAATGAAGCCTTATCAGTGGGTAATTAAATCTAACCTATACTTTGGGTTTAATTATTCCAAAAGCAGAAGGGAAAAAAATAAAAGAAAAATGTTAATTACAATGATATGTTTATCCAGGTGGAAACTAAACCAGGTGTGTACCAAGCAAGTATGTGACCCAGAAAATCCAGTCCCAGTTAATTATTTTTCTGTGTCTTCACATTCAGATATCACTTGGCTGAGATAATGCATGCTGGCACATTTAATTTTACTTAACACTGTGTAATCCTTGCAGGTAAATCTGTATCCTACACCCCTCCTTCACCTGACATCACAGAAAGAGGAACCCCAGCCACACATATGGTTGAACAACCAACATAGGATCCTTTTTAGCTACCAAAATATTTATTGATCTGTGCTTCCATTATTCATACACATGTGCATCTAGCAACCAGAGCTGTGTGTGGGCACCCGCAGCAGAGAGAGAGAGGCCAGCCAGAGCCAGCGGACAGTACAATAAGGGTCTCGCTGCTGCTGAACAATAAGTCTGGACTCTGGAGTGACACAATCTGAGACAGCTTTGGCACGCCCCCTCTTTAGTAGCTTGCGGCACCTGGGTGCGGTGCACCATGTACAACCGCCCAGGATCAGCCCTGTTGGACGGTGCCATGCCGGAGAAGCTGTGTGTGGGGTGGGGGCAGAGCCAAGGACTATCCTACCAATGTCATAGCAGATCCTGCACGGTGCAGTTCCCAGCCTCCTCCACTTGTCTGCACTTTCTGCTCTGCATGCTCCTCCTCCAAGGTGTCACTGCTCGCCCAACCTTGTCACCCTGATGTCCAGGCTCTGCTGGACTGCACATGTGCGGTGAGGAGCACAGAGAGGGTGCCCGGCGGAGCCTCTCCCCTCCTCCCCAGTCCCCACCTACTGATCACAAAGGCTTTACTGGAGATGGTAGCCTTATGCTGGTGCCGACCCTGCCTGCCGTGGACAAAACTGGGGACAGACTTGGTCCGAGGACAGTGTCCTCAGTCCGGGGCCCCGGAAACTGGGGATGTCTGGTCACCTTATACAAGGATGCATGTGTGCTCTCTCCTTTTTTTTCTTTGTTTGTATACTTCATTCCAGGAACTGTTTTATTTTGAGCATTCCCAAAAGATATTTAGAAGGGTTCTCACAGATTCCCCACAGCACCAGCAGGTATTCGGGACCTGAGGACAGATACTATGCAATTTGGCCGGAGTTCTGTACCACCACGTATGACGTTTGTAGCCTCCCTCCTGGTACCTGCTTGCCAAAGAGGCTTTATGGGCAAAAAGTATGATTTTGTCTTTCTGAGGCCTGTTGGCATTTTTAGTACAAAGTGCAAATCCAGCATACATTGAAAATGTGCAACAATGCAAGTTAACATGCATTGATATGTGATTTAATGCATTTCCATTGAATTAACTGGAAACCACAAAAAACATGCAGATGATCCATCCTAAATGTATGCATGGTAACAGTTGTTGCTTTTTGTTAATTTTTGGTTTGTAACACACGCATAACTGCCAGGGGACTAACCTGTAGCACACCTATCTTTTACTGGCATAGGCCTGTATTCTCTTCACTTTTGAACCATACCAATGACAGACTAAAAGGGAGGGTCTACAAATGACAATGGGCAGAGTAAGGCTGAGTACACACAAAGTTTTCTTTCATTCAACCCAGCAGGCAGAACAAAAAAAACTAAGCAATTTTAGTGTGGCGACCTCCCCCGCTGTACCTTTGTGTTCTGACAGGGGGACTGCTCTGGGACTGCTCCCCGCCCCCCCCCCCCCCCCAGCAGAACACACTGATTGGCGCTCACAGCTATTGGCTGCCAGTGCTGATCGGATGGTGGTTTTTCAGCATGTACCTTCTCTTCTGCAAAAGCTGGTCGTTAGATGGGCTTCTATCGAAAGGACAGCTGTACACTCTGACCAAATGTCAGCCAGTTCCTGTTAACAGGCTGATATTCAGCTGGTGTGTATCTTAAGGGAGTCATTTGGCAGGTCTGATCACCTATGCAGAGATGAAAAAATCTTATTTCCGTTTATTCACATTATGACCAGGGGTCACTGAGCCCTAGATAGTCAGGCCTATTTTACCAGTGCCTACATGCATTGGTTAACTTGACCAATTTCAATTGCAAAATTTATTTTTATATTTTTTAAGGTCATATAAGGCTTTTATTAGGTACATTGTTTTAATAAAAAACCCTGCTCTATTTCTTTATTATAAGATGGCAATGTAAAAAATAATGCACTGTATATGTGTATGTATGTTTATATATATATATATTTTTTTTTATGTATGTTTATATATACAGTATCTTACAAAAGTGAGTACATCCCTCACATTTTTTAAAATATTTTATTATATCTTTTCATGTGACAACACTGAAGAAATTACACTTTGCTACAATGTAAATTAGTGAGTGTACAGCTTGTATAAAAGTGTAAATTTGCTGTCCCCTCAAAATAACTCAATACACAGCCATTAATGGCTAAACCGCTGGCAACAAAAAGTCAGTACACCCCTAAATGACTATGTCCAATTTGGGCCCAAAGTGTCAATATTTTGTATGGCCACCATTATTTTCCAGCACTGCCTTAACCCTCTTGGGCATAGAGTTCACCAGAGCTTCACAGGTTGCCTCTGGAGTCCTCTTCCACTCCTCCACGACGATACCAGAGCTTTGAGCTCCTCCACCTTCCGTTTGAGGATGCCCCACAGATGCTCAATAGGGTTTAGGTCTGGAGACATGCTTGGCCAGTCCATCACCTTTACCCTCAGTTTCTTTAGCAAGGCAGTGGTCGTCTTGGAGGTCTGTTTGGGGTCGTTATCATGTTGGAATACTGCCCTGCGGCCCAGTCTTCAAAGAGAGGGGATCATGCTCTGCTTCAGTATGTCACAGTACATGTTGGCATTCATGATTCCCTCAATGAACCGTAGCTCCTCAGTGCCGGCAGCACTCATGCAGCCCCAGACAATGACCCTCCCACCACCATGCTTGACTGTAGGCAAGACACACTTGTCTTTGTACTCCTCACCTGATTTCTGCCACACACGCTTGACACCATCTCAACCAAATACGTTTATCTTGGTTTTTATCAGACCACAGGCACAGGACATGGTTCCAGTAATCCATGTCCTTAGTCTGCTTGTCTTCAGCAAACTGTGTGCGGGCTTTCTTGTGCATCCTCTTTAGAAGAGGCTTACTTCTGGGACGACAGCCATGCAGACCAGTTTTATAAAGTGTGTGGCGTATGGTCTGAGCACTGACAGCCTGACCCCCACCCCTTCAACCTCTGCCGCAATGCTGGCAGCACTCATACGTCTAGTTCCCAAAGACAACATCTGGATAAGACACTAAGCACGTGCACTCAACTTCTTTAGTCAACATGGCAAGGCCTGTTCTGAGTGGAACCTGTCCTGTTAAACCAATGTATAGTCTTGGCCACTGTGCTGCAGCTCAGTTTCAGGGTCTTGGGAATCTTCTTATAGCCTAGGCCAGGGGTCTCCAAACTATGGCCCTCCAGTTGTTCAGGAACTACACTTCCCATCATGCCTAGTTATGTCTGGGAATGTCAGAGGTTTACAATGCCTCATGGGATGTGTAGTTCTGCAACAGCTGGAGGGCTGTAGTTTGGAGATCCCTGGCCTAGGCCATCTTTATGTAGAGCAGCAAGTCTTTTTTTCAGATCCTCAGAGAGTTCTTTGCAATGAGGTTCCATGTTGAACTTCCAGTGACCAGTATAAGAGAGTGAGAGCGATAACACCAAATTTAACACACCTGCTCCCCATTCACACCTGAGACCTTGTAACAATAACTAGTGTCACATGACACTGGGAAGGGAAAATGGCTATTTGGGCCCAATTTGGAAATATTTACAAAAATATGAGTGGGTGTCGTATTCACTTTTGTGAGATACTGTATATATATATATATATATATATGTATATATATATATATTTTTTTTTTTTTCTATTATTATTAACTGACAATTACAGTGTTAAACAGAGACACACTGACATCTTCTCTTTGTAGTGGCATCTGCAGGCTTATTTTGCGAATGAAGCCTCCAGCTTACATGTCATCATGCATGTCATTGCTGTCACAAAGATCACATGATCAGGAACAAGGTTGGCCGCTATTTGTCAAAGTGCTAAGTGGCTTAACACCTTCCCGCCCGGCCCATAGCACGACAGCCTGATGGGGGCTCCATTGTCCTGACTGGATGTCATATGACGTCCCTCAGGACATGCCACAGTGCACGCCCCCCCCGGGGGAGTGCAGTGCAGAGAGAGGTGGAAAAGTGTGTCGCTCGGGCACACCGCATCTCCAATCTCGGAAAAGAGCCTATGTTGTAGGCTCTTTACCACATGATCAACTGTGTCCAATCACAGCTGATCACAGTGTAAATAGGAAGTGCTGGTTATCAGCATTCCTCTATTCGTGCTGACAGGGCATGAGTTTAAGGGAGCCAATAAGTGGCTCTCCTAACGGGGGGTTTGCACTGATAATCAGTGTAGTGATTATCAGTGCAGCCTCATCAGTGATGCCTGCCAGTGGCCCCCAGTGATGCCCATCTGTGTCCACCAGTGTTGCCCATCAGTGATGCCAATTACTGTGTCCACCAGTGTTGCCCATCAGTGATGCCAATCAGTGCCCAGCAGTGGTGCCCATCAGTGCTGCCTTTCGGTGCCCATCAGTGATGCCTGTAAGTGCCTCCTCATCAGTGCCACTCATCATTTTTGGTCTTTTTTTGTTTAGCAAAAAAAAATAAATTCAGTGGTGATTAAATACCACCAAAATAAAGCTTTATCTGTCTGAAAAAAATGATAAATTATTTTTTTGGGTACAGCGTCACAATTGTCATTCAAAGCGCAACAGCGGAGAAAGCTGAAAATTGGCCCGGGCGGGAAGGGGGTAAAAGTGCCCTGTATTGAAGTGGTTATCCCACAACAACACATTGTACAGGGAACATTATGCTGGCCATACACGGCTCAAAATCTTGACCAATTTCTGCTGAATTGGCTGAAATTCAAGCCGTGGGCGATCCTGTTGGCACCACTGGACTAAAAAAATGTTAATATGAAAAATGAGGGACTTGGGCAGAAGATTTTTGGCCTAACAGTGACTGCATCCAATCAGATGCTGCCATTATTTGAGTATTCTGACAGCTGCAGGAGCAGTGGCTGTCAGAATACAACAGCCAGTAGGGGAGATTCCCCCATCCTTGCTGTTTCTGTGGGTTAAATGAGAGAAGTCTTAACGTATATGACTCGCTCTTTTTGTTGCAGAATAATTAAGCCTTAATATATATTGTAATAACACCAGCAATAATGTGACTCCTGCAGAGGGACTCATAGTTAAAGTAATCCATTAACAGAATAAAAAAGGGCTGGGATTTGGTCCCTGGCTGCTCATCACAGCCACTGAAGGCTAACATGGTAACGTGGTGACACTCTGACATTGCGATGGGTTGCCATGGGGAATTACTATAGTTATATAATCGCAAACATTTAAAGTGTCAAGAAATAATCTGAGAGGTGTATTTAGGAAGCACAGAGGACACAGAAGATACATGAAAAGACCAACATAGTGCAAATATCTCGTACTGTATGACGTAAAAGAACTGCAATATCTCAACACTGTTCCTGTCATATAAACTGACTTTATTCCAGAGTCTAGAACAGATGTAGGAGCAGGAACTGAGACATATGAAAGCTGTCATGGTGCCAGATTCACAAAATATGACTTCATTTATAGAAGCCTGTGGAGCTGCAATATGTTTTTATCAGTTTCCAAATGTTCAGTTATGCGAAAGTTTAACAATTTTTTTTTTGGTGTTCCCACTGACTCTGGACTTGAGAATTCAGAAAATGCTGAGCATACTAATTCTTGATCCTAGCGCAATGACACTTGGGGATCCTAGAAAGAGTCACACTAACTCATGGAGGATCCCAGGGAAATGGCACACTCACTCTTTGGCATTGGCATCCTAGATAAAGGACACACTTACACTTGGGGGGTCTCTTAACAATGACACACTGACACTGGTGTTCCCAGATTGATGACACATTGATTCGTCAGGTCCCAGAACAAGGACACACTAACACGTGGGGGTCTCTTAACAATGACACACTGACACTGGGGTTCTCAGATTGATGACACATTGATATGTCAGGTCCCAAAAAAAAGGATACACTCACACATTGGGGTCTCTTAACAATGACACATTGACACTGGGGTTACCAGATTGATGATACCTTGATACGTCAGGTCCCAGAAAAAGCACACACTAACAACTATCTGTCCCAGAACAATGATACACTTATTATAGGGGTCCCAGAATAATATAAGGTTAACAGTGGGGGTCCCAGAGCAAAGACACTTTGGGAGATGGGGGGAATGATTCAGACCAGTGACACGTTAACAATAACGCTTTCGAACAATGACAGACTGACACTTGGGAGTTGGGAACCCAGAACGAGACACTGGGGTCCACAGAAAAAAAACACAATGACATTTTGGAGACCCTACTACAGTAAAGCTCTAAAACTTGGGGGCCTGAGAACCATAACACAATGACACGCGAAGGCCCAGAACAATGACCCAGAACTTGGGATCCTGAAATAATGTCACATTGACACTAATGCATATAAGTGTTCAGCCATGTATAGCCATTTACTTTTATGGGTGGCATCATGGCCCCCAGTTCAGAAAAGCGCCAAAAATGGTATACTACAAGACTCAAGAGCATGCAAACGTCCATGAGCATGAGGCCTTAGATTCACCTTACTGTTTTCTGCTTCAGTTTTGAATGTAGCGGTTTTCTTTGAGGCCATAAAAACTGTTCTCAGTAGTGACATTTTTACATATGAGTCCTACACACAACGACAACGACGTACAGGGGTTGATTTACTGAAACTGGAGAGTGCAAACTTTGGTGTTGCTGTGCATGGTAGCCAATCAGCTCCTTTAATTAAGCTTTGAAAATACAACCTGGAAGCTAACTGGTTTCTGTGCAGATTTTGCACTCTCCATTTAGTAAATCAACCCCACTGACTATTAAATGGCCAAATTGTTAAAGCCGGTAATGCATATTGACCTGAAGTTTTCTCCTTAAACATCTAGCTTTGTGAAGTAAAAACTCCATTTTGGTTTTTCCTACATGTGATTTGATATTTAAGTCACTTACATTGACTTCTTTATCTGTCTTTTGTAAATGAGACTATTTGCCTGTTGATGAGTACACTGAAATTTGGGTAGCCTTATAAAGTCACCCTTAGGCTCGGTTTCCACTGCTGCGGTTACAGAGTCGCGCTACTTCTAGCGCGACTCTGTAGTGTTCACTTGTTCGCGGCTTTCAGTGAGACTTTTCCCTCATTATAGAAGGAAGTCGCACTGAAGTTGGCCCAAAGTAGTGCACGAACTACTTTTCAAGTCGCCGCAACTCAAGTCGCGGCAGTGAGAACGGGCCAAATAGAAATGAATGGCTTTTGACTTGCTGTGCGACTTGACATGTGTCAAGACGCACAACAAGTCACACTAGTGGAAACCGGGCCTTAGAGCCCCAGATCAATCTAAATATAAAATGCTAGATTTATGGTAAAACCATGATGGTCCCTGGTCAATGGTGCCCTGGTAGAAGTGTACACTGTTGCTTTTGTCCAAAGATACAGGCTGATAAAGTTTTAGTACTATGGCCTGGTGAAAAGACTTGAAAAATAATGTGCAAGTATTTGCAATGCCTAACAATGGAATACTGAAGCTAGAGGGGTCAAGACAATGATTCCTTAGCTGACCAATATTGAGCACCAATGATGTAGAGGAATAAATATAAGGAGATTACCTCCAATACATGGGAAGTCTTCTTATCATACACAAGGTACATGTAATATAGCTGCCAGTCTTTATAATGCCCAGATACATATATGTGGAAGGCACATCAGGGCTGAATAAACCATTAAGCATGTGGTTGGGTGCAATGGCAATAACATACACTCAGTCCAGGTGCAAATATTGGAACTTGTATTGAAGTAAAGGAAATTAGTTTGCAACAAGCCCAGTGGAAGGAGGCCCAACCGGGAACACCCACGGATGGCAACAGCATGTAGACAAGCAAGTTTCAGCTGAACTGGCAGCATCTGGGGAGAATGCATCCTGGCCAGTAATAGCCCAACTGGGATGGTATCCAAAGAGAGTGCCAGAGCCCTAAAATTTCCCTACTCGTCTTGAACCTTTCCCTACCAGTAATACTGTCCCTGACAGACTGGTAACCTGTCCCTTCACTTCCACAAACGAATGAATGAACGCCACACCCAGGGGCCAAGGTCTTAAATAGACTCTGCTACACCTTACAATGGCCACCAGAGTCGCAAGGGAAGCCAGCATCCAACCAGGTCACTGTCCCAGAGTCTCAAGAAAGTATAGAGGAAACATGTTCCTCCTGACTTTTCTCCTTCTGAACTGCAGCTGCAGATGAGCAAGCAAAATAAGCATGTGCTTAGAGCGCCAAAGGGAAGGGGGCACCACAGACTATCCCCCAGCTGTTATGCCCTAAGAGAATAACTGCACTTTAAAACTAAATGCACTTATCCTTTTTGCCCTGAGTTAACTGGCCCCACTCTCCCCATGGACAGATGTATACCTACCAAGTAACCTATACTTACCATCAGGGAGACAATGGTTGACAAGCCCCATAGATTTCTATGGTGCTATAATGTGCCTATGTGGTCAGGAGAGAGAGGGGACATGTGGGGGAGGGAATCAAATAAACAACACTGGCGTTGTCAATTAGCTCTCAGTAAGTATACATCTGTGGAGGAGATGGCAGGTGGGATCCAAGGGCGGCACCATTCTTGGGACATTGGTTGCCCTTAATCTTGCCCTGACGCACCTGTATCATTTTTGAGTGTGATTATTGCAGCATACTCACCCAATGAGGTCACCGCAAACTTTATACATACAAAATGCCTAATGCACCACTCAGAACATTTTATGCTGCAGTTCAAATAAATAATATGCACATTAGAGCACAATAAAATAAATGTCTTTACATTAGAAGAAGCTTTCAAAATAGAACTGTCCTTCATCCAAAAAGGACGTAAAAAACTCCTGTAGTATAATGCCTCATTGTCATTCACTGTGAAATATGGTAGTGAGCTTTTATGTAATAAATATAATTATATTGCTATCTGGCTTTAAAACAGTGTTAGCATACAGCATCCTAATCACAGCAAAGGATGCTAAAGGAACACAATGTACAACTATGAATTTCTCAGGGCTCCTACACAACAGGTCCACTGCCATGTCCTCCTCAAATTCAAAAACTATGTTAAAACCAATAAAGGCTTCCTCACTAGTGTAAGGAAGCCTTTATGCTGCAAAAACCAGATAGATGAAAAGTAATCAGCATAATTGATTACAATTTTCTTCCCACATGTATAATGGGAAGGCTAGTCTGAAAAAACGTAGGAGTTTAGTATACTTTGGAAGCACCATTTTAAAGACAACCCACCTCAGATGTTTCTTAAAATAATGCAAGAACAAGGTTTAAAATAGGCTACAGTAAGTTGTAACTGTACCCCATGGCAACTGATGGCTAATATTTTTGATTATGGTCAGAAAATAATGCTTTTGAGACCTCTGGTCTATACAGTGAGGAATAGATACCGCAGGCAGATGCATCTTTATTCATAACTTTTAGGGAAATGTGTATGGATAGATCCAACTACAGATAAATAAAGTGTATCTAAAACCAAAACTTTTTTTGTTTTGGGTAGGGTGGGAAGGGGAGGAAAAATCAAAAAAATGTCACTAGAACAGCAATAAACTCCCTTGAGAGAGATTTCCGCCTCACTTACTATTGCAGCCTTTCTCCAACCTTTTTAACAAGAAAGAACCATTTCAGGTCTCGAAGAAGCCCTGCTAATAAATGATTCTTTAGTAATATTAACGCAAATATGAATGATTTAATAATAGAGATGATGATAATAATAAGGGCCAGAAAATAAACTCAGATAGTAAAAATTGTAGTGTTCCCTCACATCGATGGTCAGTGAAGTGCCCCCTTTCATTAGGGATCAGTGGATAAGGGCCCCTTTATGTTGGTGGTTATTTGGAGAAGGGCCCTTTTATATTGGTGGTATTTGGGAGAAGGGCCCCTTTATATTGGTGGTTATAGGGAGAAGGGCCCCTTTATATTGGTAGGCATTGCGAGAAGGACCTCCTCATTTTGGTGGTGTTAGGGTAAAGAGCCCCTTTATATTGGTGGCTATTGGGAGAAGGGCGCCTTTATATTGGTGGTTATAGGAAGAAAGGCCCCTTTATATTGGTAGTTATTGGGAGAAGGCCTCTTTATATTGGGGGTTATTGGGTGAAGGGTCCCTTTATATTGGTGGTTTTAGGGAGAAGGGCGCATTTATTTTGGTTGGTATTGCGAGAAGGACCTCCTCATTTTTGGTGGTGTTTGGGTAAAGAGCCCCTTTATATTGGTGGCTATTGGGAGAAGGGCTCCTTTATATTGGTTGTTATAGGAAGAAAGGCCCCTTTATATTGGTAGTTATTGGGAGAAGGCCTCTTTATATTGGGGGTTATTGGGTGAAGGGTCCCTTTATATTGGTAGGTATTGGAAGAAGTAGACAATGTGGGCTATGTGGGACTTTAAGTGAGACACCGGCAGGTATGCCCAGCGTCTCCATCCCTATATCGGAAAAAACAAATTGAAAAGGATTAAAAACCCAGGGTGAGTACATCAGACTGGGGGCTGGCTGGCTTCCATGCACCTCTTTTAATCCTTTTAAATTAGTTTTTTTTCCGGTATTGGGAGAAGAACCTCTTTATATTGGTGGTTATTGGGAGAAGGGCTCCTTTATATTGGTGGTTACAGGGAGAATGACCCCTTTATATTGGTAGGTATTGGGAGAAGGACCTCTTTATATTGTTGGTTATTGGGAGAAGGGCTCCTTTATATTGGTAGGTATTGGGAGAAGAACCTCGTTATATTGGTGGTTATTGGGAGAAGGGCTCCTTTATATTGGTGGTTACAGGGAGAATGACCCCTTTATATTGGTAGATATTGGGAGAAGGACCTCTTTATATTGGTGGTTATTGAGAGAAAGGCCCCTTTATATTGGTGGGTATTGGGAGAAGGACAGGTGAAGTTGTAGAGCGTTTTAACTGATAATCTTGAAAACTTGTTCTGCTGTTCTGATTTCATAGGAAGAATGATATCTAATTTAGATCCTATGTCTGGCTTCAAAGACAATGCAAAAAAAAGTATGCTAAGGTTTAGGAAGAGTTCTTCGATGGTTGAATATGTTTTAGTACTGAACAACCAATGGTGAAACTATAGTAAATTAAGAGTGTACTGCTACCCCTGGAACCCCAAAGCTGGGTGGGATCGGAGCTATGACCCTACTGTGCCACTTGAGTGGCCCCTAAAAAATGGGGTTGCTTTGAGTATATTAAAGCAAAAGCCAAGTTGCAACCTATAACTGCCTTCTAAGTTTTCCAATTTTATTGTACTAGAAAAAAAAAGATGACATGTGATTGGTTACTGTAGGCAACAAATTCATCTTGCTTCACATTTGTCCCTTGAAGAGACCTGCACTATCAGCAGAAGCCTCCTCTTTGACCCACACAGCAACAAAAGCTCACAATTTGAATGATAACATCATCCCAGGGGATAATTTATTATGTAATGTATGGGCTAAGGTCTGCTGGAGAAAAAGGACTTCAAGCTTCTGCAATTTGCCTTCCTATAGATACTATGGATATATTAAAGGAAACCTATGCCAATGAAATATGGGGATTGCCATTTTGTACTTTTCCTTCTGAAAATGCTAGCTGCTTGGCTGTAATGCCAGCCACTGACATGGATCATGTATGCAAAACAAGAAGTTCTAACTTTGCTTGACTTTATTGGCTGCAGAAAGTAGTGACGTCAGAGCGCCAGGCATAGAAGAGATTGTGGTCCACCAGCACATTGTTCAATCCTTCATGATTCTTTATTAGTTACATAAATACAGCGACATTTCACAGCTCCTAAAGCAGCCCCTATGTTAAGCATTAGTGACTTAACCAGGGGCTGACTGCCAACTTTCGGCCCAGGAGGCAAGTACAATCCAGAGGCCCATGGTGCAGCGATTCGCCCCCCCCCCCCTATTCTCCCTCTTCCCGGCCTCCTTCTGACTCCCATTCCAGGCTGAAGCTCTGCTCCAGGTACTCTCTACCCACTGGCCGAATCCGGGTTCCCAACCTGGCCAGCAGGATGGGGTTGGGAGGAGCTGGGACAGCTTAGTTGGGGCTGGCCAGGGGAGAGTCTCCAGTGGAGCATGGAACCGGCTTCTACTCAGACACAGTTTACACCATCCATGCTGGGGGGTGGGGTTCTGCACTCTTACCTTGTCTTCATCCTGCACTCAGTAGGTCAGCAGTGGGGACTTTTTACTTCTCTTCACCAGGAATCATTTAGGCATTTCTGTAGCAGAAGCAGTGCAGTCTTTTTACAGGGCATCAGAGCAGCCCAGGGGGCAATTGCCCCCCTGCCTCCTGGCCCAGACCTCCCCTGGACTTAACCCCACTGTGCCTAAAGAAGGGGCTTCATTAAGAGCTATAAAACTTGTGACTAATAAGGAAACTTAAAGGAAAGCAAGATGTTCTGGTGATCTACACTCTTTTCTATGATTTGCAATGGTGCCATCTGTGGCAGATCACTGCAATACTCAAACACTGAGTGTTTGGAGTGCACCAAACTCCTTCATTCACAGATAAGCAGGCATGACTGCCAGGCAATTGGCGTTTTTAGAAGAAAGCAAGGAATGGCAGCTTCTGTATTCCTTTTGAAATGTGTTTTCTTTAAGCCTAAAAGGTACCGGTAGTAAGGGAAGATATTAAATGCACATACTCAATAGGGGAATGAGAACTCTGCATAGTGTAAACCATAGCAACTAATCAGCAGTCAACAATCCACTGTCTGTCTCTAGTGGACAGAAATCATATTGTTTTGTATTATTGTACTTTGGACATCACCACTGGGTGATTAAGGGGTAATTCCAAAGCTCGTATGTCAAGGCTGTGTTCTTCTTAATGGGGTTGTCATACTTACTGCCATCTTTTTTTCATGGATGCCAGCATACAGATTTATGCATCTTCTGTATCCAGGGGTTACCTTTCCTAGTTGGATTTTACATTTTTGTAAATTACAACAGGTGGTGAGAGAACCAATGACTTCAGAGCCTGCAACACTGGCAGAGAAGCCATCCACTGAGTCCTCTGGAGATCCATGAAGACAGTGGTTGATTTAACCCATTGGCACCCAACTGTACCTGTCAGCTTAGCCTTTAAAGGACAGACTTTGCAATAAACTAGATCAGTGTTTCTCAACCAGGGTTCTATTGAACCTTAAGAGCCCCTCCTGGACTTCGCTGGAAGCTAGATTTGTGTTTCTCAACCAGGGTTCCATAGGTTGCTAGTGGTTCCTTGAGCTTTAGGCAATGGTGGATTGATCTCCCACCTTCACTGATCACCAACGCAAGTGGGTAATTTTCCACAACTTCTAAACTGATCAATAATGTTAGAGGGGACACTAAGTACACCACATTACTTTTTCTTATATTAAACTTTCTTTAAATTCTTAATCATGTAAATGTATCATGAGCTGTAGGCATAATTATTTTTTTAGCAGGGGTTCCCAGAGAACCTGAAAATTACTCCAAGGGATCCTCAGTGGTAAAAAGGTTGAGAAAGGCTGAATTAGATTGATTCATGAATTTAATCTCTCTGAACAGAACTAGACACATTCACATGACAAGAGGTAGACCACATGGTCACCATCACTCACCTGAATGACCGTTTTGAAGGTGGACATCTCCACAATCCTGGTGCAGACCAGGTGATCTGGGTCTTCCACCCCTAACCCATAGATCTCCCCCATGGTGAAAATCATTGGAGTGGCCAGCAGCAAGGAGGCCACCCAGATGAAACTGATAAATTTCTTAGTCCTGCTCCTAGACATGATGCTTTTGGCCTTAAAGGGGTGACACATGGCCATGTACCTCTCCACGCTGAGGCTGGCAATGTTCAGGGCAGTGGCATAGGTGCAGGCATCCCTCAGGAAGTAGTAGCCCTTGCACACCACATTGCCAAATGCCCAGGGATGGTGGACCCAGATGAAGTTGTAAGTCTCAATGGGCATGCTGATGAGCAGAATTAGGAGGTCAGAAAGGGCCAAGCTGGCCAAGTGGTAGTGGACAGTGCTTTGCAAGTTCTGCAGGGACTTTTTCCTCACCAAGGTGTAGGCAGTGATGGAGTTTCCAGTACAGCCCACCACAAAGAGGAACAGGTAGATCACGGTGACCAGGACTTTGGAGTAGATGTCCGTGTTGACGTCCAGGTCGCCTTCAGAGATGACATGCCTGGTGCTGACGTTGGACAGGTTCAGCATGACCGAAGTGGTGGACAGCCAAAAGTCCTGCACCTCCTGGAAGAGAGGCACCTGTGGAGTTACGTTAAGACCCATGCTGGGTGGCTGGTGCAATATTTTAGCTGCAGAGCCAGGGTTCATATTGGGGACTGATCAAGGTGGAACCCCAAACACGGGACTAAATGGGTCTTCTTCAGTCACTGCAGTCCTTTCATCACCAAAACACCACGACTTAGAGACCAAGCAAGCTTCTGAGACTGAAGAGGATGTTGGTTGGCGTTCTTCTTTTCAATGTGTCCCTCCGAGGGGCCATAGTCGTCTAATGTCTTCATTGACTCAACCTCCCTTTTCTACCCACTCACTATTCCTCCCCCGCCCCACCGCCGGCACTGCTGCTCCCTCCACTCAATGATGCTGGATAGTAGTGCTCATTAATGCTCGGGGTCCATGTCCTGAGTGCTCAGTGATGCTCGGGGTCCGGGTCCTGAGTGCTCAATGATGCTTGAGGTCTATGTCCTGAGTGCTCACTGATGCTCGGGCTCCATGTCCTCGATTCTTACTGATGTTTGCGGTCTATGTCCTGAGTGCTCATTGGTTTTCGGGGTCCATGTCCTGGGTGCTCACTGATGCTTGAGGTCTATGTCCTGAGTGCTCATTGGTTTTCGGGGTCCATGTCCTGGGTGCTCAGTGATGCTCAGTGTCCGGGTCCTGAACGCTCACTGATGCTCTCGCTCTGGGTCCTGATCCTGAACGCTCAGTGATGTACGATGTCTGTCCTAAGCGCTCGGATGCTCGATGTCCTGATCTGATGCTGCTGGCTGTCTGTAACGCTCAGTGTAGATGTGGTTGTGTGCTGAGCCCCCGGTGCTGAGATGTGTCAGCTTCCTAAGCGCTCAATTCTTACCGCTGTCTGCGAGCGCTCAGTGCTACTGGACGTCAGGATATTCACTGTGACTGCCTAACATAGTTTTCTACCAATTCCTATTCTCCCTAGCTGCTTTTCTACTCTTCCTGTATGTTTTACCCTCTGTTCCTCTCTCTGCCCCCCTCTCTCTTCCTCTCTGCCTATATCTTTTCCCCTCGATTTCACATTCCTCTGCCTCTATCTCTCTATGTACTTCTCTATCTCTCTATGTACTTCTCTATCTCTCTATGGACTTCTCTACCTCTCTACCTCTTTATGTACTTCTCTACCTCTCTATGTACTTCTCTACCTCTCTATGTACTTCTCTATCTCTCTATGTACTTCTCTATCTCTCTATGGACTTCTCTACCTCTCTATCTCTCTGTGTACTTCTCTACCTCTCTATCTCTCTATGTACTTCTCTATCTCTCTATGCACTTCTCTATCTCTCTATGTACTTCTCTATCTCTCTATGGACTTCTCTATCTCTCTACCTCTTTATGTACTTCTCTACCTCTGTATGTACTTCTCTACCTCTCTATGTACTTCTCTCTCTCTCTATGTACTTCTCTACCTCTCTATGTACTTCTCTACCTCTCTATGGACTTCTCTATCTCTCTACCTCTCTATGTACTTCACTACCTCTCTATGGACTTCTCTATCTCTCTATGTACTTCTCTACCTCTCTATGTACTTCTCTCTCTCTCTATGTACATCGCTATCTCTCTATGTACTTCTCTACCTCTCTATGTACTTCTCTACCTCTCTATGGACTTCTCTATCTCTCTATGTACTTCTCTACCTCTCTATGTACTTCTCTACCTCTCTATGGACTTCTCTATCTCTCTATGTACTTCTCTGTTTCTCTATCTCTCTATGTACTTCTCTACCTCTCTATGTACTTCTCTATCTCTCTACCTCTTTATGTACTTCTCTATCTCTTTATGTACTTCTCTACCTCTCTATGTACTTCTCTACCTCTCTACCTCTCTCTATGCTTTTCATATCTCTCTACTTCTCCATGTATCTCTCCCCCCCCCCCCCCCCCCATTTCTCTATGCCTCTGTTTAAATGATTTCCTCTTTCTCTCATTCCCTTTATCTGTGCCTCTTGCTTTCATTCTCTACTATGTCCCCCTTTGTGCTTCCATTTTCATTTTCTCTTTCTCCCCATCTCTCTCTTTACCTCTCTCTATCTCCCCCTCTCTTTTTCTGCCCCCCGTATTTCTCTCTAAACCTCTCTCTCTCTCTCTCTGCTTCTCTCTTTCTCTCTCTCTTTCTCTACCCCCTCCTCTCTCTCATTCTCTGTGCCCCCATTTCTCTCTGCCCCCCTATTCTCTTTTTCTCTGTCACCTGTATTTCTCTCTGCCTCTCTCTATCTCTCTCTTCCCCCCACTATTTCTCTCTACTCAACCCCCCTCTCTTTCTCTGCTCCTCTCTATTACTCTCTGGTCCCCCCCCTCTCTCTCCCCTTCTCATCTCCCTCTCATTCTCTGCCTCCTCTGTTTCTCTCTCTCTCTTTATTTTTTTGCCCTTATTTTCTTCCTGCTCTCTCTCTCTCATTCTCTGTCTTTCTCTGCCCCCTGTATTTCTCTCTCTCTGCTTACCTCTATTTCCCTCTGCCCCAGCTCTCTCTCTCTATCTTTCTTTCTCTGCCCCCCTTTTTCTCTCCCTGCTGCTCTCTCTCATTCTCTGCCCCTTGTATTTCTCTCTTTCTCTGCTCCCCTCTTTTTCTCTCTGCCTTTCCCCTTTCTCTGCTCCCCCTTTTTCTCTCTGCTCCTATCTCTCTCTATCTTTCTCTGCCTCTTCAATTTCTTTGCCTCTCTCTCTCCCTTTCTCTGTCTCCCTCTATTTCTTCCTGCTCCTCTCTCTCATTGTTGGCCCCCCTCTTTCTCTTTTGTTTACTGCCCCCTGTATTTCTCTCTCTCTCTCTGCTCCTCTCTATTTCTCTCTGCTCGTAGCCCCCAACATATTTCTCTGCTCCCCTCTCTTTATCTGTCCCCTCTGTTTCTCTGCCTCTCTCTTTCTTTGTCTCCCTCTATTTCTTCCTGCCCCCTGCCTCTCTCTCTCATTCTCTGCCTCCTCCTCTCTCTTTCTCTGCTCCCCCCATTTATCTCTGCCCCTCTCCTTTTTTCACTGTCCCCTGTACTTCTCTCTGCCTCTCTCTCTGTGTCCCCCCTCTATTTCTCTCTGCCCACCCCCTGTCTCCTTCTCTGCTCCCCACTTTTTCTCTCTGTCGCTATCTCTATTTTGCTCTGCCCCACCTCCTGATTCTCTGCTCCTCTTATTCTCTGCCTCTCTCTCTTTCTTTGTCTCCATCTATTTCACCCTGCTTCTCACTCTCTCTCAATCTTTGCCCCCTGTATTTCTCTCTCTCTGCCCCCTCTCTCTCTCTTTCTTCTCCCCCTCTATTTCTCTTTCCCTATCTCTATCTTTCTCTGCCAACCCCCTCTATTTCTCTCTGCCATCCTCTCCCTCTCTCTCTCTGCCTCCCTCTATTTCACTCTTTCCTCCCCCCTCTCTCTCTCTTTCTCTGCCCCCCCCCTCTATTTCTCTCTCTCCTCCCCCCTCTCTCTCTCTCTCACCTTCTCTACCCCCTCTATTTTTCTCCTTTATCTTTCTCTGCCCCCTCTCTTTCTCTGCCTTTCTCTCTCTCTATTTCTCTCGCAATATCTGCCTCCCTTTTTTCTCCTTCCCCATTTCTCTTTTTATCCCCCTCTCTCTCTTTCTCCACCCCTCTTTTTCTTATTTTCGTTACTTTTTCTTACCACAGCTTGTAGTATACTGTATTTTTTCCCTTTTCTTCAAAAACATTTTGCTTTTTTTTTTTCTACAAAATTTTACTCTAAAATCTTCCTATTATGTGATCCACATTCACTCCATCTTCTTGATCTCCTATGTCCTTTTCCTTTCTTCAAATTATTTTTACTTTCTCTCTTTCCCTTTTTCTCTATCATTCTATCTCCCCTGCTCCCGTTCTCTCTTGCTTTCATTCTGTAGGTCCCTCTTTGTGCTCCCTTTTTAAAATTCCCTTTCTCATTCCATCTTTCTCTCTCCTTTCCTCTCTTTCTCTCTCTCTCCTGCTCTCTCCTCTTTCTTGCATCCTTTCACTGATTTTCTCTCTCTGATTCCCTCCATTTTAATAAGTTCTTCTACTCACTGTCTTTTCTCCTCTTTCAATTTCTTCCTCTCTGTCTCTCTAATTTGGTGACACATCTTCATTTTTGTCTCTATCATACCAGAGTGCACTCTCCATCTTTAATTTACTTTCTCCTTCCTTTCTGTCATATAGTATCTTTTTCAAGGTAGGGTTTAGAGATATAATGCAGTAAAAGGTTAGGTTGCCATCATCCCTGGTTAGATGCAAAAGAAATGGTTTGTTTCCTCAAGCCAAAAGGTAGGCAGGATTTTTTAGGCAGATTTATCATAAAAGTGTAGATTTATTGATAAATTACATCAAAAGAAAAAAACAAAAAGCAAGAATTACATGCAAATATAATGCAGGATCATATGAGTGCTATACATCATTAGTACAATCTATGTTGTGAACTATTTTACTTTTAGCTTGGAGAGGGGATTTCCGGTTGTAGAAACTGGGGTCTGACGCGTTTCGGCATTTATACATTAGCCTTTATCAAGGAAAATATCACCATACTCTATAAAGTGAAAAAAGTGAAGAAAATTGCAAAAAATTAGTGACAGTTGTGCTGAATAACATTCAATATAATTACATCGTTGGGAGGGGTTTGTAGTCCGCAGTTCCCTAAAAGGATGATGATAAATCTGCCTAAAAAATCCCGCCTACCTTTTGGCTTGAGGAACCAAACCATTTCTTTTGCATATAGTATCTTTTTAGCTCTTTCTTCTCTCTTTCTCACTTTCCGTCCCCTCTTTTCCACCATGCTGCACTCTCTCCCCTCTCTGTTTCTTCCACTATGCCTTTCTCACTCCCTCGCGCTCGCTCATATTTCCTCTTTTTCTCTTTGTGTTGCAGGAAACTGGTAAATCTGCAGTCATTTTCCTGCACTCTAGATCAGGTATTGTGCGTGTAGAGAGGTTATAGTTAATGTCAAGGAGAATAAACAATTATCAGTGGCTGATATTTCAGCATGTGCTTTCCCTCCCTTGTCAGAGGAGTCCAGAATCTCCCCGAACACAACATTAAATATTCCTCCTACCACTTCTTTATTTGTTGGCATGAACCTGTAAATACAGAAATATGGGCCCTGCCAATGCCAACTTGTTTTTAAAGCCTATCTCCAGCCAAAACCTTGTTAGTTGTGGGGGCGGAAAGGGTCACTAAGACAAGAATAAAAGAAAGAGTTTCTTGTGCAGTTCATGTACCCTTTGACCCCCTATCACCTGGACAAGAAGTGAGGAAAAAACTTCCCAGTGGGGATACATGAAAGAATAGAAAACCTCACAGAAATCATTTCTTTTCTCTACACAATATTTTGGCTGGAGTAATTCTTTAGAGCAGGGATTCCCAAACTACGGCCCTCCAGCTGTTGCAGAACTACACATCCCAAGAGGCATTGTAAAACTCTGACATTCACAAACATGACTAGGCATGATGGGAATTGTAGTTCCTGAACAACTAGAGGATCGTAGTTTGGGAATCCCTGCTTTAGAGGTCCAAACTCTGAGCGCTCAACCTAGAGTGGCTATCTATTCATTGACTTGAAACAAGTATATAAGTCAAAAGTCCGCTACATAATTGTTCTGGATCAGTGACTCTCTAAAAGTGCCTGTGGACACCATAGAGAAAGACCATAGAGCGAATGGGTTTTCTTAGTTTGACATATTCAAATGCCAATAACCAATGGAACCAGCCACAAAAGCTATTTGTCCTGGTTGGATTTTTTTTTTTTTTAAATTCTGTAGAAGTGATTGCCTGCTGCTAAATAATGCTGCCTGTGTCATACATGCGCCCCAAATTACATTTTTTTTTTTGGTACAATAAAGATTTTGTATAAATTAAAAAAATATATATATAAAAAAGTTTAAAAGCCTATTAAATGTAAGAATTTAAGTTTTTTGTCAGTCACTTTATAAATTATACAAAACTAGTGGCTTGAATATAATGCAGGTGCACAGGGGTGGGTGAACACACCTTTCAAAGTACCCTATCAACATTTTCACAAATGATCCACGAGCCCTGAAACCTGGATGCTCCAATACTGTAACCCCAAATTCATCCACTCAAGTTGAGTCCTGGCTCCACATGGCTTCTACATAGTGTGTTTTGTAGGCAAAAAATTTGGGGGAGCATACCCATGTATTTCTAAAGCTGCTGCAGCTATGAACCAAAAGACATGTATATTAAAAAAGAATAGCGCGCAAATGCAAAAGAAATAACTACCAAATCTGAAGACAATCCATAAATAAAAATGGGGGTTTGGTCCCACCATATGGCCATATCGTGCTCAAGCCCACTACTGCGTCAAAGTACCCCATTATCAGTGGGTCCTACACTATCCATGAAAAAGAGATGAATCCAGCCTAACCCTTGGAGATAATACTCCTTGCTGGGAAGGATGTGCAAATGCACTACAGGGGACTCCTACTATATCCACTAGATGGTGGACACTGATTGAGTACAGGTGTGTGTGGGGGGGTGGGGAGGGTTGCTCAACCTCGATAGTCTGGTCAGACCGAATACATAATAAACAGGCAAAAAATTTCGGGGAGCATACCCATGTATTTCTAAAGCTGCTGCAGCTATGAACCAAAAGGATTCATCTCTTTTTCATGGATAGTGTAGGACCCACTGACAATGGGGTACTTTGACGCAGTAGTGGGCTTGAGCACGATATGGCCATATGGTGGGACCAAACCCCCATTTTTATTTATGGATTGTCTTCAGATTTGGTAGTTATTTCTTTTGCATTTGCGCGCTATTCTTCTTTTTTAATAGTGTGTTTTGTAGCTGGTTAGTGTTGAGGCCCATCACAGGGCTGGCAAACTAGAGAAGCACAGATTACAGTCGGCTTAACCAGAAGAAGATGGAATTGGTGTTGCTTCCTGGGTTTCAGGGGCTTCTCAGGAAGCTACCAAAAGCCAAAGAAATATAGAAAGTCAAGTCTTAAAATACAAGTAAGTGCTCCTAAATGGCAATACAAATGCCGCAACCAGGTAGTATGTCCTCCTTTATTTGTATTTTACATGCACTCACTCCCTTACACTGCAACTTACAATGTGGGGTGGCTTAACAACAGAAACAGTGCTGTCAATCAAAAAAGCAGTGGGCAGACTTGGTGTGGCCAGTTACTGATTGACAAGCTTGTGAATCAGCACTGACAATGCTGATAGCCATGCCCCCTGCAACATCTAATCCCAATGTAGTTCAAGCAGGCACTGCCTACATGAGAGTGGCAACTCTGCTCTGAATTCTGGTGCAGTGCAGCATTGTTGCCACACCATCACAGGAAGGTTCACTTGTTGGACTTTATTGGCAGGCACCACGGGTATTTTGGGGATTTGCGAGGGGGTTACGAGAAAATGTAAGAGCACTTAAAATTATTGCTGCAGCACATATTTTTTTTATGTGTAACCATAGTTCTACTTGATACGTTTTGACCTGGAGGAACATATTTTTTGTGGAAACTCAATCCTGGATTATACCTGCTTTGTGACCTAAAATAGTAACTCTACCCATACTAATTACCTCCACCTTCACTTTTAGGGATCACTTCTTGGGGAAAGTTACCTTTTTCACACCAAGCCCTTTTACCCCTTTATTTAATCTCCCAGATTTATCTCCAGCTTTACATATACCTCACTTCTTGATTTGGCATAAATAAAGACAAATATAGAAAAGTACAGACCTTCTAACATTGCAAACTGCTTCCTGTACCAGATTTGTTCCCCCTTGCAATACTAGAAAAGTCTGTGTGGCTAGAGTGTTTTAAACTAACTGAATACATTAAGTCCTTCACATCACTCGATCTTTTTACAAGACCATCAAATAGTTTAAATCCCCACTACTTTAAAAACCCAAACCAGCACATGCAATCTCCAATCTATATAATATACTCATTCAACCATCTGAGACAGGCCCTCCTGTAGGCAGATGCAGGTTGACCTTCCTACATGGGTGTCACTGTTGCGTCTGTCTTGCAGGGAGAGTAGAGTACAAAAGGAATATTTATTCCTCTTAGGACTCCACATGGTCATCAGATGGGCTGCTGTCCAATTGGACCCTGCCAACCGAGTGACCCCGCAGCCATCTTTGGTGAGGGCAGAGCTTACAAAAAGCCCTAAACCACTGCAGTTGGTGCACATTCCGTGTATGGTGAGGTTAGGGACAGGAACCCGCTTGACAGGGAGAGTAACCTAACGTAGGGAAAGGATCTAGAGCAGGAAGGACAGCTTAAGGACTGTTGCAGACTTCTTGGGAAACTTTTCAGCTACCAGAGATGTATAGTAACTAAGTAGAGCTACTTCACTACTGTACTTAAGTACCGAAAGGCGGTATCTGTACTTTCCTGGAGTAGAATTTTTTTCTCCTACTTCCACTTTTACTTCACTACATTTTTTCAATGATTTCAATACTTCTACTCTGATATTTTTATTTGTGCTGCATAGTTACAATTATAAAAATTACCACTGCCAGAACAGTAGATGGCAGGTTTCATGAAGCGCAAAACATGTGTATTATCAGCGCATACGAAAATAAATGCTACTGTATGTATAAATAAAAACTGCATTTGAAATAATTAAAAACAATATGATGTTCAAACTTTTGACTTTTTTCTTTAATAACTACATAACACAGTACTTGTACTTTTACTTTCAGTACTTGAGTAGCAATTTTTTTTTCAAAACTACTGGTACTTTTACTTTCAGCAACATTTTTAAAAAAAACTACTTGCAATACTTAAGTACAAAAAATGTTGAATACTTTAGTACTTCTACTCAAGTCACTTTTTGATCGAGCACTTCCACTTCTACTCAAGTATGGGTTTCGAGTACTTTATACAACTTTGTCCGCTACTGTGCCTACTGCATCTGCCTGCCTACCGTCCCTGCGCCAGGTGTTGCCGGCATCAGTATCCCACTCTCCTGCTGTGAGCTCTGTCCACTGTTGTGAGTGTTGCAGCTCAGTTCTTACTGTTAAAGATACTGTGTTTTTTATCTAACAATATAATGCACCTTACAAGAAAGCTGGCATCATTCATGTACGTTGCCGTGCCTTCACCTGCCACCCGCTTGCAATATATTTACTGTGAGCGGTCTGAGACTAAACCTGTAGAGCTGCAAAGTTCCAAATTAAAGTGTTACTAAACCCAGGAGCCTGCATTCACTATATCTGGCCTCCCACAGAACACAGAACATGGAAATGCAATTATTTCAGTAAATATAAATATAAATATAAACTGCTAAATACCTTTTCTCATCAGCAGTAAATAGCAGTCTTGTGACTTCTATCAGTGTTTGGTTAAAGCATTTGGGTGAGGGGTTTCCATTCCACTCTGACGGTCCTATGAGACTGCAGGACTCGACCCCCGTTTCTGGAAAATGCTGATTGGCCCTGTGCTGATCACATGCACACCCCTAACTGAGCATGTGCAGAGTGTCTTCAATGCTCTGTTCTATCAGGAGATGGATTGGGTACAGTGGAAGAAGGGGGGGGGGGGATCAGAGAAGACAGGATCAAACAGTATTTTTACACAATGCAGAGGATTCACTCCTTAGGTTCCACAGTGAGTATAACAAGCATGCTTTACTGCATATACACTTTCTGTCCCTGTGACAATTGGATTTTGAAAATTTTGGGTTGTTGTGGAAACAAGGATTAGTGATAAAGCTTCAGTGCAGTGAAGACACCTATTGCCCAGAAGCTGTTTAGCAGGGAATGACGAGCCTGCACCGGAACTGACGAGCAGGGCCGGTGCAGGCGCATTGACTCTTGAGAGTCCCAGGAGTCAATGCAAGCAGGAAGTCACGGTGCAAGCCGTGGCCGCAGAGGGAGGAAGTGGAAGGAAGGTAAGTGTATTTTCTTCAAAAACAAGGTAAGTAAAGCAAAAAAAAAAAAATCGTGATTATCCAATTCTTTTTCAGGTTACTTCGAGCAAGCGGATGTCAAATTTTCGTTTTGAGGCTGGAACTCCACTTTAGGTTTCGTTGTTAAATGAATACCTCTGAACAGTGCACATTTATTATTTATTTTTATTAGAAATGATTAATCAAACAATCTGCAGCAACCTGTCTTTTTTTTTTTTCCATTGTTTCAGCTGCTCTAATGAAGCGCAACAATCATCAATCGAGTGCTGCTTGCTGCACTTTTCTGCACTCTGCATATAGTAAGAGGCATTTTCTATAAGCGGGTAAATCATAGTATCCTGGACCTAATCAGGAATACAGCTAATCACAGCTATGGACATTGAATACACACAGTGCTGTTCTTTGCTATACAATTCTTACATGATTACGATTGATGGTTGCTCATGCTGTAAGCTTGTCATTTTTTATTTGTTTAGGCTTTGCTAGACAATACAGCGTTTCAAAATGTTCTCTGGCGCTTCAGAGAGGGGTCATGAGCGAATGATCGGGGCAGAAGATGAGACTAAGCAGCAGGGAAATCACAGAAAGGAAGGAACGAATTGATGTGGAAACAAGAATACAGTATATCCTGCTCAGCTGTACTCCAGGTAAGTGTTCTGATCCTTATCATCTGTATGTAATAAATTACTGAATATTTTTCTCACCACCAAAAATGACTTTGTTAACATTACATGAAAGATCTATGAACATCATTAGCCGCTATGTAAAAGTTCCAGTGCAAAAAAAAAAAAGATTTTAGGATGCAATTTGATAGTTGCTCATTTTCTTCTGTGGAAATACTGAACAGGAAGTCAGAGAGTAAAGGACTGATCACAAGTTTTTCCCATGGTCTCCATCTTGTTACAGGCAGGACAATGTTTTCTCATGTCAGTAGCAAGAAGGTGCAAGAAGCACTGATCCACAGAATGAATGAAGCAGGAGTAGGGAGATCCATAAAGTAAAACTATAGTCAAAAATGTTTTTTTTTTTTTTTCATTTGGATAGGATAAGGGGGGGTTATTACCCCTGTTTTTTTTTTTTTGCCATCTGGGGAGATTTCCCTTCACTTACTGCACTTACTGTCACTTGGCCAAATCATAAATTGAGAGGAAATCTTTGCAAAATAAAGAAATCCCTTGGGGCCCCCTAGGTCACCAGAACTAGTGTCGCCATTGGAAGATTTCCCCAATATTACTGTTTTAGGGACAACCCAAATTTTGAGATGTTCATTTTTGATAATAAGTATAAACAGGACAAATAGGCTGCTCAAAAAAAATAAAGGAACACTTTGAAAACACATCAGATCTCAATGGGGAAAAATCTCATGCTGGATATCTATACTGGTATGGACGGGGTAATGTGTTAGGATCTATACTGGTATGGACTGGGTAATGTGTTAGGATCTATACTGGTATGGACTGGGTAATGTGTTAGGATCTATACTGGTATGGACTGGGTAATGTGTTAGGATCTATACTGGTATGGACCGGGTAATGTGTTAGGATCTATACTGGTATGGACTGGGTAATGTGTTAGGATCTATACTGGTATGGACTGGGTAATGTGTTAGGATCTATACTGGTATGGACTGGGTAATGTGTTAGGATCTATACTGGTATGGACTGGGTAATGTGTTAGGATCTATACTGGTATGGACTGGGTAATGTGTTAGGATCTATACTGATATGGACTGGATAATGTGTTAGGAATAAAAGGAAGTCAAATCGTTTGATGGAAATGAAATTGATCAACCTACAGAGGGCTGAATTCAAAGACACCCTAAATATAAAAGTGAAAAAATGATGCAGAAGGCTAGTCCATTTTGCTAAAATTTCAATGCAGCAACTCAAAATGGTACTCAGCAGTTTATATGGCCCCCATGTGCTTGTATGCATATCCTGACAACATTGGGGCATGCTCCTAATAAGAAGACAGATGGTGTCCCGGGGTATTTCCTCCCAGATCTGGACCAGGGCATCTCTGAGCTCCTGAACAGACTGAGGTGCAACCTGGTGGTGTCGGATGGACCAAAATATAATTTCCCAGAAGTTTTCTATTGGATTTAGATCTGACGATCATGGGGGCCATTTATGGTATCAGTTCCTTCATCGTCCTGGAACTGGCTGCATACTCTCTTCACATTAGGCCGGGTATTGTCGTACACTAAGGGGAACCCAGGACCCACTGCACCAGCGTAGGGTCTGACAATGGGTCCAAGGGTTTCATCCTGATACCCAATGGCAGTTGGGGTGCCATTGTCTAGCCTGTAGAGGTCTGTGTGTCCCTCCATGGATATGCCCCACAGACCATCACTGACCCACCACCAAACCAGTCATACTGAATGATGTTACAGGCAGCATAACATTCTACATGGCTTCTCCAGACCCTTTCATGTCTGTCACATGTGCTCAGGGTGAACTTGCTCTCATCTGGGAAAAGCACAGGGGGCCAGTGGTGGAGCTGCCAATTCTGATGTTCAATGGCAAATGCCAATCGAGCTCCATTGTGCCAGGCAGTGAGCTCAGGGCCCACTAGAGGATGTCCGGCCCTCAGGCCACCCTCATGAAGTCTGTTTCTGATTGTTTAGTCAGAGACATTCACACCAGTGACCTGCTGGAGGTCATTTTGTAGTTGCACTTTTTTGGCGCATTTTGCACCATCAATGATTTGCACAGGTTTAAACGTTTTGGGATTTTGCACATATATGGTTTTATGATTTTTTTTATGGTGATATATAATTTTTATGGTGACATATTTTTTTTTTAATTTTATATTTAATAATTCATGATATACTTACGAATTAGCACAATTCTTTTTTACATTAATACCTAGGGACACCAAGAGCAGCACCATTACCCACCTTTTCTTTTATACTCCCTTTCATAGATACCACTTTGGTGGTTAGTCAGGGTGGGTGCAGCAGCCATATATCAACTAGATCCATAGCGCGGAAACACATACCTTAAATACAATATTTCTAGATGTTCTCTGTTAAGGTATTAAACCTTTGCTTTTTGATTTTATGTCTATTTTAAAGTGAACTTGTGGGAAAGGGGCAGAAAAATAAGCACCACTAATACCAGTTAGCCCAGTGCAGAATGCCCCAAATCTGCTGTACAGCAATTCTGGACACTCAATACACAAGGTGCTCTATACTGCAAATAACTGGTCAAACCTCCTTGGTGGTGGCACTGACATCATTCCTTCCCACCAGATGCACCTTACTTCCTGGTCTGAATTGTGATGGGCCCCTTACCAACCAATAGTGACAGACATCCCACAAGAAGGAGCAAGACTCATTCCACTGATTAAAAAATTCCACAATTTTGGAGTCCTATGGTGTTATATCATGGGTCCAAAGTAGAGATTGACCAATTATCGGCAAAGCCGATATATCGAGGGCCGATGTGCACTTTCCCATATATATCAAAATTGGCCCCTGAGGTTACCGATATTGCCGATATTTCGGGAAAGTGCTTGTACCGGAGTGATGCCTGCAGCTAGAGGCATCACCCCGGTACCGGCATCCATAGCCGACGGTCGGCTGTCTTGTAATGACAACCGACGCGGCTGAGAAACAAGGAGCGGCAGGGGACGTCCCCCCCTCCCGCCACCTTCCGTGGCTCGCCCGGGTCTCCTGTCCCACCAGGAGACCCAGGCAACCATCCTGCACGGCCGCCGAAGAGAAGACCCGATCAAAGGCGCATTCAGCTCTGATCGGGTCTCCGTGTAAAAACCCGGAAGTGATGTCATAACATCACTTCCGGGTGCTTGGCGCCAGATTAAAAAAAAATTACAGCATTCAAAACAGCCAAACTTGGCGTTTTGAATGCTTTTAAGTGCAGAGGAGGGGGAGACCCCCAGATCCCTCCACAAGAGTATCTGTAAATAAAAATAAATAAATAAATATTTTTTTTTTAAGGTACGAAAATATCGGCCAATATCGGCCGATACTGATATGCGATGACCAAAATATCGGTATCGGCAATAAAAAAACGATATCGTTCGATCACTAGTCCTAAGTATCTGATGCCTGCTAACAGGAGAAAATAATGCTACTTTTTCTACTCTGCCAGTTTTCAGTTTATTTATCTATTACACTAAAAATATCCTGAAATGTTTACACATTATAATTATAGTATTGCATCTATTAACTTTTGTTATTGTTAATGTTGTGATGTTACTACATGCTGTTATATAAATAACAATTAAAATAAGTGTGTAGTTTTGAGTATAATGAGCCTTTAAATTACAGAAAAGTGTCAATGGCAGAAGAAAGTGGTGTATTTGTAAATTGAAAGACTCCAATTAGATATGTGGTTGGGGGAGGCACAAAGCTGCGTTTTTGCTGCACATCAACCACCCCCCTTAAGTTGCAATAGGCAGTGGACAGGGGTGTTTACATGCCAGGGGTATGATGCTTTGTGAAAACTTCATCAGACATGTAGCAATTGGTGGACAGCAAACCTGCTGAACACCACACACTAAAGCACATGGTGCATGCTGTTGCGGCATGCTTGTCGGTAAAAATGGGGTTAAAACAATGGGGATGGGTCACATCGCTTCCTCACCACCTGTCAGTAGCCTCTGATGCGCGACCAGACCAATAATCCGGCTTTAGAGGAAAGGGGGATTTAGATAAGGCTTGATTCACACTGCTGCAACCCCCATTGCGACTTTGTATTGCAACCTCAATGCAACTTTTGTGCAACTTTGATGTTTTGTAACTTTGGCTTAGACCAACCTGGCCAATACAGAGTGTGACACATATTATCCACTTGACCTCCGGAAGATTTATCCACCTTCCTGATCAGACCATTTTTGGTGATACCGCACTGTGGTACATTTTTTTTTTTTTTTCAAATAATTTTTATTGGGATTTTTCCGTTCGTAAAGCAAAACATAGAATAACAAAAACATAGACCAGCAGGACATAAAAAGGGAGGTTACATATGGTCAGCTTAATCATATGCATGTATATATATATAAAAAATATATATATATTTTTATAAAATGCGTTAAACAGTCAAACCAATCTGACAACGTCATTGTATGACGAAACGCATCGGGGGTTGGCTGACGGCTTGACGCATGCGCAGACGAGGGACGCGGCGGCCATCTTGTTGGTGGGAAACCAACACGCTCATTGAATGCTGACTAACGAGCCTCATACATGTAAGCTGCTTCCTTTTATTTCCACAATAAATGATATAAATACTACACTATGAGGGAATCTTCTATTTATGTTTCCTGAGTGCATGAAGGAGCTTTTGGGAGTCCAATTTGGTCGGTAATAGGAGGAGGTGCACAGATGAGAATGGTTTCTGCCTGCCACAGACTTATCAACATTCTGGGGGTTTTTGACCCTGTGGGGTCCAACGAGTTGGTAAGAGTATTTTGTGATTCTGCTTGGTGGTGGACTTTCCTATTTGCACCCCCCTACTTTTGGATTTATGTGGACTCTACAATTGCACTTGGGACTCTTGTTGTCAGCAATATTTGTGTATTTGGATTAGCGCGACACCATTTCCTATAAAACCAATCTAACAGTCCACCATGTTGTGGAAAATATCTATAAGCACAACCATACCAGTTGGATTTAGCCTGGGCTCACACATATGCGATGTCAGATATTGCATGTCATTCACACCGCATTGCTGTGCAGATCACATGTGATGTCTGCCCAAATGTGAATTCAGCCATACAGTTGCATGGCTGAACTCGCATTGGATTTGCAAAAAGGTGCAGGAACATTTTTTTCCCCACACTGTGATCAAATTACACCCATGTGATCCGATTCCTGTCCGAATCCACAGTTCGCACTGCGATCTGCAAATTGATCTGGGGGTGTCATTACGTTTGTATTGACACCCGCAGCGGTTCGCAGAGGGCAGTGTGAACTGCCTACGGGGGAGATGCGATGCGGGACTAGAATCGCGCTGGTTCCTGCATCGCATATGTGTGAACCCAGGCTTAAGAACTGTTCTAGACCATTACAAAGCCCAGAATAATATCACCTATGTACACAGCAATCCCATTCTGTTCCATACAGTGGTAATCAGCATTGTAGCAGCCTGAAAAAGGGACTAAACCAGGTACTGCTAGCCAAGGCTCCCATAATTTGTAGAATTTATTGGATGTGCCCCTATTGTGATACACCTGTTGCTCCTGCAGGAGAGCGTCATTAACCTGGAGTCACCACTCCTCATGGCTGCATGCACAGTAAAAATCTCCTAAGCGGTGCTTGTTTAGGTGATATTTACACTACCTATAGGTAAGCATTATTATAGGTAAAAGTTACTGATGAAAGTTTACTTCCTCTTTAACCACTTGCCGACCACCCGCCACATATACATCGTGGCAGGCTGGCTCGGCTGCGCAAACCACCGTACCTGTACAGCGGTTCGCGGAAGCGCTCCTGGGGGTGCTGCCAGAGGCGCGCGCCTGCCCCCATTAGGAATCGGGAAGCCGATCCACGGGGCCGGCGGCCGTGATTGTCGTCGGGCACCCACGACCGCTTCCCGTGGAGAGAGAACGACGGTCTGCTGTTGTAAACTCAGCAGACCGTTGTTCTCTATGGAATGAACACAGAGCACCTGTGATCCTCCTATTTAGGATCACAGATCTTTGTGTTGATTCCACAAGTCCTTCCCCCATACACTCCCCTAGGCTCACATTTAACTCTTTGATCACCCCTGGGTTAACCCCTTCCCTGCCAGTGTCATTATTACAGTAACAGTGCATAATTCTAGCATTGATTACTGTAGTAATGTCACTGGTCCGCCCAAAAGTGTCAAAAAATGTCAGTTCCGGGTCTGATCTGTCCGCCGCAATGTCACAGTCCTGCTAAAAATCACAGATCGCTGCCATTACTAGTAAAAAAAAAAAAAAAATTACATAAATCTTTCCCCTAGTTTGCAGACGTGATAACTTTTGTGCAAACCAATCAAAATATGTTTATTGGGAAAAGGATGAAAAATTTTTATTTTTTTATTTTTTTGGGGGAATGTTATGAAGCAGAAAGTGAAAAATGTTTTTTTTTTTTTTTTTTTTTCCAGAATTGGCGCTTTTTTTGTTTATAGCACAATAAATAAAAATCACACAGTTGATCAAATAGCACCAAAAGAAAGCTCTATTTGTGGGGAAAAAAAAATAAATTTTTTTAGGATACAGCGTCATACGACCACGCAATTGTTTGTAAAAGTAATGCAGTGCCAAATGGCAAAAAATGGCCTGGTCATTAGGGGGGCAAAACCTCCTGGTCCTTAAGTGGTTAATAGTATCTATCAAGCCTCGCCAGTATCGAAAAACTTTAGGGGCATGTCCATAACATGTGGAGCAAATCCGCAGGGGACCCTAGACATCGTGGGCATTCAGGGGTGTCACATCTGCCCTATATAAACAGCTTAAAGCGGAGTTCCACTCAAAAGTGTCTCCTCCCCCCCTCCTGTGCCACATTTGGCACCTTTCGGGGTACCCTGTCTCCACTTCCAATGGACTTCACCATGGTACATTAGCAGTCCGGCCCCCCTCCTTCCTCCTCCTTCCTCTGCTTTCTGGCTAGTAACCGAGCGCACCGTGCTTCACGCATGCGCATTAGGGACCCGGCCGTGAAGCCGTGAGGTTTCACTGCTGGGCTCCCTTCCAGGCAATGACGGCGGTAGCATCAGAAAGCCAATGGAAACATCGGCTGGGGTGCCGAAATCGCTGGATTCCAGGACAGGTAAGTGTCCTAATATTAAAAGTCGGCAGCTACAGTATGTGTAGCTGCTGACTTTTAATTTTTAGAGGGGGGGGGGAGAGGCCCCAGAACACCGCTTTAAGTGTACACTCTACGGTTTATGAACAATTGAGATAAACACTGCTTGGGTGATAGGTATACAGAAAGCACTTGTTCCAATATATTCTGCCAAACATCATCGGAGATATCACACTGTGCTACTTTAACTTACAATTGCACGGTCCTGCGACGCTGTACACAAATAAAATGTATGCCCTTTTTTCCCACAAATAGAGCTTTCTGTTGATATTTTATCACGTTTTTTGTTTTTTGTGCTATAAACAAAAAAAAGACCAACAATTTTGAAAAAAAAAAATATTTTACTTTCTGCTCTAAAACATATTCAATAAAAAAATTTAAAAAATGTAATTTCTTCGTCAATTTAGGCCAATATGTATTGTGCTACATATTTTTGGTAAAAGAAAATAGCAATAAGCATATATTGATTGGTTTGCGCAAAAGTTATAGCGTTTGCATGGAATATTTTATTTACTTACTTTTATTTACTAATAAATTTTATTTATTTATTTATTTTATTTAAATCTTTTATTTACTGGAATATTTTTATTTATTTTTTTACTAGTAATGGCGGGGAACACCGACTTATAGTGGGACTGCGATATTGTAGCGTACATTAAGACACTAACCGACACTTTTTGGGGGACCAGTGACACTAATGCAGTGATCAGTGCTAAAAATCTGCACTGTCACTGTACTAATGATGCTGCCTGGAAAGGGGTTAACATCAGAAGTGATCACAGGGTTAACTGTGTGCCTGACCAGTGTTTTACTATACAGTGTTAGGTGCTCTTACTAGGGAAGGAGATGGAATTTTTTCCCAGCTTTGCATAAACACAGCATCCATGCCTTCCCTCTTGTCTGAAGGTGATCTGCCTTGTTAACATAGGCAGACCGCCGTTCTGCCTCTCTGCTTGATGATCGGCGGGTGCCTGCGGACATCGAGTCTGCGGTACGTGCCGCTGGGCTCCCACTGTGCAGGATCACAGCAGGAGCGAGCTGGCGTCATGCACCCAGAAGTGCAGGATCACGTCTATACATGATCCTGCGCACAGCGGCCACCCTGTAGCAGTAAAACTGCTATAGGGCGGTCGACAAGTGGTTATTGAATTTACAAATCTCTGTGGAGTCAAAGTTAAAGTTGCAAAGATAAAACAAAAAAACAACTTCCTTGTGATTTTTGTGATTATAATATAACAGTCAATGGCACCCATGTTGCAAGGAAGACACAGAAAAGTAGTATAGGAACTTTTTTTTTTGTCACTGCGACTTTAGTCACAGCAATTAAGATGGCGCCTATTGCAATAAATGGGTTTGACTTGTCATGTGACTTTCTGTGTTGCACCTTGCATCAAGTCGCACAAGAAGTCGTAGCAGTGTGAAAAAGAAAGTACATGCCAGGTATATAAAAACAAAAGGTGATCAAAGTCTTAGGCTCTGTTCACATCTTGGCATCCCAGATTACGGGCAGAATCACCGCAATTCTGCCTGCCATCCCAAATCGCTGCAAATCGCAGGACGTGCTTGAGATCCACGTCAATCAATTTTGCTGCAAATGTAGCCTGACAAATCGCAGTGAAATCACGCAATTTGAATCGTGGGTTGCCTGTCGCCCAAAAGAAGTTCCAGGGACGGAGATTGCAATCGCGTCCAATGATTTGCGGCAATTCAGGATCAGTACCGGAGCGATTCCGCCCGCAATCTTGATGTGAACAGAGCCTAAGACTTTGATCACCTTTTTTTTTTATACCTAGAAAGTATTTTATTTTTCACACTGCTGCGACTTGATGCGACGTGCAACACAGCAAGTCAAATGACAAGTCAAAACACATTCATTGCAAAAGGTGCCATCTTTATTGCTGTGACTCAAGTTGGGATACCGAGATGTGAATGGAGCCTAAGGGCTCTTTCACACGGGCGGTCCGTATGTCCTATTTTTTTGCGGATGATTTGCGGACATAATGTAAGTCTATGGCATTGCGGATGTCAGCGGAATACCATCCGCTGACATCCGATTTTCCTCCTGTCAGTTCTGTTCCGTTTTTTTGGAACGGAACAGAACCCTATTTTTGTTCCGTTCAAAAAATGGAAAGGAAGGAAAATCGGATGTCAGCGGTGTCATCCGCTGACATCCGCAATCCCCATAGACTTACATTAGGTCCGCATATCATCCGCAAACGGATGGGATGATATGCGGACACACGGAGCGGATGACAGAAATGTCATCCGCTTCGTGAAAAAAAAAAAGGACCGCAGCGGAGCTCTCACACGGACCGCCTGTGTGAAAGAGCCCTAAGAGTTCATTTTCTTTGTAGAAAAGCCAATACTGTGTGAAAGCAGTAGTCTCTCTGCAGAGGTCTTCTTGCTAATCATCAATCAGCTTTGCTGATTGTTTTTTGACTCTTGAATTTAAAGACACAGTCTTGACCTATTGAATTTACACTTGAGCCTGAGATTTGACAATAGTTACAAATGTGACATATATATATATTGATGTGGAGAGTTTGCTGTAGGCAGAGATTTAAAGGTCAATGCTGAAACAGGCAGACTGGTTGGTATTCTGTGATTTGCCAGAGCTGTCCATAAACAGAAGATCATTATGGTGTGAAACATCTTGGACATGTCAGATTTATATCTCAGTTTTTAAGGTCAACCTGTGAAGATAAAAATACGGGAACTGCATACCTCCCAATTTTCTGAGATGAGAATGAGGGACACCTATTAGCAAATGTATGTAAGCATAGGACACACCCCCTGTCACGCCCCTTAAAGGAGAATTATACAAAAAAATATTGGTTAAACCCAGGAGTGCTTTTTCTTACTACTACTATTCCTTTATACTGGCTTTGGAAATTTACAACAGTTTAGAAATCAGATGAAATGTTTAGCACTGGGATACATTATTGAAAGATGAAAAGTGCATTTTTTTTATACTATAAAAAATCAGACCAAAATGAAGGACAAATGAGGAGGAAAGAGGGACGCGGGGACTTTGTTCCAAATCAGGGACAATCCCTCAAAATCAGGGACAGTTGGGAGCTATGGTAAAAGCAGGTCACCCTGGCTGATGACATGGGTTCACCCGAGGTGCGGGGTCTAAGTACTAACTGGTATTCACCAGAGCTTCTGATGGTGGAGGTGGGATTTGCTAGATGTGTTAGTACCAGGTCGCGGTCCTCAAGATCGTCTCACCAGGAGGTGAGCAAGCTGGGGTCCAGTAGCAGATATAGCAGGTACAGCGATCAAGCAGAAACGTAATCAGGAAACAAGCCAATGGTCGGTATTGAATGGTTGCAGGTTGGGATTAAACAGAAGCCTAATTAAGAAACAAGCTAAAGGTCAGTAACAAATGGTAGCAAAGATACGGACAGGAGAAGTAGAGACAAAAGCGGGATATTGGCTGGAGGGAGGACAATAATCTGACAAACAGGAAGTGCAGACACATGGCTTAAATCTGGAAGTTCATGGAGCAATGAGTTCAAGGTTAAAGACAAACAAGATTCAAGGCAGGATCATTTAAGGAATTGTCCAGGGAACTGTTCAACATTCCAGGTGGATCAGCAAGCAAAGTCATTGCCAGACACAGCAGGGGTCTCAGGTTCAAGTCCAGAAAGGTGGTCTGTCTACCAGGTTAGAAGATAGATAGGGAAAACAGTTCAAATGTGCTGATTGTGCAAGTAGTTCAGTAAACAAGAGCACATGCTATGAGCAGAAATGTAGGCAGAGCAGGCTGGCTGGTAATTGTGGAGCACCACTGAAGAGGTCAACAGGGCAATAAGGATTAGTGCATAGGATAAGATGACCAGATGTTTAAAATTAAATTCGGGGACATATTTTTTTTTATTGGCAAATGGCACAGGACTGCCTAATACACAGAGCGCTGGGTATAAGACTGCATTATACACAGAGCACTGGGCACAGGACTGCATAATACACAGAACGCTGGGTATAAGACTGCATTATACACAGAGCACTGGGCACAGGACTGCATAATACACAGAGCCCTGGGCACAGGACTGCATTATACCCAGAGCACTGGGCACAGGACTGCATAATACACAGAACGCTGGGTATAAGACTGCATTATACACAGAGCACTGGGCACAGGACTGCATAATACACAGAGCACTGGGCACAGGACTTCATAATACACAGAGCGTTGGGCACAGGACAGCATAATACACAGAGCGCTGGCCACAGGACTGCATAATACACAGAGCCCTGGGCACAGGACTGCATAATATACAGAGCGCTGGGCACAGGACTACATAATATACAGGAGGTTGTTAGGCATAGTGTGCAGGGTTCAGAGGTTTGCTATGCACAGAGGACACTTCTGCCCCCACATCCATTGCTCACCTCTGAACCCTTCTCTCACAGATTTTGTCTACAGCCATCCCTTAGCCCTTCCCCCACAACAGCTAAACTCTTCATCTCTCAATGCAGTTGCATCAGCTCTGACCCTTGCTGCCCAATGCCGTCACCTGTGTACCCCCCCCCCCCCCCATCTGCTCACTTCCAGAGTTGTATAAAGTACTCGAAACCCATACTTGAGTAAAAGTACAAGTGCTCGATCAAAAAGTGACTTGAGTAGAAGTACTAAAGTATTCAACATTTTTTGTACTTAAGTATTGCAAGTAGTTTTTTTTTAAATTTTGCTACTCAAGTACTGAAAGTAAAAGTACAAGTACTGTGTTATGTAGTTATTAAAGAAAGAAGTCAAAAGTTTGAACATCATATTGTTTTTTATTATTTCAAATGCAGCTTTTATTTATACATACAGTAGCATTTATTTTCGTATGCGCTGATAATACACATGTTTTGAGCTTCATGAAACCTGCCATCTACTGTTCTGGCAGTGGTAATTATTATAATAGTAACGAGTAACTATGCAGCACAACAAAAAAAATATCGGAGTAGAAGTATTGAAATCATTGAAAAAATGTAGTGAAGTAAAAGTGGAAGTAGGAGAAAAAAATTCTACTCTAGGAAAGTACAGATACCGCCTTTCGGTACTTAAGTACAGTAGTGAAGTAGTTCTACTTAGTTACTATACATCTCTGCTCACTTCCCAGTCTCAGCCCTCCAGTCAGCCAATTTTTGGCTCCTCCACTGAACAGCGGCAGGAACGGCAGTGAGATCGTCCAGCAGGGGGCATTAGGCTGTTTCTCAGCCAGCATGGGATGCCCTGTCTACAATAATCTGGCCCTGAATCCGGGGACAAGACCGGGTACAGACTTGGTCCGGGGACAGTGTCCTCAGTCTGGGGACTGTCCCAGGAAACCAGGGACGTCTGGTCACCCTAGATTAGGAAGAGCCAAGTAGGAAGGAGGAGGGTACAAACAGTACACAATCACAGAGGAGAGAACAGGGTCATAGCAGGCAGGTCATACATGGAAATACATGGAGCAAATACAAGCTTGGTTCAGCAAGAGCACGCTTGGTAGCGTCTGCTATTACATGAATGGTGGGATGCTTTAAAGAAGAACAGCATGGAGCTGGCTTATCACCATCCCTTCCATGTAAGAGCTGTCTTAGGTGGGCTTTGCTCTACTTTAAAGGAACAGCCCAAATCCTGGAACTGGCACTTTCCTTCTCCCGAATAGAAATAGATCTCCTTGCTTCATCAAGCTGCATAAATTCAGCCGTGTATTCAACAACAGTGTTTACCCTGCCTCAAACTGTGCAACTTAGTCCCAGCAGTAGCACAATGGTTGGGGTCATCAAAAACTTGATTCTCTGCAGTTACATAAATATCAGGATCTTCCAGGATTACACTGTTGTGCTCTACATAGGGACAGGCCCATGCTAACGCTTTCTCAGTCAGGAGGCTATTAATAAACAGTGGATTTTTTTCTCTCTGAAATAAACACAGCAGGTTTCATCTGGATGTACAATGTTATATATGAAATTGGTTAAAGAGGTAAAGTCTGCTATTTTTTTTTCTTTTTTTTTTACCTGCAAAGTAAAGGCATAATGTGCTAGTATGCATCGCATACTAGTACATTATGTGACACCTACCTGCAAGCGAAGCCCCCGTCGCCCAGGCTGGAAGCCGCATCCATCTTCCCCAGTCTTCCTTCCAGGTCCACCGACTTTGGCTGTGCTACTGGCCGGAGCCGCATGACGTCACTCCAGAGCATGTGCGTGTTAGCCGCCAGTTACGGCACAGGGCTCTGAAGAAACGGCACAGGCCCTTCAGAGCGTATTCGCCGATGACGCATGTCGGCACAGTATACAGTAAATTACTCCAAAACGGTGCAATTGTAGAAGATTTTTACAGTACCTATTGGTAAGCCTTTCTATAGGCTTACCCAGTGGCGGCTGGTGCATTGGGGGTGCAGGGGCGCCGCCCCCCCCCATCTATGCGTCCGGCTCCCTAATCTACATGCAGGGCGCCGGACGCATGGATTCCAGTGGGGTTTTTTTTTTTTTGAAGCACATGATTAGAGCCAGAGGCTCTAATAGGCTTTAAAAAAAAGGGGTCACAGTTGTGTGACAATAGCGAATGAATATTCGCTATTATCACACTGATTCTCCTCCCAGACAATCAGGAAGTGGGTCTTGAGACCCGTTTCCCAATTGTCCGAAAGAGGAGGCCATGATATTGGCAAAGGAGGAGGAGGGAGGAGACGCAGGGGAAGCCGCTGCTGCTGCTGTCTGTGTCACAGAGGCTTCAAGGACTACTAGTTTGGATTGCCTCATCTACAGAAAAAGGCAAGAGGTGAAGTGGGGTGGAGCCCAGCAGTGTCCAATAATGTGAATGGAACTCGTAATGTAAATAAAAGTGTTACTAAACCTTCAACAGTAAGATCAGTGTGTATATGCAGTAAAGCATGCTTGTTATACTCACTGTGGAACCTAGGGGTTTAATCCTCTGCATTGTGTAAAAAGGCTGCTTGATCCTGTCTTTCCTGGTCCTCCCCTTCTTCCACTGTCCCCAATCTATCTCCTGATAGAATAGAGGCTTGGGGGCTAGTTGCACATTCTCAGTTTGGGTGTTTTTACTTGGGAGGGTGCATGTGATCAGCATTGGGGCAATCACTACTGTCCAGACAGAGGATCAGGGGTTCTACAGCCTCATAGGACAGTCAGGGGAGAATGAAAACTCTTCCAGAAGCTTTACCAGACACTGATAAAATTCACAAGACTGCTTTAACTGCTGATGAGAAAAGGTGTTTAGCAGTTTCTATTTACTAACATAATAGCATTTCCATGTTCTGTGTACTGTGGAAGACCAGATATAGTGAATGCAGGCTCTTGGGTTTAGTAATAACACTTTAACCAGGAGTGTGGAGCAATGCATTTGTTATAGTGGCTGGCCAATTGCAAAGCGCTGCCAGAGATTTCTACCACTATCCCTTGTGTGCGCACAGGCGTAGTTTATATGAGCTTATCTACCTTGATGCTTCTAAGTGTAATTTGTATCTTTAATAAAGCCTGTTTATTAATTGGTATCACCCTATGATTACCCTATGTGTGGTTCTTCATTGTTTCCTTCTTGTGCTGCCATTAAATCGGATGGGTCCAGAGAGATTGTCAGTGTGAACACTGCTGCTGGAGAAGTGACCAAGATCGGATTAAAGGATACCTATAGAAGCATGTTTCACCCATATTTAGGGTGTAATATACTCTTATGCACCCACCTCCTGCTGCCAACTCTGTGACAGCGGGCAGGAAATCTTCTCCCTGTACCCGCTGTCACAGTGCCACCAGGCAGTGTTCCACCCACACAGCAGAAATGTTCATTCACAGAGATGTGTGAACGAAAAAGCTACAAGTACTGTACCGCCTGCCACTGCGGATGACGGACTTGTAGTCTGAATTGGCTGTGAGCAGGTGCAGACTGTGCAGGAGCCTCACATTGCACCCACAATCTGCTGGTGCAATGCTCTGTAGACTGCAGTAAAAAAATAAATAAATGCACATTTTCTTATAAGCAAACATATTGTATGTGCACTTTTTTTTTTTGAAAGGTGATTTTATCCACAGCTGCTATCTGTATCAATATGCTAATCTTGTTTAAGAGAGGCATGTAAAGCCAGTGAGCAAGTTTCCACTGGGCTGTGCAGGGACTAACTGTGGTCTGGGTAAAGTCCCCCCAAAAATCCATACCAGACCCTTATCCGAGCATGCAACCTGGCAGGTCAGGAAAGGGGGGAGCGAGCGAGCACCACCACATGTTGATGGGGACAAGGGCCTCTTCCCGACAACCCTGGCCGGTGGTTGGAGGGGTCTGCGAGCAGGTGGCTTATTGGAATCTGGAAGTTGAAAGAGTGTATCAACGTGCCTTACAAAAATTATATTTCATATTACATTTGTTAGGGCTCATTCTACGATAGAATGTGGCCCCCTGCAATTACAGATTTAACGATCCAGACTGACACTCATTCATACGGCCCGGGACATCAGACAGCTGTATTTTGCATTTAGACGACATGTTAAACCACCTGTTGATTCATTCATTCGAACACTTGTCAGTTGGATACTTAGCATTTAGATTACAAGACATGTTGCATAAACAATTGACAATTGCTTACATTAACACATGACAACTGAATGCAGCCGGGACGACTCTGTCACAGGACACAAATTATTATACGGGAACACCTCACATTGACACAAATGCATGGCAAAAGCAAAGGCCCTTTCATGTATTGTTCTGTCTGATATGTAATTTGACTGATGAATTGGAAACTGGTTTGGAGCAGTCTTTCCTGCTCAACAAATGTGCCTTAAATAAGAGCTACACTTGCAATAAAATTAGTTGTGACTGCACTAAGTTTGAGTGCTATGTGTTGTCATAACTCCCGGCCGGACGGAGGGTGAATTCATTATCTATTGGGGGGTTAGCAACTGAAGGGCTGTAATATCATCGTGATTGCCTCCTGACAAGATTGGAGCTAACAAGCCCCCTTTAGCAAGGGGGACCCCCAGATCCCGCACCGCCCATGTAAATAAGTATGGGGCATTGTACCCATTCACCAAAAAAAAGAAATGTAGTGTTACAAAAAACAAGAGACATTTTTAAAAAGTCCTCTACTCTACTATAGCTCTGGTTCTTCTTCCTCCGGTCTTCTCCCTCCGCTTCTTCTCCCTCTGCTTCTTCACCCAGTTCTTCTCCACCCGCTTTTTCTCCCACTTCTTCTCCCTCTGTCTATGACTTCTTCCTCCGCCGACCCAGTCCTCCTTAAATGCTGGCTCCTGCTGTTGTGTCAGGTCCAGTGTCTGCCAGTTCTTATATAGCCATGTTGCATGGCCATCCAGCATCGTCATCCACAGACCCTGCCCCTCATGACGTCCAATGGAGACCCTACCCCCTGTCACGATGGCTATGCTCCATGGCTATATAAGAACTAGTAGAGAATGGACCTGACACAACAGCGGGAGCCAGTGTCTGAGGAGGACTGTGTCATCAGAGGATTAATTAATCTGCAGATGGAGAAGAACCAGGAGAATAAGCTGACTGAGAAGAACCAGGAGAAGAACCGGAGGGAGAAGACCAGAGAAAGAAAAACCAGAGGCAGAAGACTGGAGGAAGAAGATGCGGAGCTACGACGGGGGACATTCTTCATTTTTAATAAAGGACTTTTTGAAAACCGTCTATTGTTTCTTGTAACACTAAACTGCTTCTTTTTTTTTTTTGGTAAATGGGTACGGGTACAATGTACTCCATAAATATTCACATGGGATGGGGGCAGAATCTGGGGGCCCAGATTTCAGATTCCAATAATTCCCCTGCCCGCAGACCCCCACAACCTCCGGCCAGGGTTGTTGGGAAGAGGCACCTTGTACCAAAGCACCCACCTCCTCCTATGTGGAGAGAATGTGGCCTGGTATGGTCCAGAAAGGGGGATGGACCAAGCTTTTCTGACCTGCCAGGCTGCATGCTCAGATAAGGGTCTAGTATGGATTTTGGGGGGGACCCAACACCATTTTTTTTTTAATTTTGGCGTGGGGTTTCCACTCAAGATCCTCAAAACACAAGTCGCATGCCACAAGTTGGATCAGTTAAGATGATGATTCCGACTTCCATTTAAATCAGTGGGCTGAAATCATGCCCAAGTCAAACCAAAGTAGTGCAGGAAGCATTTTCAGACCCGCATAAGTCGGACCAGCTAAAACAGCTCTCATAGGGAACCATTGATTTTGACACGTGATGCGACCTATGCTATCAAAGTCGGATTACATGTCTGATTTGGTGAATCTCCTGATTCTTGCAGTTGTTTTTGACATCAGTGAGTGGTTAGCTGCAGCCGCCGAGCTTGTACACTTTAATTACAGGTCATTGGTGGCAGTAGGTTCCGGCTGCTGTTATTCGCACCGGGCCAAATCTCTTAGGCGAATGTAGCCTATGTAGCCTTACACATTCATGCATATGACTGAATCTCTTCTGTGTAACGGACTTCGCCATTGTAATTTGTTCACTTATTAAAGTTGCTATTTTGTGGAACATTCTTTGGTGTCATCGCTTCGGTATATTTACAAAAAACTATTGATGGTAACACTTTTGATTTTTTGAATGTTGTTTAATGTATGTTGTGTGAGAAAGAAAACATCCTAAAGCAGGAAACCCGGGGCAGCAGTCATGACAGAAGTTTAACCCCTTCACGCCGATCGACAAATATGTAGCCTTGGCTTGAAGAGGTTGTACCGGGGTGATGCCTGCAGCGTTTTTTAGAGCCGGCGGTTGGCTTTCTTGGGATAGCAACCAATACAGCTAAGAAGCTGCTCAGTTGTTATCCCAAGCAGCGGAAGGGAACATTCCCCCCTCCTTCCGCGGCTCGCCACGGCTCTCCCGTCCCACCAGGAGCCCCGAGTGAGCAGCTGGCATGTCCGCCAGCTGGTCGGAGCGGAGACTGGAACGAAGCCAGAATCTGCTTCAATCGGGTCTCGCATCTAGTAACCCGGAAGCGATCTGATGACATCACTTTTGGTTTACAGAAAACCTAAAGGCGCCTTATTTTTAAAAATTACGGCATTCAAAACAACCAAATTTTGAATTTTGAATGCTTTTAAGTGCAAAGGAGGGATTTGGGGACTTATGGCGCTTTTCCACTGCATGGTACTGCATGGTACGGTGTTGGAACGGTTCGGTACGGTACGGCGGCGCTTTTCCACTACATGGAACTGAACGGTACGGCTCTCTTAAACAGTACCACCTCGGTTGTGGTTCCAAGAGGACCATGCCGGTACCATATCCCACAATCCTTTGCATGCAGCCTTGACTGTTTGTCACTACTAGCCACTGATTGGTCAGAGAATCGTTGTTATCCCACCTACTTTACTTTAGTGGAAAAGAAAACCGTACCAAACCGTACCGAACCATTCCAACACTGTACCATGCAGTACCATGCAGTGGAAAACCAAACAGAGCCAAGCAGGGCCGAGCAGGGCCGAGTGGAGCCGCGCCGGTACTTGCAGTGGAAAAGTGCCATAATAGACCCCATATCCCTCAATAAAGAGTAACTGTCACCGCTTATTATTGTCACAAGGGATGTTTACATTCCTTCTGACAGCAATAAATGTGATCAGAAATTATTTTTCAAAGGGACAGTGTAAAAAAAAAAAACAAATAATTAAAATAAATAAGGAAAAAAAACAGTAAAGCGCCCTGCTTGCACGCAGAAGCGAACGCACATGTAAGTCGCGGCCGCAAATGTAAAAAGTGTTCAAATCACACATGTGAGGTATTGCCGTGATCCTTAGAGCAAGAGCAATAATTCTAGCACAAGACCTCCTCTGTAACTCTAAACTGGTAACCTGTAGTTTTTAAAGGGTCGCCTATGGAGATTTTTATTGACCGTAGTTTGTCGTCATTCCACGAGTGTGCGCAATTTTAAAGCATAACATGTTAGGTATTTATTTACTTGGCGTAACATCATCTTTCACATAATACAAAAAAATTGGGCTAACTTTACTGTTTTGTTTTCTTTTTATTCCTGAAAGTGTATTTTTTCCCAAAAAATGTGTTTGAAAGACCGCAGCGCAAATACTGTGTGACATAAAATATTGCAATGATCGCCATTTTATTCTCTAGGGTCTCTATTAAATATATATATACAGTATAATGTTTGGGGGTTCTAAGTAATTTTCCAGCAAAAAATATTGATCTTAACTTGTAGGCAACAAATGTCAGAAAAAGGCATGAATGAGTAAAACAGGAACATAGGCATTATTATGCCCCAATTTCATGTATTTTTTATGGTGTTGCCTTCCTTTAATTCCCCGCACAGCTTGCATCTGTCTGTTTCAGAGTCCCAGCACTTGATTCAGACTCTATGGCATAGGACAATTCTATTAACATGTTTCAGACACCGGTGGCTGTGTTCAATTTGAGTTTGCAGGAAGAGAAGGACACAGTAGGGTGATTCTCATTCATAGTCAAATCACCAAATTGGAACAGCAAAGGAACAAAGGAAGCAACAGAGCCACATCTTTTGTCAACTTGTGGCTGTGCAGTGTGGCAGGAATGCATCGATCATCGGAGCATCTAAACAGAATCACAGGGAACAGGGAAGCCTCATCTAGAAATCTGATCATTTTGTGTAGTGTGTGGTTATAGCATTCCCGATGATGATCTTACCCATATGACAACAGGCTGAATCTTCACAGCAAATCAGTCCACATGGAACGATGTGTAATTACATTATCAGTAAACCCGGAGGGATATTTACACAGACAAGCTAGCAGAAAAGTCACTAAACAGCTCATCAGAGGCTCTGAAGAAAGACAGAACCCAGATAATATGTATAATGCTGTGTTCACAGACCAGGCACTTCACACGTTACCGGCTCTTCCGAGACCAGAAGCACCAGCGTTATCTGGCTGTCGTTGGATTTCCGATTTGTTAAAGTAGATGTAAACTCTGTCACTAAAATGTAAACTCAATCACTAAAATCTCATACAAAGGGACATTCATACAAACTCTACGCTGAGTGCAATAATTCAACATGAAAATAATTTTGAAGGGTAACTCCACTTTTGTGGGGAAAAAAATAAAAAATAAAGAAAAATCAATATAGCCTATACAATTGCGACACAAATCATATTGTAATTGAATGTTATTAAAAATGACCTTTCCTTTTCAATCTGCAACTGTTTTAATTTCTGAAAATGCAATGCAATTAGTTGTTCTGTACACAGAATGTGTACTGACCACACCCCAGAAACATCATTTCCTACTTGTGTGATTGGCTCACCAATTTTCCCAGAAGTCTGCCTAAGATACAAGTCAGATTTTTGGCATCCCCTGCAACAAAAATGTCATTTTGGTGAGATACTCCCAATAGAAACACGTCTAAAGGGATGCAGAGCCTGCATATTTCCTCATTAGAGCCCTGCAGGTGCCACAGCTGATAGATAATTATGAAACCCCTCCCATTTGACCCACTCAGCACAGAGGAACAAACAATGATTTCTTCAGAATAACAAAAGGTAGGAATCTGCAACAAAGTTTGTTATAATCCTTGCAATGTACAGAGATCACCTAGAGGGGAATGTTTTTTTCTCAACAAAACAACAAAGCTTTAAAATAAAATCAGGAAGCTGCATGCATCAAATACCCATAATATAAGATATTGAATATTAAAACTGAAAAATTCTGGCGCTAATCCTTTCAATCCAACAACCATGCAGATACCGTATTACTGTGCAAACTCAAATATGTATGAAATGCGTAGAGCGGAACATAGCCTGCTGGCATAATCATGCATTGAAGAACAAGCAGTAAGGAGAGATTTCAGTGCCTGTACTGTTCTTATGTTTGTAAGTTTTACTTTGGCCTTTAACATAAATACTTGCTAGGTTTACCTGAACTAGGCGGAGTGCTCTTCATTTTACATGTCATATAGCATTCTATGCTTTGTGAGAGGACATAGTGGAAGTGCAACCGGCGGGTAACTTCTACTACCCTTATGATGGTTCATCTGTTTAAAATTGCTGAGTGACCTCATTTTATTTTGTGGTTCACTCTTTCCGGTAAGAGAGTGGAAGTCACAGGAGGAGATTTTTTTTGCAAATCTGTGGCACATAGTTTTCAGTCATATAGTTCACACTGTTTTTTTTTTTTTTTTGGAACGCTTGGAACATGCATATTTACCAATATGAATACCCAATTAGCCAGATTGTAAAAATCATCACCACCCTGTTTTGGTATCAGTATGACTTCATAAGACCTCAATAGCGGGGTTTTACTTTCTATATAGATAGCTATATAGATAGCTGTGAATAAATCAGCTGAAAGAAAATCATAAGGATTTTATTAATGTTTTATTAAATAATGGCAGGTCACATGTGGCATACACAAACCTATTCAAATAGGGTTTTGTTTTTTTTGCTGTTATCTTATGTACAATCAAGGTCCAATGTTACTTGCATTATTTTAAAACATCAAATAGATTTCTGAACTTTTATTTCAGGTTTAATAATGCAGAGAATTAGGTTTCTTTTTTTAATATTGGGATTTCAAGTCCTATACCCTCACCATTTAGTTACCTACCACCAAGAAGTATGAATTTCCCTGCTTTCTTACCTCAAGAGGTATAGCATCTGCCTTCAATGACAGTCCTGTGGTTTGGTATGTTACCTCAGATGCTGAGAAGTTAATACTGGCAGATTTTGTCATGGGGTTCCAGTATGAATAACAAGTTAAAAAAATATTACTTCTGCACGTGTCCTAGCTTCTAGCCTTAGGTGGTATGTAACCCCGAACAACAAACTTCTTCTTTTGGGTCTGCTGAATATACCATTGAGGCTGATCAGAGCACTCATAGTAGATTGTCATTTCCTCCAGCTTTCTACCTGAAAGCCCATACAGAGGTACAGGCGACAAGCTAGGGGAAGTGTCTACAGGAGACTGACATTGCTGACATGGCACCCATAATCCACTGATCTACTGGTGACAGGTGTATTGGCTCTGCAGCCTCCCGAAGGGAAGAAATAATAAATGCACATTTCTCTTTCGTTCATTCATGGACACAGCTCCATACCTTCTTGACCCTTGGGTTTATGCTGCTCCCTACAGGAGTAGGACACTAGGCTGAAAAAAGATTGGCTACGCCTATAGGGCAGTCCCAGGGGGTTTAATCCTACTTCCTGCTATAGGTCTTCAGTGTCGGAGCTGGAAGCTTGTCTTGTCGTTCACCTTGCTTGGTGATTCACGGAGATAAAGTGGTACTTCATCGCTGCCAGTCGTTCCTTCCTAAGGTCGTCTCTGGTTTGCATTTAAATAAAGGCATTGTGGTACCTTCCTTGAGTCCTAAGCCTAAGCACCCTAGAGAGATTGCCTTACATTCTTTGAATGTGATTCAGGCAATCAGGGTGAACCTGGTAGCGACTGAGTCGTTCCGAAAATCGGTCTATTTGTCCTTACGGATGGACCCTGGCTGCGTCTGCTGCGATTATTTCCAGATGGATTAGGCAGACGGGGGTGCAGGCCAATTCCATTAAGGGTCAGGATCCTCCTTTCTCTGTTAAGGCACATTCTATAAGGGCACTTAGTGCCTCTTGGGCCTTCCGTCATCAGGCGTCAGTGGTGCAGGTTTGTAAGGTGCACCTGGTTGTCCGTGCACACTTTCACAAAATTTTATAAGCTGGATGTGTTGGCATCTGCGGATGCCTCCTTTGGCCACAAGGGTTTGCAAGCCACTGTTGGAGAGGATAAGTCCTCTTTGAGGGTGTACTTTTTTGTCAGGTGAGCTCCAGTTGTTCCCGGTTGAGCTCCTGTTTTACCTGGTTGGCTATGTTTAGCCTTTGGGAAGTATGTTTATTGCTGTGTTCTTCCCACTCCTCATGTTGACACTGCTTTGGGACATCCCAAGGGTCAAGAAGATATAGAGCTGTGTCCGTCAATGAACGAAAGAGAAAACTGGATTTTTGTCTTACCGTAAAATCTTTTTCTCTGATGTTCATTGACGGACACAGCACCCACCCCTCTATTGAGTTCTATGTTCTTCTGACACTGCTTCTTACAAAACTGAAGACCTATAGCAGGAAGTGGGACTGCCCTATAGGCGGTCCCACTTCCTGCTATAGGTAGTAGTGTCCTACTCCTGTAGGGTGCAAAATAAACCTAAGGGTCAGGGTCAAGAAGATATGGAGATGTGTCCGTCAATGAACATCAGAGAAGAGGATTTTACAGTAAGATAAAAATCCATTTTTTTTCTTGTAAAAGTATGTACACTAGTAATTTTTTTCCTCCAGGTGACTTTAGCCTTTAAATATTGATTGTCTCAGCTTATAATTGGAGTTTCTGTCATGTTTCAGGTTGTCAATAAAAAAAATTGTGCTCCGTTAATATATTTTCCAAGTTTTGTCAATTGTCAGTAAAAAACCCATCAGGGGTTGGCAACACTGCTGTCCTCTATGCAAGTGCAGTTGCTCAAGAGATTAGTAAATGAGGTGCAGCTGAACTTTGCAAAGAATACCCAATCACGTGCAACGAAATTAAAAAAAACACAATTTTTGCTTGCAGGTAAATCGATGATTGAAGTTAGCAGAGTTTCTGCTCATTTAATAAGCTCTGGAGCAACTGCACTCGCCCAGTGCACAGTTTGTTTGCCTTTAGTAAATCAACCCCACTGTAGCGGCTGGAGGAGCACTGTGCAGTGCGCTCCAGTGTCACTCTCTTATCCTCCTTTACCCCCTCCACTGGGTGTGCAGCTGGAGTGGCCCCGCTCTAAACAGCAGCAGAGCTTGAACTTAGAATTTTATGTCTGAAAACTTGTAAAAGATTAGCAAGTTCTTTTTTTAACCAGTTAACGACCGCCCACCGTAGATGTACTGCGGCAGGCAGCCACTCCCAGGCAAATCGCTGTACATATATAGCTCTTGCTCTCCGGAGTCTAGGGGGCGAGCGCACTCCACCCGCGGCGCGCTCCCGCCCCCCGCGGCACGCTCCCGTCCCCGCTTGTCAGCGGGGAAGCAGATGTGTGTATCAGGCGGCTCCGATTGCCACCTGACACCCGCGATCGTTCCCCACTGAGAGAGAAGGACGGTTGGCTGTCGTACACACAGCCGACCATCCTTCTCCCTGGGATGATCACAGAGCTGATGTGATCCTGCTATATAGGATCACATGCCTCTATGGTCATCTCAGAAGCCACGCCCCCCCACAGTTAGAATCCCTCCCCTAGGCTCACATTTAACCCCTTGATCAGCCACAGGGTTAACCCCTTCCCTGCCAATGGCATTATTACAGTAACAGTGCATATTTTTAGCACTGATTATTGTAGTAATGTCACTGGTACCCCCAAAAGTGTCAAAAATGTCAGTTAGGGGTCCGATCTGTCCGCCGCAATGTTGCAGTCTCGCAAAAAATCGCAGATCGCCGCCATTACTAGTAAAAAAAATAAAAATTACATAAATCTTTCCCGTAGTTAGTAGACGCAATAACTTTTGCAAAAACCAATCAAAATGCGCTTATTGCGATTTTTTTTACCAAAAATATGTAGCAGAAAACAAAAACAAATAGGCCTAAAATGTTAAAACATTTTGATTTTTACATTTTTTTGGGAATGTTATATAGCAGAATGTGAAAAAATATTGTTTTTATTTTTTTCAAAATTGTCTCTATTTTTTTGTTTATAGCGCAAAAAATAAAAATCACACAGGTGATAAAATACCACCAAAAGAAATCTATATTTGTGGAAAAAAAAGGACGTAAATTTTGTTTGGGTACAGCGCCGATTGACCGCGCAATTGTCCGTTAAAATAACGCAGTGCCGAATCGCAAAATAGGGCCTGGTCAGGAAGGGGGCAAATCCTTTCGGTCTTAAAGTGGTTAAAAGTTCCATTGAACAGAAAAGCACTGAGAAAGTAACTCTGTGTACAGCAGAAAAAAAAGTGGTTGCAGCATCTTGGTGATTCCACCTCTTCAAGAATAAAGTTTCACTGTGTAGAACATGGACATGAAAGGCCCTTTCTTCCGGTCCCACTGGATCCCCCCTTGTCTTTTATCTAGACCTGAAGAGGTCCTCCTGCCATTATATTCTGTTCTCTTCATTCGTAAGGCAGCTGAGGGATTTGTGTCAGAACCTGCTCAGCAATCTAATAAAATTTCTGTTCTGTCATATCCAAAGGAAAGTTAACACTGCGAAGTTTGTTGTAGATACATTTTTCTGTTAGATTTTGAAAGTTTTTCTTAGTATGACCGATGCTTATAGTGTCCAGGCAACTCTTATTTCCCTGTAAATCGAAATTTTGGACACCTGAGTCCATATTCAAAGAAGAAAGGAAGGCAACAAGTAAAACCAATGAATTGCTGACTCTATATTGAAAACATTGCAGTTATGGTAACATAGTTACATAGTTACATAGTAAGTCAGGTTGAAAATAGTCCATCTGGTTCAGCCAAAAAAAACAACAAACAGTATTGAAAGCCCAACCATACAATCCCATATACACAATCCTATACCTGTTAATGATCCAGAGGAAGGCGAAAATAAACCCCAGCATAGGATGATCCAATTTGCTACAGCAGGGGAAAAAAATTCCTTCCTAATCCCCTGAGAGGCAATCGGATATTCCCTGGATCAACTTTACCTAAAAAAAAATTTAATACCCATTTATATTATGTACACCTAGGAAAGAATCCAGACCTTTTTTAAAGCAATCTAGTAAGCTGGCCAGAACCATCTCTGGAGGAAGTCTATTCTACATTTTCACAGCTCTTACGGTGAAGAAACCTTTCCGTATTTGGAGATGAAATCTGTTTTGCTCTAGACGTAAAGAGTGCCCCCTTGTGCTCTGTGATGACCTTAAAGTGAACAACTCAACACCAAGATCACTATATGGACCCCTTATATATTTATACATGTTGATCATATCCCCCCTTTATCTCCTCTTCTCAAGATAGAATAAATTCAGTTCCTCTAATCTTTTCTCATAGCTGAGGCCCTTCATGCCTCTTATCAGTTTGGTTGCCCTTCTCTGCACTTTCTCCAGTTCCCGATATCCTTTTTCTCAGACGAGGAAGCAGCCAGTGAAAAGATCAAAAGATCCTAATAGGTAAGTATTTCTTCAATGATCCCAGGAACTAAAGAAAACTTTTCCCGATAAATCTAAAATAAAAGTAATGTATTGCTGCTTACCAGTTCTTGGATACAGTGATTGAATTTGTTTTGTATTTTCACCTGGTGATTCTGCCAATGACCCATATCCTGTCTAAGGATGACAACACTCATTGTATTGCATCTACAGAGGAGCAGTGTTGTTACTCTAAGATAGGAAGTATGTTAGGACTATAGAATACCATTCCCTCTCATCAACTTTGTAACATAGGGGAAGATGTTCTGTAGTACACAGAGATCACATGGACATAACTGATAACTTTGCTTGGGATACTGCTGCAAATTACACAGAACAGCACTGCATTGCTGGCAGGATCAATACATATCACAAAACACTTTTGATGGTATAGTTTTACTGCCCAAAAGGGAGTCAATAAGATATGTTCATTAAAACTAATATAGAGTAGCATCTAAAATTGCCACACAAGCCACTTTGCAGTTTAAAGTTATTAAAAATGGCCTTTCCTCTTCAATCTAAATTTTTATAAAACTATCAAAAAAAATTAAGTGTATTATACAGGTGGTGTACAGAAGGTCAACAGAAAGGTTATTTCTTGTTTGTGTGCTTGGTTTACTAATCTTTTTCCTTCGCAAAATAATTTTAAGTTATTGTGATATACTCACTAAGGGTTAATTATTTATAAAGGTGTAGCACTGCCCCCTTTGGGGGTTGCTTGTAGTTGCATGTTCTTCTGAGCCACCTTGACCCTCTGAACTGTCAAGCCCTCCTGACACTCTAGGTTCAGACTACTGATCGACCGATATCGGTTTTTCGTTGCCGATACTGATACGGATATTTAGGCCATTGCATATCGGTATCGGCCGATATTGGCCGATATTTTTGTACATTTAAAAATTTTTTATTTTTTTTATTTTAATCACTTGTGGAGGGATCTAGGGGTCTAAAAGACCCCAAACCCCTCCTCTGCACTTAAAATCATTCAAAACACCAAGTTTGGCTGTTTTGAATGCTGTAATTTTTAAAAATCTGGCGCCAAGTACCCGGAAGTGATGTCATGACATCACTTCCGGGTTTTTATATGGAGACCCGATCAGAGCCAAATGCGGCTTTGATTGGGTCTTCAGCGGCCATGCAGGCTATTTGCCCGGGTCTCCCGGTGGGACAGGAAACCCGAGCGAGCCGTGGAAGGTGGCGGGAGGGGGGGGCGTCCCCTCCCGCTCCTTGTAATGACAGCCGAGTGGCTTCTCAGCCTCATCGGTTGTCATTACAAGACAGCCGACAGTCGGCTATGGACGCCGGTACCGGGGTCATGCCTGTAGCTGCAGGCACCACTCCGGTACTATCGGCAATATCGGTCACCTTGGTGGCCGATTCCGATATATCAGGGAAAGTGCAGATTGGCCCTCGATATATCGGCTTTGCCGATAATCGGTCGATCACTAGTTCAGACATGTTGTGAATACACTTTAAATGACACACTGACACAATGCAGATTTGCTTTAACTCTTTCAGATTTACTTGCTCAAAAGAAAGACTTAAAAAAGGGGTAATAGTCATCCAAGCCTTAGATAAACAGCCAAGACTTGGTTGAAATAATACGGAACAGTTAAATGACTATTAGCAGTAACAAGTAAATAACACCAATGTACACAATAGCAGACAGTAGGTGAATGGATCTCTCAAGAAAACTATAACTTGCTTAAGAGGAATAATCCTGCTAAAGGGGAACCCCAGGCCAGCCTATAATACCTGTATCCTAATGAGAGATGAGGTAATCTAGATGCCAGTAGCGTGTCCCCCTTAAGAGCAATAAAATAGCAATATTCAGAATGCAAGGCCTTGCTATTATCTTGACCAGCAGTTGGAGCTCAAAGAAAAAAGGATTCCTAAATGCAGCACGGTGTGAGACAATCAATGCAAGGTAGCTGGTTCTAAATAGTGGTAATCTGCTTTTTGATCCAGGTGTAGAGTGTCTGTATAGAGTGTTAAAGTAATAGTGGCTGGTAAGTGGATTTTGGGCAAATGCACTCTCACCAATCCTGAGAACCTTTAATTGCCTCTTGAAGAACAGCCCAAGTTGATTCTTCATACTGCAAACAGGCTGAGATGAATGTAATCGGCTGATCCAGTGAGTCATCCGACTCCGATGTGATCAGCGATGCTGCTGGGGTGTAGGGAGCGTCATCCGTCTGCAGATGGCTGGGTGTCATGCAGTAGGTCGTGGTCCTCTCTCACAGCTGCGAACCGATGCACACACGATGGATTCCAGGAAGCAAGAGCGTGGGCCTGGTCAACAGAATCCCTTTATAGTCTCTCCCACAATTCTCCCCTGGAAATGGCCTACTTGGAGGTGTAGTCAATGAACAGTTCAGCAGTTCAGTAATATCTCTTCAGGAGGCCAAAGTTCCCACAATGCTCTCTTCTAGTCTTAGGAGTATGATGCATGAAATCCGAGAACAGCACTAGGGGAGTATAGAGAAAATCTAGGAAAACAGTGGACAAGTCAGCAGTGTCAGGTAACCGTAGTCCGCTCCCGGCTACAAAGGCATGCAGCTACTGCAACTTTCCTCATTAGAACACTGAAAGTACACCAGGTGCTTACAATAAACCAGACCCTTCCTTTGAATTATCAGTTTTGCAAGGACGCGGTGAAACAAACAGTTAATTCTTTTTTTCAAAACAGAGACTTATCGAACTCTGCTACAAAATTTCTTAAAATCCTTGCAATGTACATTTATTACTCAGAGGAGATTTTTCTCAATAAAGGTGGATTTACACTTTGAAGTGAAAATGCTCTATGCCCGTGCAGGGCAATGCAACAGATTTACTTAAATGCTGACCTCATCGGTTGGATATACTCACATTTTCTTTGCTTTCCTGATTCTTGGCTGCCTAGAGTGAAGAGAAATACCAAATACTTGTGGGTAGTAGGTGATTACCTCCCTTTTTGCTCATGTAACAGCACCGCTCCTCAGGCACCAAGCACTGCCACATGGAGACAGGGGTAGAGCCTTTAGCTCTGTGTAAGCTCCAACTCTTCTTTTTAATCCTGGCAAATGGAACAACATGACTGTGACAGAAAGGTAAGTATGTGCAGAAAATAAGCACATAATGAAAGCACAGGTTCATTTTAAGGTGCAGACACACGTTTAAGCTCGATATTTTGATAATGTGATTATTTCTGTATTCCAAACATATCAATGAGAAATTGATGCTCACCCCATAGTTTGCTGGGCTTTTGACAGCATCAGAAAGAAGATCACTAAAATAACAAACCACTTAGCAAATGAGATTTGTACCTGTATGGAGAAATGCAATTTTAGCTCCTCCATTTGTTGTGAAAAAAAAAAAAAAATTCTATAATTTTATTTTGCTTCATTATCCAGTTTTAATTCGACAGTGAATCTTGCTATACACTCAGCCTTACAAAACAACTGCCTTCCTGGCTACAGTAAGCTTCCTCCTCATCAGAACTGTGCATAAATCACAACCCAGCTTGCCCTGGCAAATCATTCCCTGGTTAAAACCAGTTATTTCCAAGGTGAGAATTATTCCCTGGGCCGCCTATGAGGAAAGGCAACTTAAACAATAGGTGATCACTGCACTTACTGATCAAAGGCTACTTAAATTGCAGGAAATGGATTATAATATACAGAATGCCCTTCAAGCGAATGAGATTTTGAAGGGGAATTACAATGGGACTTGAAATGGAAAATATAGTTCAAAAAGCTGGAACGGAATAAATTAAACTAAATAAATTAAATGCAAGTAAATTATTTAGATCTAGTGCAAACACTCACCTTTTAAAAAAAATAAATAAATATATATATATATATATACTATATATATATATATATATATATATATATATATATATATATATACTATATATATATATATATATATATATATACAGTGAGGAAAAATTATTTGATCACCTGCGGATTTTGAGATTGACAATTATTTTGTGTTTCCTCCATTTGCCATTAATCGCACCAACTGTTGTCACCCTCTCAGCTAGCTGATTGGCGATGGTCTTGTAGCCCTTTCCAACCTTCTGTAGGTCTACAATCTTGTCCCTGACATTCCTTGGACAGCTCTTTGGTCTCGGCCATGTAGGAGAGATTGGAATCTGATTGATTGCATCTGTGGACAGGTGTCTTTTATACAGGTAACAAGCTGAGATTAGGAGTACTTCCTTTAAGAGAGTGCTCCTAATCTCAGCTTGTTGCCTGTATAGAAGACACCTCATTACCTTTATAGAAAACACCTGGGAGACAGAAATCTTGCTGATTTATAGCGGATTAAAAATCTATTTCACTCAATAAAATGCAAATCAAATTATAACTTTTTTTTAAATGCATTTTCTGGATTTTTTTATTCTTATTCTGTCTCACTGTTAAAATAAACTTACTGTTAAAATAATAGACTGATCATTTCTTTGTTAGTGGGCAAACTTACAAAATCAGCAGGGGATCAAATATTTTTTTCCTCACTGTATATATATATATATATATATATATATATATACCGTATTTCCCCGAAAATAACTGTATATAACCTTAATCTTAAATTTATTTTGGCTACAAGGATAAATATTTCTTATTTATTTAAAGTATGTACAAAAAAGTTCCTCCCCCTATCAGCTCAGGAGTCAGCACTGAGAAATTCTGTAATCCCCCCAAAAAAAAACGTAGTTAAAGACCTTGTAAAATCATGTAATTTGTTCTGTAAAAAGATTATATCATGTGCAGTGTGTCTCCTTGTGTAACTTTATTGTGGAAAATACCTTATATACAGCACCGCTGGGCGCTCATGTGACCCGTATGTTTGGGTCGTTGTCCTGCTGGAAGGTGAACCTGCGTCCCAGTCTCAAGTCTTTTGCAGACTCTAACAGGTTTTCTTTTAAAATTGCCCTGTATTTGGCTCTATCCAACTTTCCATCAACTCTGACCAGCTTCCCTGTCCCTGAAGAAAAGCATCCCCACATCATGATGCTGCCACCACCATGTTTCACGATGGGGATGGTGTGTTCAGGATGATAAGCAGTGTTAGTTTTCCGCCACACATAGCGTTTTGCTTTTAGGACAAAAAGTTCAATTTTGGGCTCATCTGACCAGAGCACCTTCTTCCACATGTTTGCTGTGTCCCCCACATGGCTTCTCGCAAACTGTAAACTGGACTTCTTATGGCTTTCATTCAACAATGGCTTTCTTCTTGCCACTCTTCCATAAAGGCCAGATTTGTGGAGTGTACAACTAATAGTTGTCCTGTGGACAGATTCTCCCACCTGAGCTGTGGATCTCTGCAGCTCCTCCAAAGTTACCAAGAGCCTCCTGGCTGCTTCTCTGATTAATGCTCTCCTTGCCTGGCCTGTCAGTTTAGGTGGACGGCCAAGTCTTGGTAGGTTTGCAGTTGTGCCATACTCTTCCCATTTTTGAATAATGGACTGAACAGTGCTCCGAGATTTTCAAAGCTTGGGATATTTCTTTTATAGCCTAACCCTGCTTTAAACTTCTTCACAACTTTATCCCTGACCTGTCTTGTGTGTTCCTTGGCCTTCATGATGCTGTTTGTTCACTAAGGTTCTCTAACAAACCTCTGAGGGCTTCACAGAACAGCTGTATTTATACTGAGGATAAATTATACACAGGTGGACTCTATTTACTAATAAGGTCACTTCTGAAGGCAATTGGCTCTACTAGATTTTAGTTAGGGGTATCGGAGTAAATGGGACTGAATACAAATGCACGCCACACTTTTCAGATTATTATTTGTAAAAAAATTTTTAAAACATTTTCCTTCCACTTCATAATTATGTGCCACTTTGTGTTGGTCTAGCACAAAAAAAAACAATTTACGTATTTGGTTGTAACATGACAAAATGTGGAAGATTTCAAGGGATATGAATACTTTTTCAGGGCAATGTACATAGCACTACCCCCGTAGGGGTTTCAGATGACTGGATTTCCCACTCCTATACAGCCAGGCAACAAGCACTTTCTCCAGACACAAGGAACAGTCTTTGAGCTTGCCTTTTGTTGTTTTATTAGGGGTAATAACTTGGATGGGGATGGGAATTATGGGATGCCTACCTTGACTTGTACAAACCAGGGAAAACTTCCTTTCGAGCACCGACCGTCTCTGGTAAATTAATGATACAAAAGTCCCTTATAGACTAGGAAGTCTCAGTCCTTTGAAAGTAGCACAAAGTGTTGTGAACTGCATTCCGGAGTACCTCCACCTCCCCTGTAGACACTGATCCCAGTTCTAGTACTGCAGGAAATGCCAGCCCACCAGGCTGCTTCTTCACCAGCTGTGTCTCCACCAGCCCGTCAGGCTGCTCTAAAAATCTCCCAGGGCAAGGCTAAAGAAGATTTAAAGCGGAGTTCCGGGCACAAAATCGATATTTTTTTTTTGTGCCCGTCCGCTTGTTCCCCCTCACCTGAAAAGGAATTGGATAGTTAGGTTTTTTTTTTTTATTTACTCACCTTGTAATTGAAGATCAAATATACTCACCTAGTCTTCACTTCCTCCCTCTGTGCCGAGGCTCAGTCGTCTCTTCCGGGCTTGCACTGATTCCTGGGAGCTGAACATCATCGCTCCCAGGAATCAATGCGATGGCACCGGCCCCGCTCGTCACTTCCGGGCGACGCCGCATTCCCCTGCTAAACAGCTTCTGGGCATGCCCAGAAGCTGTGGAGGAATGCGGCACCGCACCGGAAGTGACAAGAGGGGCCGGCGAAGGCGCATTCTGGGAGAAGAAGACGCGGAAGAAGACGCCGAAGAGGACCGCGCCGGCTTCAGCTGCCCACAAGAGAGATGGAAACGCTGTGGAAGAAATTTTATAAGTGAGTATTTCTTCTAAAAGGTAAGTGCGAACCGGGACAGATCAGAGGCTAGCCATTGTGGAATGTACTAGCCCTGACTGTCCCGGGGGTATGTTTGTTGAAAAATGATTTCTGTGCCCGGAACTCCGCTTTAAGCACACCGCTATCTTCCAGAGAGACCTGCTACGTGTGGTAGTCTCTCCCTTTGTAAGTCCCTGACCTTGCTGATGTACTCACACTCTCCTCCTTGCTCCATCATCCACCATCAAATTTAACTGAAATTGAGCAGTTCTGCAAAGAAGAGTGTGCAAATATTGCAAAGTCTAGATGTGCAAAATTAGTAGAGATATATCCCAACAGACTAAAGACTGTAATTAAAGTAAAAGGTCGTTCAACAAAATACTGACATAAGGGGGTGATCCTTTTTCCAATTCAGTGATTCTGTTTTTAAGTTTTTTTTAAAAAAAATGTAATGACATGTTGGTGTTATATCTTTCACTTAAATGTTCTAATGAAATACAGATGGATAAAACGAAAACTTTGTCTTAATTTCAGGCTACAAAGCAAAAAATGGTGATTTTTTTTAAAGGGGGAGATTCTTTTCTATACCCACTGTATGTATTTTATTTGAGTGGATGCACAATCCATTTTGTTATTAGTTGCTTACTCATGGGCAATCATATTTGCTTGTTACATTTACGACTTTAGAAATCCATCATGCCCCCGCATTACAAATGTCAATGCAGGCGGCAGATTCGTTTACCTTTTGTAAATAGGTACCTACATTTTGGGCATGCGCTGCAGTGCGCTGAGGCGAGAGTGTCCACATAGGCACTCCACCCTCAGTGCAGCTGAGCTCACAGACAGTGCAGCTGTCACACAGACAGTGCAATCGATGAGCTGTGTAATCAGGGCTTGATGGGGAACTAGAGTCTCTGAATCCCTACTAGAGCCACCTCCTTGCAGTTACTGCAGGCATTGGATGGATCTATAGCCAATACACAGCCTGCTATTGGCTATAGAATCTGGCCACTACGTGCGGTCAATCACAAAGAGAGCAAACCTGATAGGGAACTAACCTTCTGCATCAGTTCCCACCCTTTGTCAGCGCCACTGGTTGTTAGTAGGCTGTTGGCTGTAAAGTCCTTAACAACCAATGGCGGGTAAGGAGGGGAATGGGTAGCAGCGGCATACGTGCCGCTCTGTTACATACAAAAACAGGACTCAGTTTTGGCCACAAGCAGTCACTTAAAGCAATCTAGGCTGCATTTACACTGACGATTTAGGTCAGTGCATATTGTAGCCACATGAATCTTCTGATTACTGCTGTGACTGTGAGCGACTATGTGCGGCCTATAATGGCAGGTTGCCTGGCGGCTACAGCTATTCATGGCTCTCTCACTAAAGTTGACAGCTGACTAACTAGGAGGAGAGATGCTATTGCTAATAATTTCACAGACAGATGCTAAGAGCAAATGTCAGACAGTGGGAATCAGTAGGCTGATGGTCAGATCTGACACATACAAACTGATCCTAAACAGAGTCCAGTCAGTTAAAGAGAGCAAAGACTGACAGTTAGACCTAAGTCAGGGTCACCTCTTCTGACGCTAGCTAGCTATATGTAAAGTAAGATCCAGATACTGACATCTTTTAGCATACTGGTACCTAATAGGATGGGGGTGGCTGGTGCTCCATCGGTCGGGGGGGGGGGGGGTTGGGCGTCAGAGTCCCCCCATAACTGCAGAGTCGAGCACACAATATATCCCCCCCCCGGGTGCCAGTTCACTTACCTTGCTCCTCCGGACTGACAGGTGGCAACAGCTTCCCCCTCAGTCTCCTCCATGTATGTCCTCTTTCAGCAGCTGTCTCCTCCCTCCTCCTCTGCCAATAGGATGCCTTCTCCTTTGGCCAATTGGCAACCAGGTCTCAGCTCCCGCTTCCTGATTGGCCGGGAGGAGAATCAGTGTGGCAACAGCAAATATTAATTTGCTACTGTCACACAACTGGGTGGGCTCAGGGGGCAGCGCTCTGCCCCCCGAGCCCACCCTTTTTTGAAGCCTATTAGAGTCTCTGGCTCTAATCACGTGCTTAAAAAAAAAAAAAAAACCCTCATTAGAATCCATGCATCCGCCGCCCTGCATGTAGATTAGAGGGCCAGACGCATAGATGGGGGGGCAGTGCCCCTGTGCCCCTAATGGACGGGCCGCCACTGATTTCAACAGTCTTGCAAAGTGGGATAGGGGCATAATAGGGGCAATCCATTGGGTGTCTGTAATCTTCACAGAGACATAACTTACAGTTAGTAGAATGTGTCCCTTGTGCTGATTTCTCTTCTGTTAGTGAAAATCTTCCTCCATCCTGCCCCCCGTAATCTTCCGGTGTGATGAGTTTAATACAACTTAGCAGTTATCACAAGCTCTCTTCAAAAAAGACTGACTATGCTCACTCTTTCTTCCCAAATCCGCCATTCATGAAAGCTGTGCAAGATCTATGAATGGAGGGGGAGAGCTTTAAACCACCCACTGCTCCTCCATTAATAGATCTCTTTCCATCCATAGAAGCTGTAGTACAGATTTTATGAATGGGTGATCTGGGGGAAGAGCGGGCATAGTCAGACTCTCTTGATGAGACCCTGTGGCAGCCCTTTAGGTGTATTACCCCCACCACACTGGAAGATTATGCAGGTGGGGGGGACAGGATAGAAGAAGATTTTCACTAACAAAAGAGGAATCAGCAAAAAGGACACATCCTGCTGACTATTATTATAATACAGGATTTAGATAGTGCCAACAGTTTGCACAGTGCTTTATAACATGAGGGCAGACAGTACAGTTACAATACAATTCAGTACAGGAGGAATCAGGGGGCCCTACTTGTCAGAGCCTACAATAAGCTATATCCCTTGTGCTACTTTTTCTGTTTGTGATTTTGACTGCACCTAGGCTTTAAAAAGGCTAAAGCTGCCCATATACACATAGAATTTCCTTTAAAAAAAATTTGACTTTGGAACATTTGTTCGATTTTTGATAGATATTGTTCGAGTTAATGCGGCCAAATATATGCTCACTTTTGAGCAGGATGAAACCTTTTTCTTGAAATAAATTTTAGCAGCAAATGTGTTTTTTTTTTTTTGTTTGGGAAATTCTATTCATTCCAAAATTTAATGTTGAAAGCAATAACAAATTTTAAAGTTTCGAACGACCTTCATCATGTCTCTGATGGCATTACTGAATGTACTGACTAGATTTTGTTTACGAGCATTCTTGCAAAAATCTGCAAATATATTTCTAGCTGAAGAATTCACACTTTAAGAGGATTTGACAAAAGAAATTTGAAAATGAATTTTCGTTATCAGTACCGCACTTCAGACATTATCAGTGTGCCTTGCCATGCCTTGGTGAATCAGCCCACTAGAGAACTAATTAAACATTGCCTTAATGGGGCTCCCTAATAAATCTAGCATTTCCAGAATATGGAAAAGAATAATTGTCACTGAAATGCAATGCATTAGGGAGAATTTAAATGTAAAACCAAAGTCCAGAAAGATTAAAATTTGAGCCAATAGCAGCTGCTAGTAATGGGTTTACAGTGAAACAACTTCAAATGGAAGCAAGTTTGATGTCAGTGTGGAAATTAGAAAACCCACAGGGGAAGGAGTAAAATAATTACTTAGTGTTGTGCCTTTCAAATTGTATCTTCAGTTGGAGGGCTGTATTGTACAATTGTATTCATCTATATCTGCTGTGGCTGATATGCCTTACTGCTTTTCTTGGAGAGGATGAGTGTATTTAAAGCTGAACTTCGGTTCAGGCAAATATAAAAAAAACCTTTAATCCAGCTACTGTATGTATTCATTATAAAAATAAAATAAAATAAAATAAGAGATTAAATAGAAGGTGTTTCTAAATATAGTTAAATGGTAACAAAATAATAATATTGTAATATGATGGCCTGTAGAGCAGATCTAAAAGGGGTAGGGAGGTAGGGAAAGCAGGGGGTAGGGAGGTAGGGAAAGCAGCATCAGCCAATGAGGGCTGTATTGAATTTCTACCAGTCGAAAATGTGAATTTGCTTACAGGAGGGGGAATCATTTGGATGTATGTGAACAATGTTGAAAACGTATCTTTACAGTATAAGTGAAAATACAAATCAATTGAACATATGAAAATTAAAAAACATGTTCCAAGAAAATGATAAATAGATAAATAAGTATTTTCCGGTAGCGGTCAATATATGTGACTAAAATAAATGTAAAATTCAATAAAGTCTTTTCAAGTGGTGATAAGGTGCAAAGTGCTTTGTGCTCAATAAATAAAAGTTTGTGACTTTAGTGACCTGGATTCCTCTTTTCCTGTGGCTTGTGGTAGAAATAAATGACAGAATTGTTGGGTCCTATGTGCTGTATAGCACTAGGACCTACAGCGCTTGGAGGCCGTGCAGGCCGGATTGGGGTTCCCCTTTGGGGATGATCCTGGTGGGATACAGGTTAGGTTCCTTCTTACCTGATCTCGATCCTCAGGATATGGGGTTAAAAGAAAACCTTTTGAAAACGTCACAGGAAGTGACGAAACGCGTCAAGGTTGTGGAACGCACGTCAGCACGCTATGCACCACGTGGAACGCAAGCCAGAAAAATCCGCTCGCCACTCTGCTAGGAGGTGTTTGTAAGTGGTTTCTTTGCCTGCAAACTTGGAGTTTGAGTATTTCTTCGCTCCGATTTTTATGAATATTTGATTAATAAACTTTTAAAACGATAATACACTATCTGGAGCCTTTCTTTTAACCTCATATCCTGAGGATCAAGATCGGGTAAGGAGGAAGCTAACCTGTATCACACCAGGATCATCCACAAAGGGAATCCCCAATCCGGCCTGAACGGCCTCCAATCGCTGGAGGTCCTAGTGCTATACAGCACATAGGACCCAACAATTCTGGTAAGTCATTTATTTCTGCCACAGGAAAAGAGGAATCCACGTCACTAAAGTCACAAACTTTTATTTATTGAGCACAGAGCACTTTGGCCGCTGATCATCACTTGAAAAGACTTTATTGAATTTATTTATTTTATTCACATATATTGACCACCACCGGAAAATACTTATTTATCTATTTATCAGTTTCTTGGAACTTTTTATTAATTTTCATATGTTCAATTGATTTGTAATTTCACTTATACTGTAAAGATAAGTTTTCAACATTGTTCACATACATTAAGATAATTTTTTTTTGCGGCAAGCGCTGTATATAGCCTAGGCTATTTTTCTATCATCCATTTAAATCTACAGCTGCTGCCACACAATATATATTTTTATATTTATATCTCACTAATTACACACACATATTTTTATACTTTTATTTTATATTTAATCAAAACCTTTTCCGAGGCGCGGGGAGATACACTAGTATAGTGTTATCTTTTTTCAATCATTTGGATGGCCTGGTCTTTTTTGCTTTTGCCTCTTCACTGTCTAGACAGAAATCTGAGTATGGAGAGCTGGAACTGTTTTCCGAACAGAATGCCTTGACTATGAATGAGCTGCTTTCATGATATCAAGTCTCCTGTGAAGGTGCATTATCAGTAATGTCATTGGTTGCTAATAAATGTACAAGCTGCATTTTCGATTATATCATAGGTCTCCAGTAAATCAATAGGCTGCATTTTCTGTGATTTTACTGGTCTCTAGTGACAGTATAGGCTGCATTCTTTTTTTTTCAACTTGTTTTATTGATATGCAAGGGTACATACATTAAGCAGAATGTCAATCATACAAAACAGAAAAATAGCCACAGTAATTGAGGCTAATAGCAGTAGTACATACAGGATCTTACAGAATATATATCCTACAGTGAGGGGCAAAAAGTATTTGATCCCCTGCTGATTTTGTACATTTGCCCACTTACAAAGAAATGATCCGTCTATAATTCTAAAGGTAGGTTTATTTTAACAGTGAGAGACAGAATAAGAACAAAAATATCCAGAAAAACACATTTCAAAAAAGTTTTAAAGTGATTTGCACTTAAATGAGTGAAATAAGTATTTGATCACCTATCAATCAGGCAGATTTCTGGCTCCCAGGTGTCCCAGGTAACAAGCTTAGATTAGGAGCACTCTCTAAAAGAGAGTGCTTCTAAACTCAGTTTGATACTTGTATAAAATACACCTTTCCACAGAAGAAATCAATCAATCAATCAATCAATCAATCAGATTCCAATCTTTCCACCATGGCCAAGACCAAAGAGTTGTCCAAGGATGTCAGGGACAAGATTGTAGACCTACACAAGGCTGGAATGGGCTACAAGACCAAGCAGCTTGGTAAGAGGATGACAACAGTTGGAGCAATTATTCACAAATAGAAAAAACACAAAATAACTGTCAATCCCCCTCAGTCTGGGGCTCCATGCAAGGTCTCACCTTGTGGAGTTTCAATGATCATGGGAACGGTGAGGAATCAGCCCAGAACTACACAGGAGGATCTTGTCAATGATCTCAAGGCAGCTGGGGCCGTAATCACCAAGAAAACAATTGGTAACACACTTTGCAATGAAGGACTGAAATCCTGCAGCGCCCACAAGGTTCCCCTGCTCAAAAAAGCACATGTACAGGCCGGTCTGAAGTTTGCTAATGAACATCTGAAAGATTCAGAGGAGATCTGGGTGAAAGTGTTGTGGTCAGATGAGACCATAATCGAGCTCTTTGGCATTACCTCAAGTATGTTTGGAGGAGGAAGAGGAATATTGCCTATGACCCCAAAAACACCATCCCCACCGTCAAACATGGAGGTGAAAATATTGTGCTTTGGGGGTGTTTTTTCTGCTAAGAGGACAGGACAACTTCCCTGCATCAAAAGGGACGATGAATGGGCCATGTGCCATCAAATCTTGGGTGAGAACCTCCTTCCCTCAGCCAGGGCATTGAAAATGGGTCGTGGATGGGTATTCCAACATGACAATGACCCAAAAAACACGACCAAGTCAACAAAAGAGTGGCTCAAGAAGAAGCACATTAAGGTCCTGGAGTGGCCTAGCCAGACTCCAGACCTTAATCCCACAGAAAATATGTGGAGGGAGCTGAAGGTTCAAGTTACCAAACGTCAGCCTCAAAACCTTTATGACTTGGAGAGGATCTGCAAAGAGGAGTGGGACAAAATCCATTCTGAGATGTGTGCAAACCTGGTGGCCAACTACAGGAAACGTCTGACCACTGTGATTGCTAACACAAGGGATCTGCCACCAAGTAATAAGTCATGTTTTGCGAAGGGGTCAAATACTTGTTTCACTCATTAAAATGCAAATCAATTTATAACCTTTTTTTTTTTTAATGTGTTTTTCTGGATTTTTATGTTGTTATTCTGTCTCTTACTGTTAAAATAAACCTACCATTAAAATTATAGACTAATCATTTCTTTGTCAGTAGGCAAACATACAAAATCAGCAGGGGGTCCAATATTGTTTTCCCTTACTGTAGCATACTATAAAAGAGAAACAGGGCACCCAGAACCCAAAGCAGGGCAATATTTCAAATGTAATCTCTATTCCTAAGACATGTGGAAAAAATACACATAGAACAGTAAAACAGTGCAGAAAAACATGTGCATACCTAAAATTCAAAAAATTGTAATAGGCTGCATTCTTAGTGGTATCACTTGTCTCTGGGCCAGTGAGTGTGGTTAGCTGGAATTCCTGTTTTCTGAACAGAGAATGGCCTTGCTGTGAATGAGCTGATTTTCTGATATTAAGTCTCTTGTGAATAAATTAGGCTGCATTATCAGTAATGCCATTGGTTGCTAATGAATGGATGGGCTGCATTATCAGTGATGTCATTGGTTGCTAATGAATGGATAGGCTTCAATGTCAGGGATGTCACCAATCTCTAGTAAATGGATAGACTGCATTCACAGTGATGCCACTGATCTTTAGTGAATGGGTAGAGTTTTCAGTAATCACGCTGGTCTCTGTTGAATGGTGAATGGATAGGCCGTATTCCCCATAAAAACACTGGTATAATAAATAGGCTGCAATCTCAGTATTGTCACTGGTCTCTAATGAAAGAATAGGCGGCATTGCATTCCCAGGGCTGGATTATCAATGAGGTCACCAGTTTCTAATGAATGGATAGGCCATTTTCTCAAAGGTGTCACTAGTCTCTAGTGAATGGGTAGCTTGCATTCCCTGTGATGTTACTCTTCTCTAATGAAAGGATAAGCTGCATTCCCAGTGATGTCACTGCTCTCTAATGAAATGATAAGCTACATTCCCAGTGATGTCACTGGTCTTTAGTGACATGATGGGCTGCATTATTAAAGATGTCACCAGTCTCTAGTGAATGGATATGCTGCATTCTCAGTGATGTCATCGGGTTCTAGTAAATGGATATGCCGCATTCTCAGTGATGTCATCGGGCTCTAGTAAATGGATAGGCTGACCATTTTTGATCAACATTTTTTATGTCACTGGTCTCTTGTAAATGGATAGACTGTGTTTTTAGTAATCTCAATGGTCTCTGTTGAATGAATACACTTTGGTCTCCTTGGTGTCATTGGTCTTTAGCATAAAATTTATTTTTGGAAACAGCAGAGCCCCTCACATTTTAGTTCCCGTTCACACTGGGGCGACCTGTGAGGCGACCTGGTCGCCTCACAGGTCGCCGTAGGTCGCCTTCCATAGAGAAGCTGCGGACCCGTTCTAATAGGAGCGACACAAGTCGCTCCGACTTAGAAAAAGGGTTCGGAGCTTCTTTGGGGCGACCCGGAGCGACCGTCATAGACTTCAATGTAATGAAGTCTGTGCCGGCCGCTCCGAGGTTGCGGCGCGCTGCTCGCACCGCGACCTCGGAGGTCGCCCCGGGAAGTCGGATCGCCCCAGTGTGAACGGGGCCTTACAGGGCCAAGAAACTGCCTCTGATTATTGTTTAAACTGATGGTGTTATAAGGGAGCTGGGTCTGGGTACAGAAAGATCTGGCCAGTGACCACTTGTGCCTCCATTAATATGGCGGCCTTCTTTCAAGCATGTAGTGCTGAGAAATAGATATGAAAGTGGGTCTACGCAAAAGAGAAGTTATAGAATTCCTACATTCACTGCTGACTGATCTTGTACTTTTTTATTATTAGGCAGTTTCCACCTAGGTCCGCTTTCATATCTCAAAAGAAAGTTAGTGGTGTTTTCAAGGTGGTGAACAAGCACTGACCTTCCCATCCCCACCCTCTACGTGCAGCCTCCGTCCTGTCACTCAAGTGCCTGCATCCTCTTAAATAGAACACATTACTCAAAGTTTTCACAGACAGTACATTACAAAGAAAACAGCGGGGTTTACAGCTTTAGACAAAGATGTCATTTACAAGCTGCTGCTTATTAGGAAAGTAATGACTACATTCTTCATAATTATAAAATAATACATCTTTTATAACACATCTCTAACGATGGATTCCATTGTAAGCAAATAAAAGAAAACAAGAGATGAATAGCATTAATAATCTGACCGAGGTTCGTAAACCTTCACACTCTACCACACTCTGTGAATTTCTCTGTCCCATTTGGAGAGATTACCCATCATTAGCTATAACTGGGACAAAATGTAGACCCTCCATTGGGGATGCATACAGAAAAAAAACCCTGGCAGAGCTTCCAAGCCTTCCTCAGTCTGTCCAGAAATAGAATTTGTTGGCTGAAATGTGGGTTTAACTTAATTTGATAAAAACGGGGCATTTCCAGATTTCTCTAGACACCCTAGGGCCTGTTACTGTTTGGTAAGAATTATCTGGGAGAACACTGCTAGTATTTCTTGCCAATCAAGAATTTGTAGGGGGGAAAGGCAGTAAAAAGGACTGCTCACAGGATGAGGTGGGTGGGATGCCTTGTCGGTTGGAAAGTTTTCAGTGAGTTGTTTCCATTTCTCCTGTTGCAAAGTCTATTCCCAAAGGTCATGTAAAGCCTGGTACACACTATTATTATTATTTTTTTCATTTAACTCATTGGACTGAACGAAAACAAAACTGGAGAGCATGGGAGGAGCCACTGCAATAACTATCTGATGTTAGTACAGCAATCTCCCCTGCTGAGTTATTGTGTTCTGACGGCGACGGAACACGCCGGTGAGCGCTTTCAGCCATTGGCTGAGAGCACTGATCATATGCCAATCAGCAGACCTTTTTCAGTGATGCAGCTTCAACAGAGGCCAGCTTCTGTCGTACCGGCTGCCATACTCACGGGTCTAAATGTTAGCCGGTTTCTATTGAACCGGCCGATGCTGCCTAATATTCAGCCCGTGTGTACAGGGCTAAAGACTGTTCTTAGGGAGCATGATATGCGTGTTGCTCCTCTGAACAATTTTGTGATGTGAGGTTGTGTGCGAACCTATAAATAAGCAACCAAAAATGTATATCAAGTACACATTGTATTTCAACCGAATTTGCGAATCTGCTTAACAATATGAACAGGGAAAGCTAAGTTATTACCAGCAGTCTAATGTCACTTTTTTTGCTATTGCAGAACCTGTATGAGTGTCTAAGGTAGCCTTTCTCAGACTTTTTAACATAGAGGAACCCTTAAAATAACTCTCCAGTCTCATGGAATTGCTAAAGCTCACAGTAGATTAATGTGATGGTAAGTGGGAAGAATTCTCCATGCATTTGATGTCATTGGGAAGAATTCCCCCATACAGGTGGTTAAAAAGTTCACTGGTGTCAGTGGTTACTTATCTCAGAGGCAGAAATTGCCCGTTGCTCAATTAACCCCTAGCAACCTTTGCAGGAACCTTAGGATTCCACAGAACCTTGGTTGAAAGTTGCTGGTCTAAGGTGATCTGGTTAGAGGGGCTTGAGTGAACAACATGGACCTGGCCTTTACTGCCTAGGATATAGAGAATCAGAACATCTAACCATTTGAACTGGTTACATTTGAAGTTCTTACAGCATCCTTGCCAGTGGCATAAATTGCAGTCATGGAGGAAGACTGAGAAGCTCCCCTCTTCCCCAGAGTGAGTGAGTGAGAGCCCCTATTAGTGGAGATATAGGAAAGGTAAAGCCTATGTCTGCAAAGAGGTAGGGAACAAGATCCCTGTTCCGTAATCTGGATGCCAGAGTTTAGACCAGAGATGGGACACACAAGGGAGAGTGTGGACAGAAGTCTAGATTTGATCTTATACATGACTTTTTGGACTTTAGTAAAAGCAATGATGCTTAATGACCTATTTCGATTCATTCTTAGATTTTAGATTTAACAGTTCTGGGCAGTTGAAGCAATGAAAGATAAATTCTGCAGCTCGGCGATGGGCTGCAGCCCTTTGTACAGAACTAAATAGACCTACTTGGTAAAGCAATTCAGAAAACCATTGCTGATGTCTACAATTTATTAATCCATGGCAACCAGTCACATATGTGTTTATAGCCATCAACCTGCGGCAAGATGAATTAGTCGGTCCGGAAAATATGAACTGTGGCCATCTAATTGATCTGACCTTGGTGAACTGAGACATCAGTTCCTCTTTGGTACTCAAAACCCTCTGTTCCTTGTTATTACAGTTGTTCCTCTTGTGGGTCTGATGTATAAATCTGAATACATTTATGTACCATTTAATTGCCTGTATAATGGTCTGTAAATGTCTGTATTGCTCATTTCCAACACTGGTGTAAAGCAGTTCTAGTGGCTATGGCAACTGATCAAATGTTCATTTTCTGTTTAGCAAAACTATTTTTTAAATTAACTTCTGGTGTCTCCCTTTTTAATTCAGCTGTGTAATAATTAAGAGCATTTAAATTTAGCTAGTGTAAGTGTCGGCATTTGTCCTTATATTAGCTTCCTGTAATCCAGTACTCAGCAGGACTTAAAATGATAGACCTATTGGTGTAATCTAGTCTAGCCTTGCATTGTACAGTGTTGCCTTACTAATAAGGCAGGTCAATTATCAAACTTTATTTCTTGAAGCAAAACTCTTTTAACCCACCCACCATTTGCTGAGGCTACATTCACACCTTTTTTTCAAGGGTCTTCTGGCCAGTCTTTTGCAGGCAGCTGTGGGCAGTCATATTGCTGCATTGAACGTCATTCATGTAGTGACTTTTGTGCACCATTTAAGGGTGTACAGTGAGCACCCCTAGGGGGTAGGTCCTTGACAGCCTGGGCTTAGAGGAAGTAGATGATGAAACAATGAACATCATTTAACCAGGATGAGTTATGCAGGACATCTAGTGTCGGAAAATAATTACTGGGGAGGACTTAAGGGTGATTATTGCAACAAAAGCTGCTTTTTTGTTTCTTTAAATTGGCTATTAATTTAAATGTTTTAATTAGAGTTCTGTTTAAACTGTAGAGGGAAAACCAAGGTTGACAACTCTACTATGCAGTCTGGAAGGGGGATCCAGATAGCAAGGCTGACTTAACACAGTTACAAACTCTTTTGGCAGGTAAAACGGTTCACAAATTTGTATTTCAAGCATGTAAACCGTTTTGGCCCAGAGTTCAGCTTAAGAAATAGAATAGGTTTGCCAAATTGTCTTTAATTTTCATGGAAGTTCATTGAGGGTTACTATGTTTGAGATATCATTGTTGTGTCTTGACTTATCTTATTGGACAAGGCCAATATCAATTATCAGGGACAGAAAAAGAGTTGTTGGGGGGGGGGGGGGTGCACTTACTATATGTCTACACACGTGTGCAATATGCAGCTTCAGGTGCATTTTTTAAGCAGCTTTTCTCTTGCCAGGAGTTCTGGCGTTCAGAGGAGAAAAGCTTCATGCAGGGAAAACAAAGCAGTCATACAAACTTGGATTTGCTGGCCATTATGCTTCTATTTTTATGCTGTAAATTCTTTGGAGTGATAATATGGCCAGCCTGAGTCCTTTGTTTACTTATAAAGTGTTGTGCCTTTGCCACCCCCGCCTCATCTTGCATGTAGGTGTGCATAGAGGATGTAAATGGTTTTTTCTATAGAAAATGCTACCTTCCAGGCTTCAGGACGCATCCCTAGCTGTCAGCTGTTTCTGTTAGTTGGTTAGAGTAGTTAAAAGGTGCTAATATGTACAGTAAGACAGGGACATTGTAAATTATTACAGTTTAAAGTTGAACTCCACTTTGTTATTTGGGTTTTTAAAGGGGAAGTTGAAGTATTATAAAAGCTTTGGATTACTTTACATTAAAATAAGAAACATGTTATACTAACCTGCTCTGTGCAGTGGTTTTGCACAGAGCAGCCCAGATTCTCCTCTTCTTAGGTTCTCCACCGGTGTTCCAGGCCCCTCCCTCCTGCCGAGTGCCCCTCATATCAAGCTGCTTGCTATTGGGGCACCCAGCCAGGCTCGCTCTCGAGCCGCTGCTCTGCGCGTCCATTCACACATAGAGCTGTGGCTCTCCTCATTGGCTCACTGGCTGTGATTGACAGCAGTGGGAGCCAATGAGGAGGGGAAGTCACTGGAGAGATTAGGCTCTCATGCACAGCTCTGGAGAAAGATCAGGCTCGGGTATGTTTTGGGGAGCTGGGGGGGGCTGCTGCATAGAGAAGGTAGAAAACCTTGAGCCTTTAGAACCACTTTGATATATAAAACTCTTATCTTCGTTTTTTTATTGATGTCTGTGCAAGCTGCATCTGCCCTGGGCTGAGGAAGCAGGACCTTTGTCTTCAGTTATTCATAAGGACCCTTTTTCCTCATATGGACCACATGCAATTTTCCTGATCTGTTGGGACAAACCTAATTGGACCTGGACCTGGACCTGATCCACATGAGAGACTATGGGACTTTTGCTACTCACATGTCATTTTGTAAATAGGACTCCATCCCGGTAGTGACTGTATGTCACTTTTTTGGAATGTTGGGACTAAATGGGGTACCATTTATTATGGATTTATTATGGATTATTAGTTTTAGTTGGTTTACTAAAACTCGACATTTCAAAATCTGGTGCAGCTCTGCATGGTAGTCAATCAGCTTCTAATTTCAGCTTGTCCAATTAGGCTTGAACAAAAACAGAAAAACCTGAAAGCTGATTGGTTTCTATGAAGAGCTGCACCAGATTTATCTTCTCCAGTTTACTGCATTGTAAAACAAGGACACACAGAAAACACCTTTCTGATTATACAAGGTTTGCAGGAGCTAGCTGATACCTATACACCGTTTTTTTTTTTCTGTTTCAATGATTTATTTTGTTTTTATTTTTTATAGGGGTAACAAAAGTATAAAAAAGTAAGGGTTAGGTGTATATGGAAGCAGATTCATCCTAAAGGGGAAGTCTGCTTGATGCTCTCCTTCTTCCCCTCTCCTCTTTTATTTTTGCCATTTTTTTGGCAGGGGAGCGGGTACCTGATTTAACAGGTACCCACTTCCAATCGGATCGGCGCGGTGAATCCATTGGAAGTTCTCCTCCCCCCTACTTGCACACAACCCTCTTTTACCCACAATTACAGGAGGCCGCGGGACCACGCACAAAGCGTAGCGTAGCTTGTGCATGCGCAGTGTCGAGCCAGCTGTGAAGCCACAAGGAGTCATAACTGAGTGCCCACAGTTAACATGTCGGCACCAGGGACCTGAAAATCGGCAAAGAACCAGCATGTGAGCACGTTTTTCTACAATGATCATAGTACAGGCAACCACAAAGTCTACACTTCCACTAGTGCAGCTTATCTATGGCACCTGCTCCCATCTATGCAACTTTGAAAATCAGTGACTTTGAAAAGGTACCTGCACTACTTTGATGCAACTTTTGATGCAACTTTGATCCAGAGAGTGTAAAGTTGTATCTAAGTCGCATCAAAGTTGCACTTTAAATTACAATAGTGGAAACGTAGACTAAAGTTTCGTTTCCACTAGTGTGACTAGTGAACATTTTTAAAAGTTTAGAAGGATACAGATTGATTTCTATGGCTCATTACATGTGAGTAATGAGTTTTAGGCTCCGTTTCCACTAGTGAGACTTGTCATGTGACTCTGGACACATAAAATTGCATGATAAGTCACAGCCCATTGATTTCAATGGCACCTGTTCCCATCTATGCAACTTTAAAAATCAGCGACCTTGAAAGGGTAGCTGCACTACTTTGAGGCAACTTTTGTTGCGACTGTGATCCAGAGAGTGTAAAGTTGGATCAAAGCAGCCCTGAAAGTCGCACTCCAAAGTCGTACTCTAGCTTAGTGGCTACATTTCCACTAGTGCGACTCTTATGTTTTGTGATTTAGAGTACGACTTTGAGTGCAGCTTTGATCGAACTTTACTGTCTCTGGATCAAAGTCGCATCAAAGTAGTGCAGGCACCTTTTCAAAGTTGCTGATTTTCAAAGTAGCATAGATGGGAACGGGTGCCATTCAAATTAATGGGTGTGACTTGTCATGCGACTTTATGTGTCCAGAGTCCAATGACAAGTCGCACTAGTGGAAACCGAGCCTAAAACTCATTACTCACATGTAATGAACAATAGAAATCGATCTGTATCCTTCTAAACTTTCAAAAATGTTCCTTTGTACCCTATTTCTTTCATACATCGCACCGGTCTTGTGATCTCTCTCTCTCTTTCTCTCTCTCTCTCTCTCTCCCTATCTCCCTCCCTTAAACAAGGCTATGAAGACAGGAGGAGATCATGTTCTGTGAAGGATAGGAGGGGTGGGGCTGGCCAGGTCTAGGCATGCCTGTCTAAGAAAGACCGACAACCTTTTCAGGAAGTGAAAGACAGCTTAGCAAATTCAGATAAAGGGAGATAACGTTGTTGGTAAAGAACAGGTAGAAGCTGTTTGTCTAGTTTAGATAAGATTTTTAAAAGATAAAGATATTTAACATACTATAAATAAAAAAAAAAACATTTTTGACTGGAGTTTCCCTTTAATGACACAACCAAACACCTTGCTTTTGCGCTCATTCACCTGCAGCAAAATATATGGTAACAATGTGTTTTGGCGCAACACAAGTTTTAAAAAGGTTATACGGGTTAATCGTCTATTTGTACTACCTTTTGTTTTTCATTTTTGTATATGGTGCTACAAAAAAAAAAAAATCCCCCCCCCCCTCAAAGTGTTCGGGGTTTGGCTTGAAGAAAAGGTGGCAACCCTAGAGGAACCACCTACAGGCCGGAGCGTAAGGGGGAAGATCTGAGCACCAACTGCTGCGGGAGCAAGGGATTAGGTAAGTAAAAGTGTTTTTTCCTGTTCACCTAGGTATAAACCAGCATTTGACCTTTGCAGTGCATGGGAAGCCACACTGCCAGGGGAATTTTCTGTTTTCCTCAGAGATATTCTTTCAGGCATTCCCCGCACAATACTTTACACTTTGCCTCATGGGAGTAGCACTGTGCCATGTAGGTGCAGAGCAATACACAAATCCTGAGGGTACTTTACGGACAGAACTATTACAATGAATAAATAAAAGAGATCCTGCAAAATGTAAATCTGGACCTTGCATTAGGGGCCATTCACAACAGAGGGTTCACGTTGTTATCTATGTAGAAAAAGGTGTTATGCAACACATTGTACTGTTTTTCGTTTTTTACCTTTACTGAAATGTCACAAAATATATGGCGCACTGAAGTATGTCACAAAGTGCTGCACATACATGGAACTTGCCGGAATTGACAGTTGCTGGGTCATTACCTAATTCTGTCTAATCTTTAAGTCTGCCTATCGGGGGCAGGTCCTCCCCTCCTCATATCTGTGGGACAGGTCCTCCTCCTTTATACCTGGGGACAGGTCCTTCCACTTCATACCTGGGGAAAGGTCCTCCACTTTAATACCTGGGGACATGTCCTCCACCTTCATACCTGGAGAGAGGCCTTCCTCCCTCATACCTGGGGACAGGTCCTCCACCCTTATATCTCTGGAACAGGCCCTTCTTCTTCATACCTGGGGACAAGTCCTCCTCCCTCATACCTGTGGGACAAGTCCGTCCTCTCCTATACCTGGGGACAGGTCCTACCCCTTCATACCTGGGGACAGGCCCTCCTCCTTTATACCAGGGGACATGTCTTCCACCTTCATACCTGGGGACAGGCCCTTCTCCTTCATGCCTAGGGACAGGCTCTCCCCCATTATACCTGGGGACAGGTGCTATTCCCTCATACCTGGGATCAGGTCCTCCTTCCTCATACCTGGGGACAGGCCCTCCTCCTTCATACCTGGGGACTGGTCCTCCTCCTCCTTAATATCTGGGGACAGGACCTCCTCCTTCATACCTGGGGACAGGTCCTCCTCCTTCATGCCTTGGGGACAGGTCCTCCACCTTCATACCTGGGGACTGGTCCTCCACCTTCATACCTTGGGACGGGTCTTCCACCTTCATACCTGGGGACAGGTCCTCATCCCTTATACTTGGGGACAGGTCGTTGATGTGCATCGTGGTGAGCTGCAACACATGTGTTTGCAGTGCTTTGGGTCAATGTGCTGGGGTACCATTGACAATGGATGGCACTGCAACACACTAATGCATGTAACATGTGGTAACACACATTTCAACAATACACAAAAATGTGATTGGGTGCTTAAGCATGGCAGTTTAACAGAACAATACAATACAGTCCTCCGGAACACTCATCAGCCAGCCAACAAAATAAAAAAGTCTAAATTGTTTGAACAGTTTATGTTCGATTAATGTTGGATACATTTGAAAATATATGTGAATGTGCACTGCCACCGCAAAGCTCCTCTTCAAAGTTTAGTTCCTAAGTCTACTCTAACTATATTTCCAAACTCTAAACTAGATAAAAAAATTATTTCAAAAACAGAGGTTTAGCTTGCATATATTTGCAATCAAATGTGATATCATCTACCTTTATGGATAGTCAAACACACGCCTACAGAAAAAAGTACCGGCCTCCAACCTCCCCTCACATCCGGTCCAACGCACGCCTGCATAAAAGACTACAGGCCTCCAACATCTTCTCACAGCCAATCCAATGCACACCTACAGAAAACACTGGCGACCTCCATCCTCCCCTCTTAGCCAGTCCAACACAAGACTGCAGAAAAAACTTCCTGGCCTTCAACCTCTCCTCACAGCCGGTCCAACGCACACTTGCATAAGACCACTGGCTGCCGACCACCCCTCACAGACGGTCCATTGCATGCCTGCAGAAAATACATCTAGCCTCCATCCTCCCCTCACAGCCAGTCCAACACAGGCCTGGAGAAAAAAACTTCTGGCCTTCAACCTCCCCTCGCAGCTGGGCTAATGCACAGGTGCAGAAAAGACTTCGGGCCTCTAATCTCCCCTTACAGCGATCCAACGCACAGCTGCTGAAAAGATTTCTGGCCTCCAACCTCCCCTCACTGCTGGGCAAATGAACGCCAGCAGAAAACACTGCCAGCCTCCAACCTGCCCTCACACCTGGTACAACACACTCCTGCAGAAAAGACTTCCTCGCCTTCAACCTCCCCTCACAGCCAGTCCAACGCACACTTGCAAAAGACTACTTGCCTCCAAACTCCCCTCACAGCCCGTCCAACACACCCTGCAAAAAAAGTACTGCCTTCCCGCTTTCACTCATAGCCAGTACAACACATGCTAGTAAAACTTAGTAGCCTCCAACCTTCCCTTACAGCCCATTCAACACACGCCTGCAAAAAAAGTACTGCCCTCCAACTTTCCCTCATAGTCAGTTCAACACATGCTAGTCCAACCTCTTCTCAAAGCTGGTTCAACACACGCCTGAAAAAGAGACCATTGGCCTCCAACCTCCCTTCACAGCCAGTCCAAGCATGCCTGCAGACAGGACTACCGGCTTCCAACCTCCCCTCACAGCTGGTCCAATGCATGCCTGCAGAAAGCACTAACAGCCTCCAACCTCCCCTCACAGCCAGTCTAACGCACTTATGCAGAAAGGACTACCGCCCTCCAACCTCCCCTCATAGCCAGCCCAACAAACATCTGAAAAAAATACCAGCCTCCAACCTCCCCTCACAGCCAGTCCAGTACACACCTAAAAACAAAAAGTACTGACCTCCAACCTTCCAACCTCCCCTCACAGCTGTTTCAACACACTCCTGCAAAAAAGACTTTCTGGCTTTCAATCTCCCCTCATAGCTGGTCCAACGCACACCTGCAAAAGACTACTGGCCTCCGACCTCCCCTCACAGCCGGTCCATTGCATATCTGCAGAAAATACATCTAGCCTCCAACCTCCCTCACAGCTGGGCCAATGCATGCCTGCAGAAAAGACATCTGGCCTCAAACCTCCCCTCACAGCAAGTTCAATGCACACCTGAAGAAAAGACTACCAGCCTCCAATCTCCCCTCACAGCCCATCCAACACACGCCTACAAAAAAAGTACTGCCTTCCAGCTTTCACTCATAGCCAGTTCAACACATGCTAGTAAAAAATACTAGCCTCCAACCTTCCCTTACAGCCCATCCAATGCATGCCTGCAAAAAAAGCACTGCCCTCCAGCTTTCCCTCACAGGCAGTTCAACACATGCTAGTAAAAAAATACTGGCCTCCAGCCTCTTCTCAAAGCTGGTTCAACACACGCCTGAAAAGGAGACCAATGTCCTCCAACCTCCCCTCACAGCCAGTCCAAGCACGCCTGCAAACAGGACTACCGGCTTCCAACCTCCCCTCACAGCTGGTCCAATGCACGCCTGCAGAAAGCACTAACAGCCTCCAACCTCCCCTCACAGCCAGTCTAACGCACTTATGTAGAAAGGACTACCACCCTCCAACCTCCCCTCATAGCCAGTCCAACAAACATGTGAAAAAAAGTACCAGCCTCCAACCTCCCCTCATAGCCAGTCCAGTACACGCCTTAAAACAAAAAGTACCAACCTCCAACCTCCAGTCACAGCTGGTTCAAAACACTCCTGCAAAAAAGACTTCTGGCCTTCAACCTCCCTTCAAAGCCAGTCCAACGCACACCTGAATAAAATGCTACCAGCCTCCAACTTCCCCTCACAGCTGGTCCAATGCACGTCTGCATGTTCTGGTCAAGTCACCCACCAGTATCGGCTGATACTCCATACTACCCCCTCAATTTGGTCTACTTACACTTCAGTTCACTCTCCAGTATAGTTGGGCAAATTTACAGGTCATCCACCATTCTACCAATACTCCAGGCCACCCTGAGGCCTAGTCTGCAAATACTACAGATCACCAATTGTCAGGACCATCGATAAGGGACACAGGCAATACTTCCTATTCGGTCAGCAGGGGGCACCAACAGAGGCTGTCTGTGGCTAGGTGGGGGCTGTCAGGTCAGATTTCCAGTGCCCCATCATTTCTAATGGCAGCCCAGATTAGCCCTGTCATCTGTAGTCAAAATGTTCTCCTTTTCACGTTAAAAAAAACAGCCACCAGCGATCTGCACAGCCAGCCAATTACAGCTCCCTTCTAATGGCTGCCACAGGATGGACGAGTGGGAAAGTCCTGTGCTGGATTATCCTTCTACTGTATACTTGTTACTATTGCCTAGACCTGAGCAAGCACAAAGGGCTTGTTCACACAGCAACAAATAGCTGTCGCACACTAAACTACAGCGGTTTAGTGTACGGCAGCTGTCCGTTCCGGCTGCAGTGAGTCAGCCGTGGTGGCAGACGGGACTTACAGTACATATAATTGATTCATAGATTACTGTGACAATGGCTGCGGGAGGGTGGAATCCCAGCCCACTGTTACAGGGGGGAGGGGGTGCTGTGTAGTAACATTACATGTTACAACCTAAAGTTACTAAAGCTGAACAAAGAGGGGTAGACACAGATTGAAATTTGTCCAGTTCCTGCTAACCCAGCCAAATTTTAATTAGTGTATGCCCAGCTTTTCTCCACGTAGTGCACTAAGAGTCCCTGAAAAGTTTTTTGAAAGGTTGGCAACTATGCACAGCCCGAAGCTACACTCCAGCGAGCTGTGATAAAATTCATACATAATGCATTTTATCACAGCACACTGTACAGGATTGCATGTCACTGTACAGTTGCTGTACAGTGACATGGATTAAGTGTACTTTTATACACTTCAAATAAAGTTTGTTCAAATACAAAAAAAAGGGGAGCTGTGTGTTATGCCCTGATTTACACACCACACACACCACACTGCCCCCTACCGCAGACGGGAAAAGACAGCTTCCGGAGAGGTTAATCGCTCCGGTAGCTGTCTGTTGCTGTGTGAACTAGCCCTTAGGTCCCATTCACACTCAGGCATTTGTGATCGTGGACAGACTCACCATGATTCTGCCCGTGTTACCAAAACACTCTGCAAAACTGACAAACCGCACCATGCTTGTTCAGGTGCCATTCATTTTCAATAGCACCTTAACACAGGTGCAGTTCTGCTGCAATCCTGGCAAACCGCATTGTTCGAAGCTTGTCACCCAAAAGAAGCTCCTTCACCCTGCTGATTACCAGCAACTGTAATCCTGTGTGTCTGGTGGAAACAGCAGTCACAAGAGGGGCGCACTGCACGCTCCTAACTCAGAGCAGGCACAATCATGTACATGCACGTGATTGTGCCCGCACGAGTCGGCAAGTGGTTAATTTGGCGCGCTCTCAGATAAGTATACAGAGTTACATATGTCATGTAGGTTGTGTCTAGATAAAAAATTGATCAATCAAAGAATATTGTGATTACAAGTATTGGGTTCATTTTCTTGTTATGGTTCATCAAAAAGTTATCATAAGAGGATGTTTATTTCTTGTGGCTTGATGTACCATTCAAAAATAGCTTACAGATGTCAATTTCCAGGAACTTCTTTGCCACAAGCTCTCCAAACACAAATCATAAGTTTCGGTATGTCATTAGAATTATGTTTCCAATATGCCAAGTGTACATGTAAAGTAAAAAAACAAGCATTGAATAAAATTCCTATCATGAAGCCATTTTTTCCCCTAAACAGTCATCTTATTTTGCCACCTCAACATCTCAACTGATTACATAATATACAATAACTTCAATATATAAATATATATTCAGCAAATGTACATATGTGTGTTAGATCTCCATGCTTTTCGCAACCAGTTACATATGGAAATGATCAATTACTCTATTTATCCTTGTACAATATTTTGGGCATGCAATCTGTATATCAGGCTGAAATTAAACCTCAATTGTACTTTCTCTAGTCTTCTTTTTCAATAAGTATAAGATTAAATCAGACCGCACAAGAAGGATTCTTTTTGGTTGCTGTTGTAGCGCATCCCTTGTAGGAGCCGCTGGTGAATAGGGATCCCCAACCCTGCACAGCCAGGCACACTGAATTTCCACAGGCACACTTGAGACAGCAAACAGTCCAGCAACTTTGTTTTTGTGTTTTATTTAGGGGTTAATAAACTTGGATGGGGGTGGGATGTTTGTGGGATGCTCACTTGACTGGAAACATTTACAGTCTATATACACTCTTCCTCCAGCACATCACTTGCTTGCAGAAAACAACACAGACTCTGGAAAACTGTTTGATTAATCTGGCAAGGCACTCAGCCAGATCAAAAGCCCTTTACAGGCAGGGACCGCGGGGCCCCTTTGGTTGTGTTGAGAAAAATCCAGAGTTAAGCTACATTCATGTTGCTACTGATCCCAGAACTGCCTCTCCAGGCACTGCCAGCCCGCCTGGCTGCAGCTGCCTCTCTCACTAGCCCTTCTGGCTACTTCCCACAGTCCTCCCAGACTGTCACACTCACCAGCCACCGGCCTGACTTCTCCTGGAAACCTCTGGACAGGACTCCTCCGTGAGTCATAAGAGGATCCCTCCATTACCCGAGCCCCAGGCCCAAGGTCACCCCCCCCCCCCAGACTAGGGGGCACCCTTAGGGCCACCGACATCTTCTCAGCACTCCTTCTCCATCTTCCTCCCAAACTCTCCTGTCCCTGCTGGTTTGACCCTGAGTATTTATTTTTTCTGGAAGCTTCTCCAAGGTCCCACAAGTAGGGGAAGGCACCAAAGGTGCTGCCTGATGAGCCATACAGCCTCCCTTAGTCACTCATCCTGACCCAGATTCAACAAAGGCCTGGCTACCAGCCAAGCCTAAATTTACCTACAGTATCAAAATCCCTATTTAAACTAGCAATCTACACTAGAGGGTGCTACACTGTGGATACCTCACCTTGCACATTGTATACTTTGATCTGGTTTCCTGCATGCACTGTCAGTTTTCCCATATGTTTGATAACTTGATCAACCTCCCTCCAGTTTGTCTTTACAGTGTGATCTTGACTACAGCAGGAGCATTAGTTTTAAGGTCTCCACGAAAAAAATATCAAAATGGGTAAATTAAATACAGTGTCTCAGACTGTGGTGATGGATGATGGAAGGGAGAGCACAGCACTATGCACCAACCTGTGACAAATCAATCTCTTGGAGTTCTGCTGTGAATACCTTACACAATGGAAAAAAGAATAGCATTCCCAAGGTAACATGTTACTGCCGTTTCATGTTAATGCTCCTCCGTCTTCCTCAAGGTTGCTATTTGTTCTCTTACTTTTTCATCTGAACCCAATGCCTTCTAATAAAGTCATAACGTCTGATGTAAGCATCTTATCTGCAAGAAGAATTTTATATGAACCACCATACTCCCTAGGGAATCCAGGCATGACAGTCTGAGAGACAGACTCTGCATTACCAGTAGCAGCCATTGTTCTTTTAAAAGATCACTGCAACTGTGGTGTAGTAAAAAAGTCCAATATATTTATCTTAAAGTGAAACTTCAGACAAAACTATATACACTATATAATTCCAAAAGTATTGGGCTGCCTGCCTTTACACACACATAAACTTTAATGGCATCACATCTTAGTCCAAAGGGTTCAATATTGAGTTGGCCCACTCTGTACAGCTATAACAGTTTCAACTCTTCTGGGAAGGCTGTCCAGAAGGTTTGGGAGTGTGTCAATGGGAATGTTTGACCATTCCTCCTGAAGCGCATTTGTGAGGTCAGGCACTGATGTGGATGAGAAGGCCTGGCTCGCAGTCTCGCTCTAATTCATCCCAAAGGTGTGTTCTATCAGGTTGAGGTCAGGACTCAGTGCAGGCCAGTCAAGTTCCTCCGCCCCAAACTCCTTCATCCATGTCTTTATGGATCTTGCTTTGTGCACTGGTGCACAGTCATGTTGGAACAGGAAGGGACCATCCCCAAACTGTTCCCACAAAGTTGGAAGCATGAAATTGTCCAAAATGTCTTGGTATGCTGATGCCTTAAGAATGCCCTTCACTGGAACTAAGAGGCCAAGCCCAACCCCTGGCCAGTCAGGTTCCTCCACCCCAAACTCGCTCATCCTTGTCTTTATGGACCTTGCTTTGTGCACTTGTCCTAATCATTTGGTAGAGGGTGGATTATGGCATGGGGTTGTTTTTCAGGGGTTGGGCTTGGCGCCTTAGTTTCAGTGAAGGGAACTCTTAAGGCATACCAAGACATTTTGAACAATTTCATGCTCCCAACTTTGTGGGAACATTTTGGGGATGGACCCTTCCTTTTCCATCAGTGCACAAACAAGGTCCATAAAGTCATGGATGAGTGAGTTTGGGGTGGAGGAACTTGCCTGGCCTGCACGGAGTCTTGACCTTAGCCCATTAAAACACCTTTTTACCTTGTGTGTCTTTAAGGGTGATACCCCTTACTTCCTGTCTTGGTGACTCTGGCCACCAGGACAGCACATGTGAGAGGATATCTTCTTTGTGGAAACATAGCCAGATGTTCCAAATACTTGCCTACTTTATACAAAAGCTAAAGAAATTTGTCCTCATTGTAATCTGTATCTGTAATTCTCTGCATCTGTTGTCAGCTTCTCTGGCTGTGACTACATAGATTTTCAGAGATCCTCATGGTAGATTTTTACCTATTCCTGTTCTATAAATTTGGCAATTAGCTATCTTTTTTGTACTTAAACAAACTATTGCAAAATGTTTGTTAAATTGGAACCTAAAAATGAACTGTAACCCTAACTCTTACCCTCCTTGTAACCCTCCCTGGAGCACTAACACTATAGCTCCCTGTAACCCTTAACACTAACCCTTCTTAAAATGTCAACCCTAACATTAACTTTCATTGTAAACCCCAACCCTCCCTGCTCTCCTTACACTTACCCTCCTTGTAACCCTAACATTAGTGCTCAGGCTAACCCTCTGTCTAACTCTTACATTAACCTTCTCTGTAAATCTAACACTAGCTTCCCAGTAATTCTAACACTAACCCTCCCTGTATGATCAGCCATAACATTAAACTTCCCTGTAACTCCAACCTTAACTCTAGTCCAGCCTGTTACCTCCACATTAACACTCCAAATAACCAGAGCTTATTTTCCACCACCTCTGGCACTGGGCTTGTACTTGCTGCTCACTACTGTCATTTGTAAACACAGAAGCCTTGGCAGCTCCACAGAATAGTCGCTGCCCTCCCTCCCCCCTCCAACTCCCCCCAGCACTCTGCAGTAGGGATAGACTGATTATTGGCAAAGCCGAATTTTGGAGGGCCGATATTCACTTTTCCCGATATATCAGTATCGACCCTGGAATTTGCCGATATTACCAATATTGTCGTGACGTCATTGCATTTGTTGTGCCACGTGCCTCCACGCACTGGGCGTAACCTTCTGCCTTCTTAGGCCACCTCCCTCGCCTTGGACAGCCTCGTCTGGATTTGGGAGTCTCTCGGGAGTGTATAACACAGCCATACAACCACCCACAGCAGCCGGAGGGAAGCCAGCCACCCACACCCACAGGCCCTGTACCAGCCAGCCAGCCAGCCACAGGCACTGTACCAGCCAGCCACCTACAGGCCCTGTACCAGCCAGCCACCTACAGGCCCTGTACCATCCAGCCAGACACAGGCACTGTACCAGCCAGCCACCCACAGCCCCTGTGCCAGCCACCCACCCACCACAGTGTGCCAGCCAGCCACCCACCCACCACAGGGTGCCAGCCAGTCAGCCACCCACCACAGGGTGCAAGACAGCCAGCCACCCACCACAGGGTGCCAGACAGCCAGCCGTCCACCACCACAGTGTCCAGACAGCCAGACAGTTTTTTTTAACGCTACATTCAATTTTAGCAGTGTCTTTCAATTTTCAATGGAGATTGATAAGTGTAGTCTGGGACTATTTCTCGTCTCCATCTCCAGGAAAAGCAGCAGTGTGCAACACGTGCACAAACAATGTAAGCATGGGATCAGCAATTGCAAAAAAACAAAAATACATCAAATCTTTGGGCCCATCTAAGAGTTCATCATGTTAGATTATATCATGCAAAAAACACAATGAATCACAAGGCGAAATACCACTATCCCAGGCAACAATAACAGATATGTTTCAGAAAAAAAAAACAGGTGGCTAAATTCGGATGGAAGATCCCAACTGCTGGACAGAGTAATCACAGAGATGATGGTCACTGATAACCAGCCATTTACTATGGTGTCTGACTCTGGATTTGATGTCCATAGTTGAGCCAAGGTACACACTGAAGAGTGACAAGAATTATCGAACCGAAATGCTGGGAAAGATTCACCAAAAGGTCGTTGAGAAAGTAAAGGCTATGCTGAAACCAGAGAATGCTGGCAACCCACTCTCATTCATGACTGACTGCTGGTCAGGACAGAGTCACTAATGAGTCTTACATGCCACTTCATTGACAGGGGATGGACAAGAAGGCATTTGGTGTTAAATACAAAAGTGATGCAAGGATCCCACACTGGGGAGTACATTAGGGAAAGGTTTCTAGGCATGCTTGAAGACTGGGAAATCAACTAACACTGATTTTCAGCTCTGGAATTTCTTGTTTTAGCTGGCAAAGGTACCATGTACCATTGGCCAACGCCTTTTTGCTAAAATAAGTTCCTTACAATAATAATATTTGTGAGAAATCAAGACAATTTTAGACAACGCCTTGATCTTTCCAAAACCCACCCAGGGTTATCCAACCAGTTTTCATACTAAACCTAGCTGGAAATCTGCAGCTATTTTTATGTCCTTTCTGAGAAAAATTTCAAAAATGTACTTTCAGGTGTAAAAAAATTGTCCTTTACATCATAATGTCGTATTTAGATATTGTGCCGTTTGTAAGACATGTTCTTTAGATGTCAAGGGGAGATTCTTCCAAGCTTGAACACTAGATTGCAAATATTTACACTTGGGAGATTTTAATGAAAGAGAAGATTAGCAGATTAATTAGGTATTTGCTTTTGTGGATTTAAAGTCTCAAAGCATTCACCCCATATTGCTCACATATAAATCCCGCGATTACATACAGAAAACAGCTCTCAGCTTGTGTTGAGTTTCCAAGCGTTCCTGGAAGCTTCTTCTGTCATCATTACCACAAAAGGCACCTTGTTTTGTCTCAAATAAAGCATTCTTAAGCTGGATTTGTTTCAAACTGAAACATGGCAGAGGTGCTAGGTAATTACCAAACAATAGAACAAAAGAACGTAATAGATGTTTTATGTATGTTCTGTTTTCTATTTAATTATCCTAATTTGCTATATTATATAAATTTTTCTTCTATCTCTGGGCCTTTCACTTGCAAATGAAAGCCCTTAAAATTTCCAGCAACTAACTGACTGACTCTAGAAATTGTTTGGGACTGTTAAGTCTGGAGTTGGGAGACCACCATCTCTGGAATTGGTGGGTCTCTCCATGCTGATTCTGGAGATGGGAGGTCTGTACACACTGACATTAGCCTTTGTAAATCTGTGCATACTGACTCAGAGGTCGAGGCCTTGATAGGTCTGCGCATTCTTACTGTGGAGTGGTGGTTAATGTTCTTGTGTACTGGCTTCTATAGATCTATGCTAACTTAATCTGTAATTGTGGTCTGTGTTTATTGATACTGGTCTTGGTAGCTCCATGCTCATTTACTCTAGTGTTGTGGACTGTTTTCATTGACTCTGACCTTGGTTAGTTTATGTTCACTCTGGAGTTATGGTCTATGTTCTTTGATACTGGCCTTGGTAGATCTGTTCTCATTCACTTTGGAGTTGTGATCTATGCTTATTGATACTGGCTTTGTTAGGTCTGTTCTCATTCATTCTGTAGTTGTTGTGTATGTTTATTGATACTGGCATTGATAGGTCTGGTCCTATTCAATTTGGAGTTGTGGTCTATGTTTATTGATACTGACCTTCGTAGGTCTGTTCTCATTCACTTTGGAGTTGTGGTCTAGGATTATTGATACTGGCCTTGGTAGGTCTGTTCTCATTCATTCTGGAGTTGTTGTCTGTGTTTATTGATACTGGCCTTGGTAGGTCTGTTCTCATTCACTCTGGAGTTGTCTACATTTGTTGATACTGGCCTTGGTAGGTCTGTTCTCCTTCACTCTGGAGTTTCTGTCTATGTTTTTATTGATACTGGCCTTGGTAGGTCTTTTTTCATTCACTTTGGAGTTGTTGTCTATGGTATTGATACTGGCCTTGGGAGGTCAGTTCTCATTAATTCAGGAGTTGTCATCTATACTTATTGATACTGGCTTTGGTAGCTCTGTTCTTATTCACTCTAGAGCTGTAGTTTATGCTTATTGATACTGGCCCTTTTAGCAGAGATGTATAGTAACTAAGTAGAACTACTTCACTACTGTACTTAAGTACCGAAAGGCGGTATCTGTACTTTCCTAGAGTAGAATTTTTTTCTCCTACTTCCACTTTTACTTCACTACATTTTTTCGATGATTTCAATACTTCTACTCCAATATTTTTTTTTTGTGCTGCATAGTTACTCGTTACAATTATAAAAATTACCACTGCCAGAACAGTAGATGGCAGGTTTCATGAAGCTCAAAACATGTGTATTATCAGCGCATACGAAAATAAATGCGACTGTATGTATGAATAAAAGCTGCATTTGAAATAATAAACAATATGATGTTTAAACTTTTGACTTCTTTATTTAATAACTACATAACACAGTACTTGTACTTTTACTTTCAGTACTTGAGTAGCTTTTTTTTTTTCAAAACTACTGGTACTTTTACTTTCAGTACTTGAGTAGCAAAATTTTTAAAAAAACTACTTGCAATACTTAAGTACAAAAAATGTTGAATACTTTAGTACTTCTACTCAAGTCACTTTTTGATTGAGCACTTCCACTTCTACTCAAGTCACTTTTTGATCAAGCACTTGTACTTTTACTCAAGTATGGGTTTCGAGTACTTTATACAACTCTGCCTGGTAGGTATGTTCTCATTCACTTTTAAATTGGGGTATATGCTTATCGATACTGGCCTTAGTAGGTTTGTTCTCATTCAATTTAGAATTGTGGTCTGTGTTCATTGACATTTTCTTTGGTAGGACTGTTCTCACTCACTCTAGAGTTGAGGTCTGTGTTCATTGCCTCTGGCCTTAGTAAATCTGTTCTCACTCACTCTCGAATTGTGGACTATGTTCACTGATACTGGCCTTGGTAGGTCCGTAAATACTTATTTTGGAGTTAGGGTTTTTTGCCTACTGCTACTGAACAAAAGAAACAGCTTTGAAAAGCTCCCAGACATTACCATTAAAGAACACATTTAGCTAAATGTTACTTACTACTACTGGCTAAATCAATACCTGGATAAATTAGAACTTTTACAGACATACTCATACTGGCCTTGGTAATTCTGTGTTTATTTACTCTGGAGTTGTAGTCTGTTTCAGTGCTACTGACCTTGATAGGTCACTTTATTAAGTCTGGATTGGGGGAATGTGTTTGCTGATTTTGGCCATGTAGATTTGTGCTCTGTTTGGAAATCTGTGCACACTGATCCTAAAGTTAGGGGATGCCAGCAAATGGACTCTGGAATCTGATAACGTCACAAACAAGAGGGAAATTGGAATTTTTGAGGTCTCTCTGATATTGAGTGCCCTTTTTTCCCATTCTCTATATTACTTCTTTTTCTCTCTTGTATGCATTGACTTGCAGTATCTTAACTCCTTTTCTCTTCCTTTTTTCATTTTGTCTAATTGCTATTCCCATTCCACTTCCTTCTTTAAGAATGTTAACACTGGCAAAAGGTATTCAATAATGCAGGCACGTATGATTCCTAGTCAATTTACACTGCATAAAACTCAATGCATCATAATTTTATTTGAAAATGCATAGTCCAAAATGTGTTAAAATCTCCATAAATACATGCAAAGTAAATGTACCCTTCAAGGTAATGTGGCTCTGTAGAACATTAAGCCTGCTGTGGATGGTGTTTATAAATCAAATGTTCGCAACTGTGCATGTTTGTGCCTATTATTAAACTGGAAGCTGAAAATTCCAAATAGAGGTGAGCGAACCAATTCATATGAACTATGATTTGGCCAAAATCATTTTGTGCATTCCTTAACTTTTGGCTAAAAGAATTTTGCTTTCTTTAGAAGCTGGTGACTTTCCTCATCTTGTTTTTGCTGTCAGTATTTATTACAGTATGTGCTGACAGTGCTGTAATTGTACAAAGAAGGTAGAACTGTTCTGCAGTACAAAAAATATGCAGCACAGTAGCAGTATATTGTGATGTATAATAGTGAAGGGCTTTAATAGCAGAGGTAATGCTCTCAAGATGCTATAGGTTTTCATGGATTAATGGTGCTGGCATCTTTGGTATGACCAAATGACCTTGTGTTTAGACAAAGGCTAAGGCTGGCCATACACGGTTCAAATCTCGGATGGTTCAGCAGGAATGGGCAGGCTGAATGTACTAAGTTGATTGATCGATCAACTTGGGTACAACCAGCCTGCCAGATTCTCTTGCGACTATTGCAAGTGGCTGCTATTGCCGTTAGCAATAATTACTGTCTTCTCCCATCGGGGATGGCTTCGCCCAATGCTGCCGGAAGTCCATGACGAGGACGTGGTACATCTGAAAGAAAGTATTAATTATAGAATTTGTGTTGTTATATTGAACGTCCCGATGAAATTATGTACACTTCAAATGTTCAGCAAGGTGCTGCTATGACTGCTGCAACGAATGGATGTCTGAGAACAGATAATCCATATATCATGTCAAACTGTACATGTAATCACATGTTTAAAAAACAAAAAAAGGAGGAAACTATATACAGTATAAAAGTGTTTTCTGAAAAAAGACCGTATGGTCCAACCTCATAGTCATTGTTCTAATCATAATTCATCATATGAGAATGTAAGAGGCCAAAAAACCTGTACTTTCTATCGTGTAGATAAAAGCAAGGAAGGTGATCATTTTCTTGGTGACTTCAGCAATTACCATTTCGCAAGCGATCATTTTCCTTGGGAGAATAGGCAGAGTGGCATTTTTCCATTGATTCCCACTATAGGGAATTGAATATTACACTGTTTTCAGACTAAGGCAATTTAAATGGATTATTCCTAGCTTGTATCTTAAATAAGAATGCCTATTGAAGTAAAAAACATGATTATAGTGTTTATTGATGAGCTGGATAATTTATTTAAGCTATAATTAAACCCAATCACTTAACATGGTTGTAAACCACAGACATGAAATATTTTCAGCTCTCCACCCACTTTTTTGTAATGATAGCTTCCTTTTTTTTTCTGCAGCCTTCTCTTGTCTACATCCATTCAATGTCCAGAATTTATAAAGCTTGTCTGAGCTGTCAGAAAACAGGAAGCAGAGAACTGAAATTACACACTGCAGAGCTCTAACAGCTGATTGGAGGGAAGGTACATGATTGACAGCCTCAGCTCTGTTTCTGTGTGCTGTGTGAAGGGGGGCTTCACACAGCACACAGAAACAGAGCTGAGGCTGTCAATCAGCTGGAGATCCCTCTACTGTCACAATTTTTCTCTTGGTTTTAGGAAAACTTGCAGATATTAGAGGAAGGGGGCAGCAGACAGAAATTACACTTCGTGCTCTGGGCTGAGACAAGTATACACTTTAGAGGGATATTTGTTCATATGTCACGTCTGAGGTTTACAACCACTTTAAACTGAGCAGAAAATGGTCAAAATTGAATACAAAGAAAGGTCAAAGGAGCACATTTTTAACCACATGCCTACTGGGCAATTAAACCCCCTTCCTGCCCAGGCCAATTCTCAGCTTTCAGCGCTGTCGTACTTTGAATGACAATTGCGCGGTCATGCAACACTGTACCCAAAGGACATTTTTATAATTTTTTTTCAAACACATAGAGCTTTCTTTTGGTAATATTTAATCACTACTGGGGTTTTTATTTTATGCTAAACAAACAGAAAAAGACCGAAAATTTTGAAACAAAAAAAAAAAAAAAACAGTTTTTATAGTTTTTAATAAAATTTTGGCAAACAGGTAATTTTTCTCCTTCATTGATGTGCGCTGATGAGGCGGCACTGATGGGCCCTGATAGTCACTGATAGGTTCCACTGATGGGTACTGATAGGCGACACTGATGGGCACTGATAAGGCGGCACTGATGGGCACTGATAAGGTGGCACTGGTGGGCACTGATAGGTGGCACTGATGGGCGGCACTGAAGGGCACTGGTAGGTGGCTCTGAAAGGTACTAATAGATGGCACTGATAGGTGGCACTCATGGGCATTGATGGGCACTAATAGGTGGCACTGATGGGTGGCAATGATAGGCACTGGTAGGTGACACTGATAGGCAGCACTGATGATGGGGCACTGATTGATGCTGATTGGTGGCACTGGTGGGCACTGATAGGTGGCACTGGTGGGCACTGATAGGTGGCACTGACCTGCATTGGTAGGTGGTGCTGGTGGGCACTGGTAGGCACAGTTAATCTTCCTCTTCAGGACCGATGTCCCTCTGACAGCGTGAGGAGAAAAAAAAACTGATCGCCGGCTGCTGTTTATATCACTTAAACAGCTGCCATAGGCAGACAGATGATCACATGGTCATGGACTCGCTGCTCACAGGCAGCTCATGCACAGGAGGACGTAAATGGACGCCCTCCTGGCAATTTAGATCCGCGCTGTAGCTGTCTTTTGGTTACAGCGCGGGCATGAAGAAGTTAAAGTATTGTTTGCAAATTTATGTCCAAGCTTTTGCCTTTGAATTGATTCATTATTTAATGTAATCTAAGTGTTTTTATATTTGGGTTTTCTACAAGATGGAGAAGAGATTTTTCTGTTTGTGACGGTCATTAAAATTGTCATCCCGGCTACTGAGTCTGATATACAGCATCTGTCGGGGAATTGAATTGCCTGGTATTTAGCTTATCCAGGACGGACATTAGCTCAGATCATGATGTCAGTCGGAGACATGATTATTCCTGGTTTAGCAGTGATACCGACAAACAAAGCTAGTGTTTTTAGATGCTGCCATTATGGAACTGTCCCTGTACAGCCATTCCTCTTTACTTGGCAAGAGTGACCTGCCACAATGTGCAAGAGTGCACCCAAATGAGCAGTTTGGCAAGCTATAGCTGCAGAGAACGGGGGCATTTAAGAGAGACACATTTACCTAAAGCTGCGTTCTGATCTCAATTCAGCAAGATGTAGGAGAACAATGATGGTGGAAATATGGAAGAAAAACTTTCTCAAGAATATTACTATGAATGGTTGAGGTAATGTACTATTTTCTCTTTGTGCTATTTTCCTGGAGCAAAGTTGAAGGGTTAGAAACTCTTGCTATCTGTGTCCTTTAAGAGATTTTCCCTTCCCAGAAACATGATGGGAAGCATGTGGAAAAATTCAGGAATTGAAGAAAACTTTTTTGACAGCTGCCAAAAGAACAGGTGGCCCCATTAAAATGATATCTTTTTGAGATTTCACTTTAAAAATTATGACAAGCAGTCAATCTGTCCTATACAGTTACAGCAATCAAAGTTTGACAGGGGTTCTAAGACTTCCCCTCTTTACTCAATTATGAGAAAAAGCTTAGGCTGAAATTTTGTTTTGTGTAGCAAAGGAAAATGACAGCCTAGGAACACGGAACTACAAAAAAAAGTCAGCAATGGGAGCTCATGAGCCTGTGATAGTGCTGACAGAATTTCAACAGCAAAAGTGTCGGAGGTGATTAGGAAAAAGATACAATGAAATGCAATCTGTTTTTTTCATTTAAAATATAACTATAGGCAAAACTTTTTTCTCTATCGTTCCTTGATGGACGCAGTCATTGTTCTTCTTAACAGTAGGTTTATATTGCCCCCTACAGGAGTAGGACACTAGGCAGAAAAAAAGTTCTGTCTACACCTATGAGCAGTCCCAGGAGGTATACTCCCTCTCTCTGCTATAGGATGTCAGTTTTTTTCTGCCTTGTCAGGAGTAAGGACCTAGTTCCTTGCTGGGATCTCTGGTCTAAAAAAGTTTTTTTTTATCCAGATTTTTTCCTGTGAGATCTACAATCAACTAAGCCGGACTGGGCAATGAGCTGGATATATAGATCCAGTGGTCACCCCAGGCGGCCAGTGAGCGTGCACAGACCCCAGCTCTACGGTAGGTCGGCCTTGACATAGTCCCACCGGACTGGGACTGGCCCTGCGAGTTTAACGTCTCGGCAGGTCGCATACGACCGTGTCTGGGCCCGCATCGCAGAATTCCTATTGGCCAACAGCCCCCCCACTTCGGTGGAGAGGGGTTCTGTCAGGAGATGGTGCCCGCCGGTTCCAGGTACCAGTTGGTTCAGGGGCTGCAATTTCTTTGCGATTCCTCACTGGATGCGGCTCCACTATTGGTCCGAGTGTCGGCTATGGCAGTGGTCATCCAGGGTATACTTTGGTTAAAATGCTGGTCTGCGGATCAGACCTCAAGGAAGGCCTTGTCTAATCAACCTTTTCTGGGTGATCGCCTGCTTGGGGCTACCCTTGATGACATCATCAAAGGTCTTACAGGGGGCAAGAGTACCTTTCTCCCACAGGCTAAAAAGGGTAAGGACCCTCGTCGTGGACAGGGTCCCTCCTTCTCAGCACACAAAACGTTTTTTTGTCCAATATGTGCAGGACATCAATTGTTTCTTTGTTTTGCTAAGGGAGAGGATCACTTTCAGTTAGTGGCATTACCCTTTGGTCTCGCTTCTTCTCCTCAGGTCTTCACAAAGGTGTTGGCTCGGGTCCTTGCATTTTTACACCAGCAGAGGATATTGGTCCTGGGTTACCTGGATGATCTGCTTCTCCGTGCGGAGTCTCCCACGTGCTGGGGACAAACTTAGAGGTCACCATAAGAACTCTGGAGGAGTTTGGGTGGATTCTGAGCCTTCAGAATTTGTCCCTGGTCCCTTCCATTAGAAAAATCCTCCCTTCCCCTATATTGGACAGTTGTATTAAAAAGCAATGTACATGTTTTTTTTTTTTGCAGATGTACAATCAAAATTTGTCAAAAAGGATAAGCTCGATAAACGAGATTGTTACAACAGTATAATGGGATACAAAGTGTGACAGCTATGACTGACAGTAATAGATTATCTTCTGTGCGCTCTGAAAAGAATGTGACATTTAAGGCATGTACGATCAGTACTGACAGAGTAGCAAAGATCCAGTTACACAAACTAGCTAGCTATCCCATGACAGTTTACATTTCTTCTGTGGCTCAGAGAATGACAGATTTTTGTGTCAACCCTTCCAGATACATGGAAGAGAGTCCATGGATGAAAAGAAAAAACATATTTAGAAGGTACTAGTACCTACTAATGTAATTGTTTTAAGAAGATTTTTAGGCCTTGTCAACTTTTCTCTAAAATTCATTGGGATTTTTGCAGACAAAGCATCTCTGTCTGAGTAAATCCAAATGAATTATGGAGGCTTACTGAGGATATAGGGCAAACATTTTTAATAATAGGAGAGGCCTTGTGTACAATCATTTGAAGATCTAAAGAAAGCCCTTATAAATTCAGTATTTCAGACAATGTTATCAGTACTTTTACAAAAATGTGTTAAGAGAGCATTGGACAGTGCTATAAGTCAGACACATAGTGGGTTTTGCACCACTTGTTTTTCTAACGCCTCAGGTTACACTAAAATGTGTTATTACAAAGAAAGGCAAGGGGTGTTAATTAACAAAGATTTGCCTAGTGACAATTGGATCTTGAAGAGAAAGGCTTGTCAGTCAAAGTGTGAGCATAATATTTCTTGGCTCAAATGACACAATGTGAGAGACAGATGTACAGTTGTGTAATTGAACATGAAAGAGTCACTCCTTCACATTTTAGTGGGTAGTAGACATTTGTTGGGAATACATTTCCTGTGCCTATATAGATGGATCCAGATATTGGCACAATTGAGCGTATGTGATGGGATTTGCTGTTTGCAGTCCAGATCAGCAACTTTTGTTACAATATAAGCTTCCTGGATATACAGTATCTTATAAAACTAAGTACACCCCTCACATTTTTGTAACTATTTTATTATATCTTTTTATGTGACAACACTTAAGACATGACACATTGCTACAATATTAAGTAGTGAGTGTACAGCTTGTATAACAAGAAGAAGATTGTCAAGACCCAAAAACAGCTGCAGCACGGTGGCTACGACAATACAGCGGTTTAACCGGATAGGTTTAACTCAGAACAGGCCTCGCCATGGTCGACCAAAGCAGTTGAGTGCACATGCACAGCGTCATATCCAGAGGTTGTCTTTGGAAAATAGATGTATGAGTGCTGCCAGCATTGCTGCAGAGGTTGAAGGGATGGGGGGGGTCCGTCTGTCAGGGCTTAGACCATATGTCGCACACTGCATCAAATTGGTCTGCATGGCTGTCGTCCCAGAATTTATAGAATTTATTTTTATTTTACTAATTTTGTTAGAGCACACATAACTTGGGAAAGTTCGATTAGATGGGTAGGTTGTTATAACAAGGATTTGAAGCATTATTACCAATTAGAGGATAGATTTATCCTATTTAAAAAAAATAATAGATTTAGGAATTTTGCATGACTTAGGAATATATACTTCTATTGAAGAAGATGCTAATTATATCTAGATGAAAAAAAAGGTAAGTTAAAGTACATACAGGCTTGTGTGGAAGAGAAGGATCTGGCTTATTGTGTTCAAAACAGAGTTACTGTACTGTTGAACTAAATAATACGGAATGTTGAAAAAAGAGCATAGAAAAGAGTTGCTTGCTGGTCATAGATAGATAGATAGATAGATAGATAGATAGATAGATAGATAGATAGATAGATAGATAGATAGATAGATAGATAGATAGATTATATAAAAGTGAATATGGCAATTAAATTATGGAGAGTTATGATTACTTATCATACTTATAATTGTTTAGTTTGAAAGATAATGTATAAAGGCTTATATTGTACAAATCATTTAGTTATAGACATTTCCCGGGATAGAAGAGATTTTATTTATTAATTAATCATTTATATTACAGAGTAATATAATTTGACATTTTAAAGATATTATTTACTTCTTCCTTATATTGAAATAGGAAAAGAGTTTTACAAAACGTTAAATACATTTATGAAATTGAAGGAAGAAAATCTTTGATGATATTACAACATTTGGATGAAAAACTAACTAAATGATATAATAGTTTATAGTGTCTTGATGAAATGCATTTTTCACAGGAAAATCTCCAGGTTTTGGAGAAGTGCTTATGTACATTATCTGACATATCCAATTGTATTATTGTTTATTGTATTGTTTGTTATAATTTGTTTGTATTGTGAAAAAAAAGATGGTCAGAGACAATTCTTATTTAAGATGAATGCACTTATATTAATTGATTATATTGCATTGAGGGGGAATTGTTAGAGATTTAGAGTGTAATATTATTTTAAATGATAAAAGTCTCTGCAATACATATGAATGTTATAATGTAATATGTTCATTTTTGAAGGTTACTTCAATATTTCTTTGTGAAGTACAGAGAAGCCATGTTGCGAAGTATTTATTTCTATTCTATGTTAGTATGTTGGGTGGAGTTATGTCTTAACTATAGACTGAAACCATATATGCAAAAGTGGGTGATACTTTTATATTTAGAATTACTACCTTCTTGGGACATTCTTTTGCTGACATTGTCTTTACATACAGTATAAGAATACACTATGTTAGACGTTCTTGAGAGAGAGATGAGAAAAGGACATCCTATTATACTCTGAAGACATGTAACATCTGTCATATATCTCTCTCCTTCTGTCCATTTCTGTTTTGTTCTGTTTCGTATGTTTTGCTTTACTTTAAAAAAATAAACAACTTTCCTGAAGTATCGTGACAGCTGAGAAGGCTATTTTGAACAGTGTAAATTTTTTACACTTCAAATAAATTTTGTACAAAGCAAAAAAAAAAAAAAAGGAGCTGTGTGATGCTCTGAATCCCGCACCACATTGCCCCCTACCACAGGCGGGAGCAAACATTGCCCTGGCAACTCTTCGTTGCTGTGCAAACTTAGCCTGAATGGACACGTAGACTTTAATGGAAGTGCAAAAAAATTAGGGTTGTGCGGATACCACTTTTTTAAGACCTAGTACAGGTACCGATACTTTTTTTCAAGTACTTGCCAATACCAATTACAGATTATACATTTTTTAATGTCATGTGACAGTTCTCAAAGCACAATACAGACTAATAATATCTTCTTTATAATTGTAAAGAACTGTAACTCAAGACATATAAAAAAAATGGTTTTATTTGCTTGTCACAACAATGTAAAAACTCACTGATAGGTGGCACTGATGGGCACTAATAAGTGGCACTGATGGGCACTAATGAGACGGCACTGAAGGGCCCTGATGGGGTGGCATTGATGAGGATGCACTAATATGCAGCACGAATGGGCACTGAACTGATAGGTGGCACTGATATGCAGCACTGATGAGCACTGATAGATGGCACTGGCTGATGGGCACTGAAAGGCAGCACTGATTGGCAATTGGCATAATTATTAACTAATGAGCCTCACTGAAACTTATGATAAAAAAACTTATGAAACTTCTGATAATAAAAAATAAATAATATTGTTTATGTTGTTTGCCCACACAAATGCCGGTGATCCGTCAAATTATTTCAATATATGGTGCAGGGTGTACCAAGATGGGCGTTGCGGTGTTCTGACGGAACGTCACTTCCGTTACCAAATCTGAAGGGTTGCCGATTCTGATGGAACACCCGGCATTTGTCTTGGGAACATCCTCTTTGTGTTTCACACTATACTGCAGTGCATAGATGTGATCAAACCCCATAAGGAAGAATAGGATTTAAATTTGAGATATACTTTCATGCAGGAAAATGCATGTGTTTTGTTGCATCAAAATGGACAGGGCCCTAGGCTTTGGGCTATTAACATTTGTCCGTTTTGATGCAGCAAAAAATGTTTGCATTTTTCTGCATTAAAAAAACATGTCAAGTTAAAATCCCATTATTTTCTATGTAGATGATTAACATTTATGGCCCCCTGAAGAAGGCACGTGATAGCGTGACGTAACGCATAGGGCAGACACAGCACCGGAAGTGACGTTACGGGACACGGAGGAATAGTCCCGCGGCATATAGGCGGATATCAGCAGTTTTAACTGTGAGTTGCTACATTTTTTCTTAAATAAAACTTGTGAAATACTACACTATACTGGCCCCCTTATTTTGAGATACGTGGAATCACCGGCGAGCCCAAGCTTGATCTTGGCAAGTAGGAGTACACCACCATCCCCCATACCTAACCCAATAAACCCAGAGGAAGAGAGGATAGAGGATCAGACCTATTAACAGATCTAAAAGCGCATTGTCTAAAGTATTGAGGTGAGCCGTTAGCACACCTAAAGGTGACGAGCACTGAGAGAATGTGGAAGGAAAGCTATTTTGATTCACAGAAGAGGAAGATTTGATTTGGCTGTCTTTTTTGATTTGGACACTTGAGCACTATATACAGTGCCTTGCGAAAGTATTCGGCCCCCTTGAACTTTGCGACCTTTTGCCACATTTCAGGCTTCAAACATAAAGATATAAAACTGTAATTTTTTTTGTGAAGAATCAACAACAAGTGGGACACAATCATGAAGTGGAACGAAATTTATTGGATATTTCAAACTTTTTTAACAAATAAGAAACTGAAAAATTGGGCGCGCAAAAGTATTCAGCCCCCTTAAGTTACTACTTTGTGGCCCCACCTTTTGCTGCGATTACAGCTGTAAGTCGCTTGGGGTATGTCTCTATCAGTTTTGCACATCGAGAGACTGAAATTTTTGCCCATTCCTCCTTGCAAAACAACTCGAGCTCAGTGAGGTTGAATGGAGAGCGTTTGTGAACAGCAGTTTTCAGTTCTTTCCACAGATTCTCGATTGGATTCAGGTCTGGATTTTGACTTGGCCATTCTAACACCTGGATATGTTTATTTGTGAACCATTACATTGTAGGTTATGCTTTATGTTTTGGATCATTGTCTTGTTGGAAGACAAATCTCCGTCCCAGTCTCAGGTCTTTTGCAGACTTCACCAGGTTTTCTTCCAGAATGGTCCTGTATTTGGCTTCATCCATCTTCCCATCAATTTTAACCATCTTCCCTGTCCCTGCTGAAAAAAAGCAGGCCCAAACCATGATGCTGCCACCGTGTGTTCAGGGTGATGAGCTGTGTTGCTTTTACGCCAAACTTAATGTTTTGCATTTTTGCCAAAAAGTTTGATTTTGGTTTCATCTGACCAAAGCACCTTCTTCAACATGTTTGGTGTGTTTTCCAGGTGGCTTGTGGCAAACTTTAAACGACACCTTTTATGGATATCTATAAGAAATGGCTTTCTTCTTGCCACTCTTCCATAAAGGCCAGATTTGTGCAGTATACGACTGATTGTTGTCCTATGGACAAAGTCTCCCACCTCAGCTGTAGATCTCTGCAGTTCATCCAGAGTTATCATAGGCCTCTTGGCTGCATCTCTGATCAGTCTTCTCCTTGTATGAGCTGAAAGTTTAGAGGGACGGCCAGGTCTTCGTAGATTTGCAGTGGTCTGATACTCCTTCCATTTCAATATTATCGCTTGCACAGTGCTCCTTGGGATGTTTAAAGCTTGGGAAATCTTTTTGAATCCAAATCCGGCTTTAAACTTCTCCACAACAGTATCTCGGACCTGCCTGGTGTGTTCCTTGTTCTTCATGGTGCTCTCTGTGCTTTAAACGGACCTCTGAGACTATCACAGTGCAGGTGCATTTATACAGAGACTTGATTACACACAGGTGGATTCTATTTATCATCAATAGTCATTTAGGTCAACATTGGATCATTCAGAGATCCTCACTGAACTTCTGGAGAGAGTTTGCTGCACTGAAAGTAAAGGGGCTGAATAATTTTGCACGCCCAATTTTTCAGTTTTTTATTTGTTAACAAAGTTTGAAATATCCAATACATTTCGTTCCACTTCATGATTGTGTCCCACTTGTTGTTGATTCTTCACAAAAGGTCGCAAAGTTCAAGGGGGGCTGAATACTTTCGCAAGGCACTGTATATGATTTTTATTTGCATTTAACCTCAATGGGACAATATTGAGGAAGATATTTTAGCACGTTATTGGTTTGCACAAAGCACCTCCAAAAAGTTTTGTTTTAACACATAACCACCATGAGCACTTTATTTATTTATATCCATATATGTATTTATTTATTAAATTTTTGGGAAGATTGTATATGTTTTTATATATATATATATATATATATATATATATATATATATATATATATGATATAGATTTTATTATATACACGGTTTTATACACATATCCCCATAAGCACTGTATTATTTATTGTTAGATGTATTCATTTATTTAATTTAGCTATATTATATGAATTTGATTTGCATGACAGTAATAATTGGATATACATTTTATCAGGAAAAAGTTTGATAATTGTATCTATTGTAATATCACGGATATATTTATTATCATCTATCACTAAGCCACTTTACTTTATAGGATACCCTTGAAACGCGGTACTCCCCCCTTAATCATATTCCTGTAACTGTGTGGTCAGCAGTAACAGCACAAGCAGCATCGAGGGCATACATACTCAAATACCTCTCAAGACAGCGCAAGAGTCACACCCATATAAACAGAACATTGAGAGCCCATTCACACTAGCACGACTTGTGAGGCGACTTGTGTTGCCCCAGGTAGCTTGACATAACAAAGGCAATGTTAATCAATCAGTGCCATCTTAATTGGCACTACTGAAGTCGCTCCGACTTCAGAAAAGGGTCCTGTACTACTTTGAGGAGACCTGTGATCCGACTGTCCCATATACTTCAATGGGAGTCGCCTCCTTATCTTAATTGACACCACTTGTTATCAGACTTTCCAGGAAGAAGAAAGAGATTAGCCAGGCATTCCCCACAGACAAAGTCGCCTGTCTCTTCAAAGTAGTGCACAAGTCTCTTCCAAGTCTCTTCCAAGTCTCTAAACAAGTCTCTAAACAAGTCTCTTCAAGTCACGGGGCGACTTTCTGGTCGTGGTAGTGTGAACCGGCTCTAATGTGCAGCAGTTTAGCATGAAAGACAAAGGGAAAGCCTATGGAGGAGCTGTGCATAGTAACCAATCAGCTTCTAACTTCAGCTTGTTCAATTAGGCTTTGCCAATAAAACCTAGAAGCTGATTGGTTACTATGCAGAGCTGCACCAAGTTCTGTGTGCACCAGTTTTAGTAAATCTCCCCCTATGATTCCATATATACCTACACGTGTGCGTTGCCACTTGCACTGCATGCACATGGAACAATGTAAGGCTAGGTTCACACATGTATATCTACATTTTCATGCATTTTTCAAAGATTTCTAATGCATTTTTGGGCATTTTTCATGCTTTTTCATTGAAGTCTATGGGGCCAATTTTGCACCAGAAGAAGCATGCGCACTATTCTTCATGTTGCACAGACAAGCATAGCAAAAGTGTAAACGGGCCTCATAGACGATAATGGCATTCCTTTTGTTGTACATTGTTGCATGCCAATTGATGTGCGACAAATCACATAGGTGTAAATGCGGGCTAAATCCAGCCTAGGCTTTAAGCCTAAGCTTTAGGCAAAATAGATAATTTATTTTCCAAGACATTTCTTTTCCTCGTTTGCACATAACAGTACCACTGTGTCCCATGGCAGAAAAACATATTGGACTAGACAGAAGATAATTATACATTGTTCGTTCACCGCTCTTGTGTAGCAAGACAAACTGCAATCAGAAGAAGACTCCCCGGATGGATAACACACAGTATAGAACATCCGTTGCGTCTAATCTCCGCACTTGTTTCATCTGTGTTAATACAGACATCATTGGTGGAGTTTGAGTCCCAGTGCTAGTAGGGATCAATAAATAATCAGTCCTTTGATTCTGTTCCAGCACAAAACATGGACGGGACGAGGCAGGGAGAGCTACGGGTGTAGTAATGACTATAAAGTAAGCCGCAGCTTTTGTAGGGAAGAATATGAGGAATATGCAAAGGATCAGCGCAGTGAAAGAAAGCTTAACTTTTGTTTTGCCATTTATGACTGTTACTGTACTAAAGAACGGCAAGGCTGCCAGGGCTCAAAAAAATTAGCCCAGGAATAAAAAAATCTAAATTTTTTAAGATATTATTCCTGTAATCCTTTATTAGGGAAATGTAATAAAATGTAATAAAGCCCAGTTGAACTTTTGGTTTAAATCAGGGGTCTCTTTATAAGCAAAGGGCCAGTTTATTGTCCTTAACTAAGTCCAGACTTAAGGGAGGCCAAGAGACCAGATAGTAGGATGGCCGGCGGCTTCAGGAAGGTGTTCTGTTCCTCAGGGAGACGCCTGGTGAGCCGAGGGACCGTTTGGTAGGATGGCCAGCGGCTTCAGAAGGGCGCCCTGCTCCTCAGTACATTATTATAGGGCCCTAACAGGGCCTTTAATAAGACCTATAGTAACTTGTATAAGGCTGCCAAAAAGTTAGATATATAGTTGAAGCTGTTTGTCAGCTAAAGGCCTTCTCAGTCTGTAACCTTTCAGTATTAGTTACAGCACCTGCAGACCGCATGTAAACTGGTCACTGTTACTGTATCTAACATTATAGGCTAGTAGCAAAGATATGATCTCTGTGATTTCCTGCAGTGTGTTCTCTCTTAAACCTGCACGATGAAGCTTGGGTGTGCTTTACACAGTGTAAAAGTAGTAGGATTTGTCACTAAAAACCCTGTAAAAGAAAACCAAAAATACTTCTTAGTACTAATACTTCAATATAATAATACTACAGTCTTGCTGCCAGTGACTTCAATCTCTGCTACTTTGCAGAGCTACAATGGCCAAAGTATTTTAACCATTTTACACTCTTTGGTGTGTCTCTCCTCCCTGCTGTAGATTTTTAACAGTGTGCTATGCAGCTGCAGGCCAACTCCCTATGTGTTATTGGACACACCCAGGGAAGAAACATTTTTCTGTTTGCTTTTCTCAGTGGCTCAGAGTAGTCAGTTCTGATGGGTCAAAGGTAGCTGGGCAAGTGATCAGCAGCCAGCTGAAAGGCACTCCACTGTCAGAACCAGCATGCATGTAGCTGGGCCAGAGTCTAATGGCATGCAGCTTCTCCAAAAATCCCAAAAATATTCCTGTTCCAGTAGGTATGCCGGTCCTGTGACCTTGGACTTGGGATCTCTCTGGGACGGGTGTTCGCCTGTGTTATCAGAGATACTTCACTAAGAGGGATGCAGTTTATTGGATGATTGGATGAGGATGATTGCAAGTAGCTGTTTGTGTCCTGAACTGTTTTACCAAAATAGTGAGTCTCTGCTAGACTCTCTCTGTTATTACAGAGTCTTATAGAATCTAAGTTATGCAGTCATATGTTAATCCAAATGAGCCACAAAGACTTTGCTGTGAAGTGTCCATGATTGTACAATTTCTATAATACTTTTTGTAATATTGTGTGTATAATACTGTGTATGCATGCTCTTTGTCATTCTGGCCCTGTTTTGAATTATTGATTCTATGTTGTACTTGTTCAGTAAATTGCAAGTTATGGTTACTTACTGTCTGATCATTCAATCGATTGTGCATCCTGTTACGAGTTCCCCCACCACCTGCTACATCACTGCTTTGACCCAGAAAAGCTGTAGCAACATAGCAGCCAACTGTGGAACCACCACACACAGTAGGTGACATAGGCATCCAACACACCCAGAGGTGGCAGATGTTGAAGATGTTTTGGCCAGCGTAGCTCTGCGTGAAGACTGAACCATTAGCAAGACTAATAGGTACAATAGGTGGAACTCGCACTCCTAGCACCTTCACCCCAACCTGTAATTAGAATAAAATCGCATAGGACTAAAGCAGTCCTTAAGCTTGACATTTTGGAAGCACATTAAAGCCTTCATACCAGAAAGAACTAAATATAGCATTTATCCCCCTTACTTCCCCTTCACCACTTTGAGACAGGTGTACTTGAAAGATATTGCTAGCTTGACCATTGTGACACAATATATTAAGACTTTTTTTTTTTTTATTGGATTGTACAGCTATTTTTTCCATATTATCATCCATTTGAGGATTGTGACTTCATCAATGGTCTTAAATGGATTGTAAAGGTAAAAAAACTAAAGAAAAAACAAACATGTCTATACTTACCTGCTCTGTGCAATAGAATTTGGTTTTTGGGGTGGATGTGGGCCCCTCCCTGGGACAGTCAGACTCCAGGGTTCCCCTGCTTCCCAGGCAGCATCCCCCCTCCCATTCTTGGTGGTCCTCTGCGGACTTGATACCCCCCCATCTGCCTACCCCACCCCCTCATGGGGTGGCCATACCTTTTAGGTTGGTGTGGGGTGTTAAGCTGGTGATGGGGGTGGGGGGGGAACGCGCCGTCGGCGACCGAATGATCGACTTCTGGGAGGGGGCTGTACCTGGTGGTGGCTCCTGCCAGGGTCCCCGTCCTCCTGCTGGGCTCATGTTCGGTGCTCCTAGGGTCCCCCCTGGGCCCCTTGGGAGCCGCGTGGCACTGCGCTGGGTCACTATTTTCTTGGTGGACCTTTTGGCCTCTCGTCTCAACTGGAAGGTAAAGAGGTTTGTGGCACGGTCCCGGGATCCTCTAGCGGCTCCAGGGAGCCAGTTTCGTCTGATTTACGCCTTCCCCCCCTCTCAAACTTCTGCCAAGACTCCTTTGCAGGATCGGGACAGAAAGGATTCTGGTCATTCTAGTGGTTCCAGACTGGCCTCATCTGTCTTGGTACGCTGATCTGGTACGGCTGGTCGCTAATGCTCCTTGGAGACTTCCTCTCAGGTAAGATCTGCTGTCCCAAGGGCCAATCTTCCATCTTGCTTTACACTCGCTGGCTTTAATGGCTTGGCTGTTAAAAGCCAGGTGCTGAAGGATAGAGGTTTGTCGGAATCAGTGATTGACAGTGATGACTACCCTGTAAAAGGCTAGAAAATCTACCTCTAGGAAGATCTACAATAGTACTTGGAAGACGTACGAGTACGAGTGGTATGAGTCTCTTGGGGTTCACCCTCGCTCCTTTTTGGTGGCTCGGATCTTGGCTTTCCTCCAACAGGGGGTTGAGCAGCGCCTGGCCTTGAGTACCATCAAGGGCCAGGTTTCGACCTTGGCGGTTTTCTTTCTACATCTATTGGCCACACATTCCTTGGTGTGCACCTTTATCCAGGGAGTTTGACACTTGTCTCCTCCTCCTCAATTTTGTGCTGTCTGTTCTTCAGAAGCCTCCCTTTGAAAAGTCTTCCGAAGGTTCCCCTGCTTACATTGTCCCAGAAGGTGGCCTTTTTGGTGGCTATTACTTCTGCGTGCAGGGTGTCGGAGCTGGTGGCATGGTCTTGTCGTTCACCTTACCTGGTGGTTCACAGAGATAAGGTGGTTCCTCATCCCTGTCTGTCATTCCTTCCAAAGGTCGTCTCTGATTTCCATTTGAATGAATATATTGTGTTGCCTTCCCTATGTTCCAGGCCCAAACATCCTAGGGACATTTCCTTGCATTCCCTGGATGTGGTTCGAGCAATCAGGGTGTACCTGGCAGCCATGGAGTCTTTTTGGAAGTCAAACTCACTATTTGTACTACGGATGGACCTCAAAAAGGGTTTGCTGCTTCTGCTGCAACCATTTCCTGATGGATCAGACAGACAGTGGTTCAGGCCTATTCAATTAAGGGTCAGGTTCCTCCTTTCCCTGTTAGGGCACACTCTACTCAGGCAATTAGTGCTTCCTGGGCCTTCCGTCATCAGGCGTCAGTGCTGCAGGATTGTAAGACGGCCACCTGGTCATCTGTGCACACTTTCACAAAGTTTTATAAGGTGGATGAGTGGGCATATGTGATGCTTCCTTTGGCCGCAAGGTTTTGCAGGCTGTTCTTTAGAGGACCTGGCCCTCTGAGGGTGTATTATTTTTTTGAGGTGAGCTCCATTTGTTTATGGTTGGGCTCCATGTTACCTGGTTGGCTATGGTTTAGCCTTGGGAATTTTTTTCTTGCTGTTCCCACCCCTCATGTTTGACACTGCTTTGGGAAATCCCAACTGTAAAGAAGAGAAGGAGCTGTGTCTGTCAATGAACGAAAGAGAAAATGGGATTTTTGACTTACCGTAAAATTAATTTCTCTGATGTTCATTGACGGACACAACACCCACCCCTCTGTGGAGTTGGTTTTCTTCTGACACTGCTTGTTACAAAACTGAATGCCTATAGCTGAGAGTGGGATTATACCCCCTGAAACTGCCCCATAGGTGTAGTCAAGGTTTTTCTTGCCTAGTGTCTTACTCCTGTAGGGGGCATAACCCAACCTACATAGTTATATAGTTAGGTTGAAAAAAGACACAAGTCCATCTGGCTCAACAAATAAAAAACAAAAAAAACAGTAAAGAAAACCCAACCATACAATCTCATATACACAATCCTATACCCGCAGTTGATCTAGAGGAAGGCGAAAAAACCCCATCAAAGCATGTTCTAATTTGCTACAGGCGGGGGAAAAAATTCCTTCCTGATCCCCAAGAGGCAATCGATATTCCCTGGATCAACTTTACCTATAAATTTTAGTACCAATTCATATTAAGTACACCCAGATAAGAATCCAGGCCTTTTTTAAAAGGAATCTAGTGAGCTAGCCAGAACCACCTCTGGAGGGAGTCTATTCCACATTTTCACAGCTATTACAGTGAAGAAACCTTTCCGTATTTGGAGACGAAATCTGTTTTCCTCTAAATGTAAAGAGTGCCCCCTTGTCCTCTGTATTGACCTTAAAGTGAATAACGCAACACCAAGTTCACTATATGGACCCCTTATGTATTTATACATGTTGATTATATCCCCACTTAATCTCCTCTTCTCAAGAGAGAATAAATTCAGTTAATTTGCCTTATAGTTGATCAATGAAACAGTGCATTGAGGTCAGCTTGTAAGTTGGAGACATCCTGTAAGGAAGTTATTCCACTGCAAAGCTTGGTGTCATCTGCAAAGACTGAAATGGTACTTTAAATCCCAGACCCTGTATCATTTATAAAGATATTAAAAATTAAGGGTCCCAACACTGAACCTTGGGGTACACCACCGATAACATTAGACCATTCAGAGTAAGAATCATTAACTCTCTGAATTCTATATTTTAGCCAATTTTCTATCCATTTACAAACTGATCTTTCCAAGCCTGTAGACTTTACTTTACACATTATAGGGAACATTGTCAAAAGCTTTTGCAAAATCCAAGTATACCATGCCCACAGCCACCCCTCTGTCCAAGGTTTTACTTACCTCCTCATAAAAAGAAATCAGGTTTGTTTGACAACTTCTGTCTTTCATGAATCCATGCTGTCTGTTGCTTAAAATATTTTTTTCCAGCAAGAGCTCATCTATGTGGTATTTTATTAAACTCTTCAGCAGTTGCGTCGGGAGAGGGGGGGGCTGACCCAGGCTATAGCCCCCAGGGGTCCCCCAAAAAGCCCTGGATCTCCTGCTATGTGTAAACCATTATTAGCCCTGAGTCCATGATCCTCCTCTCTTTACTGGCCGGGCCTCAGTCTGGCTCTACTGCCTGGCCTGCGTGCTGTGGTCACACTGGTTGCTAGTATGGCCTGCCGCTTGGTGTCTAGCAACCAGTGATGTCACGTGACGACAGCGTCGTCACATGACAGCAGTGGAGCGCGGGCAATGGTTAAAGCGGAGGAGGATTTCAAATATCTCCTCCGCGCCTAGAATTTACTCCACCAACTGGCCACCTTCCTTTTCTCCTGGCGACAGCTCGGGCTCAGCTTAGAGTCGAGGGAGGCCCTGAAGCAACAGGTCGTGGCGCCAGGTCAGTCAGACTCAGTGTAAATAATATTTTGCTTCCTGTGCTTCCCCTGTCTCAAGTAATTGCAAATAATCTTTCAGAAAGAGTATTTGCAATTACTAAATTGAGACAGGGAAGCACAGAAAGCAAAAAATTATAGTCTATAGGTCTTTATTGTTTTTAAAGCACTTTTTTTTTTATTTCCTTATTTACACATGTGAGGGGCTATACAAATACAATGTCCTGCCTTTAAATATGTGTTATGAACATAATGCAACCTGCTGTTGAGCTGATTCTATTATGTGTACATATCTGTCTAAGTTTTTACTGAATAAAAATTTTATTTTTTTGAATAAAATCTGATTTTTTTGAAAGGCCCCTGAAAGATTGTATTAACATGTCTTATCACATTTCATATATATTTCAACTTATGCCCATTCCATGATGAAATATGGGCCCTTGCATTTACATAGTAACGAGCTAAGACTGACAACCATTCATCCACCCTGGACAGCAGACAGCTATATTTTGCATTTAGACGACATGTTAAACCACCTGTCCATTCATTCATTTGAACACTTGACAGTTGGACATTTTGCATAGAGATTACTGACACCACCCATAAACAATTGACAATTGCTTACATTAACACATGACAACTGAATGCAGACGGGGCGACTCTGGTGGGACACAGATTCAGATACGGGAACACCTCATATTGACACAAATGCATGGCAAAAGCAAAGGCCCTTTTATGTACTATTCTGTCTGATATGTGCTATTGACTGATGAATTGTAAACCAGTCTGGAGCAGTCTTTCCCGCTCAAAACATGCCTTAAATATGAGCTTCACTTGCAATAAAATTAGTTGTGACTGCACTAAGTTTGAGTGCTGTGTGTCGTCATAACTCCCGGCCAGACGAGGGTGAATTCACTATCTATTGGGGGGTTAGCAACTGACGGGCTGTATATCATCGTGATTGCCTCCTGACGAGATCTGAGCTAACAGTTTTGGTGTCATGAAGTTGGATCTGCCAAAAACACAGTATGGGGTAAGTAATTATATTTTTTATTATTATTATTACTACCCTATACTGTCAGAGCAGATAAACGATACCCAGTTAACCGCTAATTTTATCGCCTCCCGGGAATCTGAAATTCCCAAAGATGGGGTCTGATACTCCAGCGCCTGAAGCGCCAAAGATAAGATGGGGTCTGATATCCCAGGGTCTGGGACCCGGTTACAAAGCTGTACTGTGTGTCATAGTGAATTCTCCCTCCAAAACGTGTATATATTTGTATAGACACTTAAGTGTATTTAGTCGTTATATAAGATTGCATGCCATTGTATAGATGTATGTGGAGATTGTATGTGATATTAAGCTGAGCCTGAAGGTATACACTTGGCCACCAAGGATAGTTAACAGCAAACCATGAAGTCGGGTGTATATAAATCTGATTATTAAGACGCAGGAAACCACATAAATTGGAAAACTAGGTTTTTCCAATAAAGTCTAAATACTGACGTCACCACCCCTATATATATATATATATATATATATATATATATATATATATATATATATATACCTTCAAACTCAGCTGATCTCACTTTGTATTCTGAGCTTAAGATAATGGGAAATTCTCAAGGTAAGGAGAATTCTGAGAAAATGATGAAATTTACGTTTAGGAAGATTGTATGAAAATTGTATCGTGTATGGGCAACCTTAGATCCATAAATTGTTATGTTGTGTTCGTTTTAACACTGTTCCTAAAGGTGCTGTATCAGCAAAGCATTTCATAACATTGAATGAATGTTGGTTGCATAATAATTTGTTTTGTGTTTATTACTTATGTTTTAAAGGGATGTGATTTTGCCATACTATACTGGTCATGGCAGCTTTTAGAAGCAAGGAAATATATATTTGGTATATAAAGTGTGACCTTAAGGACTAAAATTGTATCTCTATCCTTAAAAATGGTAAGCAATTTTGAACTTTTATCATTAAGGTTTTGTGTCACCGACTTTTCTTTCTTTATCACTGACTTTTAAAAAAAAAACAATATATTTTCTAGTGCCTTTTTAGCAAACAAACCCCCCTCCCCCCCTCTTTCTGTCTGTGACACAGGTAATAGCAAGAGGGACTGTAAACAGTTGAATTGTCATACAAATTTAACTATCAGTTTTGCTTTGTAGAGAAAACAAGTTTTGAGGAATGTTCCGAATTGGTGAAAAATGGTGACGTATGGGTTCTTGTATTCAAATGAGAAATTACTAATGTTTTGAGCTGCTCATTTTTTCAACCATGGTGAACAATAATAATTTTTTTCTTTAAGTTTATGGTATACCATTGCATAACAAAAAAATATAGAAATCCACAGGGTAATAATTAATTTGACGTCAACAATTTTTGGTATTAGAGAAGTGCACTGTTAGGAAGGGAAATGTTTGATATGCTTACTGTATGCTAAATTCCTCTAACCGTTGGTTTATTACTAGGAGGAAAAGTAAAATGTTTTGTTACTAAACTTTTCTTGATGCTCATTTCTCAGATAAATTTAATTTGAGACTTTCAGAACGGAGGACGATTACAGCCTTCAACGACAACCAACCTTATGGGAGTATTGTTTCCAAATTGTTTTTTTTCTGATTGATTAGACTGTTTTTATGGGTGTTAGAAAGTTTTTATTTATTGGGTGTCAGATATTTGATGTGTTCTAATTTGACATATATGAGCTGTGGCATTAATGAGGTGCTATGCTTTAGATAATTAAGCATCTCTGGCCTTTTTAAAGTTTTCTTTTAGTATATTGGTCCTAAAAAAAAAAAAAAAAAAAATAGGATGGAAGTGGTTGGCTTGTTGATAGTATGCTAAGAATTAAAATGAATTTATGCCAGCGTTACTACTTTGATAAAATTTTAAAGGTAACCTCCTGCGGTGAATTCAATTAGTTGATCTCTTTTCATCCTAAAGGTGACTCATTGCCCAGGTTTTGCATATGAATGGTCCTTGAAGTCAGATTTTGTGTCTCCAAGGCTATTTGGTTTCAATTTCCTGTTCAGGTGTCACCAAGCAATTGTGCAAACCCGTATAGATTTATGTTTGCATGAGTACTGACTTCTAGCTGTTTTGTGTGTCTCTATGTGTCCATGTACACAAGACAGCTTGAATTTCACTCCCTGTTGTTCAGTGATCACAGCATCTTAGCCATGCAAGGGATTCTCAGTTCTAGGTAGCTGCCTGCTTGGGTGAGTCAGAGGACTGCAATTTAACCCATCTCCACCTCAGGAGGAATACAAGGCAGTTCAACCCCTCCAAGGGCCCCCACCATTGTTGCATGCGTAGACATGCTGTGTTCTCCCAAAACAGTGCCATTAAGTACCTGCCTTCCTGTAGGCCCTAAACCCCAGTGCTGCAAGTAGTTTCACTAGCATTTATTTTTCGCTGCCGGCCTGTAGGCCAGAAGCCCAGTGGCGCAAAATACTCCTGCCATTCTTGTAAAACTTGTATTTTTGTCTCTGTACTTACCTGCTATTCTTGCTAAAGTCAGAATGACTTCAGACCCGTCTCAACCCCATGAGTCCATTTATTCTCATATCTAGAGATTTTGCAAGAGGAATATGTGGCAGAATTAATTAATTGAAAAAATTAAACAGTGATTATGGTGATATCTCGCTCTCATTTCCTTTGCCAACAGGTGCACCAACCCACCCATTCAAGCCTGGAGACAGAGTCCTGGTGAAGGCCCCTCCATAAGCTGACGTCGCTAGACCCACCCTACGGACCTCCTGCAACAGTTCAAGCAGTGACCTAACAGCGGTACTGACAGACGACTCCCCGGTTTGGATCCACGCATTGCGACAGACGGAAGCCCCACCCCTGGACCAGACGAATGACTGGAGATTGTGACGACGAGCACCAGACGAATTCCAGCTGGATCTAGACAGACGCATTGGTACAATGCCAGCGGACACCCCTACTCCTGGAAGACTTCGCATTCGTGCGACAGTGGTACGCTTTGTAGCAAGGTTAGCACTAGAAGCCACTGTCTGGTACTTGCAACATGTGCTCACCACCCGGTGAACCTCTCCTCATTTTGCCCTTGCTCACCCCAGGAAAAGAGAGAGACACGAGACATTCATGTCTCCACTTTACAGTCGAAGTCAAGCCGATTGGACACAAAGGACATTGTTTTACGTTATAGCCGCCAGGGACTTAGTCTGACCGCTCTGATGACGAGGGTTGAAAGGGAATTTTTTTCCTCTCATTAAACGGGAGGTTTATTTTTTGCCCTTTCCTGGAAAAGGCCTTAGGACATGTTGAAAAATCACATGCCATCGTCAACAGGTGGTATGTGCTGCCATGGTCTATTTGTACTGACTTTATTGCAATAATAATGGAGTTGGATTTTTCAGGCCATGGATTCTTGCAAGCTATGACCCTCCCCATTGAACATGTCTGTTTTGATTTAAAAGAAATCTAAGAAGTTATATCCCTATGTGCACACAACCAAGTCACCAGCCTACATACACCTTGGAATATAATGTCACCTGTTTTGTGCTATTCAGAGACTCTAAGTGATCCCACCGTTATAAATAAAGTTGGGATCAAAGGTTGGGTTGAAAGATTGTATTAACATGCCTTATCACATTTCATATATATTTCAACTTATGCCCATTCCATGATGAAATATGGGCCCTTGCATTTACATAGTAACGAGCTAAGACTGACAACCATTCATCCACCCTGGACAGCAGACAGCTATATTTTGCATTTAGACGACATGTTAAACCACCTGTCCATTCATTCATTTGAACACTTGACAGTTGGACATTTTGCATAGAGATTACTGACACCACCCATAAACAATTGACAATTGCTTACATTAACACATGACAACTGAATGCAGACGGGGCGACTCTGGTGGGACACAGATTCAGATACGGGAACACCTCATATTGACACAAATGCATGGCGAAAGCAAAGGCCCTTTTATGTACTATTCTGTCTGATATGTGCTATTGACTGATGAATTGTAAACCAGTCTGGAGCAGTCTTTCCCGCTCAAAACATGCCTTAAATATGAGCTTCACTTGCAATAAAATTAGTTGTGACAAAATTAGTTTGAGTGCTGTGTGTCGTCATAACTCCCGGCCGGACGAGGGTGAATTCACTATCTATTGGGGGGTTAGCAACTGACGGGCTGTATATCATCGTGATATCCTCCTGACGAGATCTGAGCTAACAGCCCCTTAGACAGCCATGGTGATCTTTGTCTGCATTCATTTATTTATTCATTTATTTATTTGTTTATTTATTTATTAATTTAGCCATTGTTGGGAATTCTGTGTTTGCTGTGGTTTTTCCCACCCTTCACGTTGACACTGCTTTGGGACATCGCACTGGTCTGAAGACTTAAAGCTGTGTCTGTCAGTGAACCTCAGAGAAAAGGTTTTTACGGTAAGACAAAAATCCAGTTTTTTTACAGTATCCTCTCCTTCCAATCTACTGTATCTCTGTGGTACTCAGAGCCAGAGAACTCAGCTTGGAAGGAGAGAATGCCTTAAAGGTAGGATTGTCTGAAAATTATTATACAATCTAAAAGTAGTACATTTATGTGTGTAAGCTGCATCTAATGGATAGTTTTGGACTTTAATATTTTTAACTGATGTGTATTTCAGAGAGTCACTATTATATAGTGTGCCTTTTACCTTGCACAATTTTGGAGTTTTTCTCTAAACTCCAAATTGTAGTGAACCAAATTCCAAATGGAAAAGATAAAGCTAAAATTGCCAAGCTACAGCTACAGGTGAGTTGGAGAATTTCTCCATAGCGACTATTTTTGCCTCATTGCCCATTTTCGATTTTATTTGCTTTAGATGGTGTTTAGAGAATAAACCCCTATTATGTGTTATTAAACAAGTGTTATAAAAAGTGTCTTAAATATTGCCTGACAGGCTGACAGAGTGTGGATTTTCTAAAATATAATTATTACCAAAGTGTATTCCTCTTTGGTTTGATGCTAATATGAGTATTGGCTGTTGATTACTTTGTGTTAAGTATAATAATCATACAGCTGTTTAAAAATTTATGTATGCATATTTTTTTACTTGAGTCTGACTTTTCTGTTCTGCCAGTGTGTTTTGATGTGTGCACAAAGGGGTGTGTTTGCGCAGATATATATTCTATCCTGCTCCCTGCATGAGATTACTGCCGTCCTAAATATAGGTTTATATAATACTCCTAATTAATAATTAGGAACAATTCCAAGATTTGGTGTCATAATAGGTTCATAAAACATGTTATGGTGGGGCATTGGGCAGGGGTGAGGGGGGGCATTGGGTGGAGCTTGGGCGGTATGTAATTTTAAATGTGGGAGGAGCTTGGGCGGGACTTACTTTAAAATGTGGGAGGGGGTTATCAAATTTACCTTCGGGCTGAAGCCCCTGGTCTTTTTCCCACCTAGTAACGCCCCTGCTATCCAGTATCTTCCCGACTATAGAAGTTAAACTAACAGGTCTATAGTTACTTGGCAAAGACTGTGATCCCTTTTTAAATATAGGCAGCACATTGGCCCTACGCCAATCCAGTGGTACTTTTCCAGTAACAAAACCCTAAAAATTAGAAACAAAGGCTTTGAAATTACAACGCTCAATTCTTTTAGGATGCATGGGTGGATGCCATCTGGTCCAGGAGCTTTATCCACCCTTATTCTGTCTAAATATTTCCGGGCCATATCACTTTTGAGGCATTGTGGATAACTTTTCAACTGTCAAGAAGATAAGGAGCTGTGTCCGTCAATGAACCTCAGAGAAATGGATTTTATGTCCAAAATCCCATTTTCCGGAGCTCCTGTCCCCTCCTCTTTGTCCACTGCGAAGCCGCTTTCCTTGAGTAGCTTGCTCTTGAGCCTCTTCGGCCCCGTCCCTCGCTCCCTCATCACTGGCTTTGATTGACAACACTGGAAGCCAATAGCTCCTAGTGCCCCAGCAAAGCCAAAGAGGCTTGAAAGTGAGGGGAGAGAAGAGCTGCAGACGTGGATCGAATGAGGGCTCAGGTAAGTAAAAGGGGAGGTAAGGGGGGATGCTGATACCTAAACATTTTTTGCCTTAATGCAAGGAATGCTTTAAGATATAAAATGTTTAGGCTTTAGAACCACTTTAATAATGCATTCAGCACCTACAGTAGGCAAAACTGTGAATTCTGAGTACCTTACTACTAGAAAGATTTTTTCGAAACCAAGTTTGGTTGGGGTAATGTTTACATATTTGAAGGAAGCACACAGACATGGTATAACAAATGTTTCCTATTTGTTTTCAATGCATCCTCCACTAGACCAATCCTAATTGAATAATCCATTCCTGGACCGCAATACATTGCTCAGATGTTGGTTTACTACCTAAGCACTCTAATGCTTCTAGCATGCTAACATTCTTTTAAATGTTCACTTATCACATTATTTAAGCTGTTGAGGATGCTATGGAACCCATGGGATGTGGCTTTACTAAGCAAGGATGTAATCATCTTGTTGGGATTAATCCACTACCAGATTTCCCAGAAGATTCAGCAAAGTTCAGACATGTTGTCCAGACAGCTTTAAATAAAACATACATTCATTATAATAGCTTCTTTCCATCTGCCCCTTGCCGGACCCAGTTGTCAACAGAATACATCAGAATCCTATTTTTTGCATAAAAAAAACTTTTCAATCTGGTGTCCCCTTAGGCTTACAGTAGATCTTTAACTTCTCAGGTTGCTCCCTTTTACTACAACTCCATATGCCATCAGGAATTCAGCAACTCTCCAAGTCATCAAACGCAACCTATGCATCCATGTTTTCAGCAAAGCATGTGACTTTATAATTAAAAGTATAACTAAAGGCAAAACTTTATTTTTAGTTTTGGATAGAGAAGAGAGGAATTAGAACGCTTGTCATTTTTTATTGCTGTCTGTGCCCCCGTTAAGGAGATTTACCTTCTCTATTTGTCCTGTATACCATTATTATTGAAACTGAAAATGAAAATCCCAAATTTTGGATTGTCCCCAGAAAAGTAGGAGAGGGGAATCTTCCAAATGGGGACACTAGTTCTGGTGACCAGGGGGTCCCCAAGGAATTCCCCTAAAGCGCGGAGTTCCACCCAAAAGTTGCACTTCAGCTTTAAGTACTCCTGACCCCCTTAAATGCCACATTTGGCATGTAATTTTTTTTGGGGGGAGGGGGGTACCTAGTTTTGACAAGTACCCACTCCCACTTCCGCTTGGGCCGCCTAGGCGGCTCGAGCAGAAGTTCTCCTCTCCCCCTCCCTCTCTGAAATCTTCTGGGACATGTCAGAGGCGCACCCTGAAGCTGCAAGCTGTCACAGCCGGGTGCGCACACTAGTGATGCCAGCGCTGCTGAGAGGAGAGGGAGAGGAGCGAGGCTTCTGGCGGCCGCATTGCTGGATCATGGGACAGGTGAGTGTGTGTTTGTTTAAAGTAGCAGCTACACTTTTTGTAGCTGCTGACTTTTAATAAACTTTTAATAAACTCAGAAATGGCTGGAACTCCGCTTTAATTTGCAGAGATTTCCTCTCACTTTCTTTTTGGCTATGGGACAGGAAGTGAAGGGAGATCTCTGCAATGGTACACAGATGGTGAAAAAAAAAAACCTGTTGCTCTATCCAAAATGAAAACAAAAGTTTTGCCTATAGTTCTACTTTAATTTAAAGTGGTTGTAAAGGTAAAAGTTTTTTTACCTTAATGCATTATAAAAGTGCAGCCCCCCCCCCCCCCAAAAAAAAAAATACTCACCTGGACCCGTTCTCGTCTTCTTCCCTCTACCAGCTCTCACAGGTTTGGCTGAAAATTTCCTCTCCTTACCCTGGATGTCAGTATTACACTGATACCTGCAATAAAAGTGACTGCTGCATTCATTTACCTCTTGTATTTGTCTAGATTAGGGTTTCTAAACTAGACCTAGGGATCTCAGGATCCCTAGGGTTCCTCCAGAGGTTGCTAGGGGTTCCTTTACCAATGGTCAATTTCTGCCTCTCAGATAAGTTCCCACTGACTCACTCACCATTGATCTTTGTAAGGGGATAATTCTTCCCAATGACCACAAGTGTAAGGAGCATTCTTCTCATTGACCATCACACTAATGTATCATGAGTTGTAGATATGGAATTTTTTAACAGGGGTTTCCTGAAACCAGAATGTTATTTCAAGGGTTCTAAGTTGAAAAGGTTGAGAAAGGCTGAGCTAGGATGTAAGTTCTTTGAAGTAGGTTTCTCATTCCTGGCATCTCTCTTATTTGTGTATGCTGTAGTTATTATGCGCTGTACATTTGCACTTTGTACAGCATCGTAGAAAATGTTGGCACGGCAAAAATAATTTATATTGTAAATGGAGCATTGTAAGGATATAAACACATATGTCAAACACAAGGGCGGCAGGCTGAATCTGGACTGCCAGGCATTTTCATGTGGCCCTCATTCCCAGTTTTGCAGCAGGAACGTAGAAGAACTTCATTCTGCTCCTGCTGCCCATTGTCACTTGTAAACACAGTGCACCTCTAAACCCTGCACTCTGTAGGTAGTGCACACTTGAACTCAACACTCTGTACATAGGGCACCCCTGGATTTGCACTCTGTGCATAGCGCACCACTGAACCCTGCACTCTGTAAGAACTTACTCCTGAACTAGGCACTCTATGTAGCACACTCCTGTACTCTACACTATGTATGTAGCACACTCCTGAACTCTGCACTTTGTCCTTAGCACACTCCTGAACTCTGCACTCTGTATGTAGCATAATCCTGAATGCTGCACTCTGTACATAACACACTCCTGAACCCTTCACTGTACCTAGCGCACCCCCAGATACAACTGGCCCTTTGAGGGCAACCATACTGCTGGTGAAGCCTGTAAAGAAATTGAGTGTGACACTCCTGCATTTTACTGAGAGGTTAAGTGACCTTATAAAGTGTACAAAGCTTTATGTATAGGTAGATACGAATTAATGACAGACTGACACTCGAAGAAACGATTACATGAGCAGCTCTGTACACAGACTGTTTCCATCCAGGGCCACTCATCTGTCCCTAATCACATGTAATCGCTCCATGTGGAATGACACACAGAATGCTTATAGGTTTATAAACATCTGGCACCACCGCAGCAGAAATTTTCTGATCTGGGCAATGTATGGCCATGAACAGTCGTGTGTGTGTGTGAGCCCCATAGATGACAGAACACCAAAGTCTTGAGGGGGTTCAGTGCCTTTTTAAATATACAAAGATTTATGTATAGGTAGGTACAACTCAATGATAGGCTGACACTCAAGGAGCGATTACATGAGCAACTCTGTATGCAGACTGTGTGCATCCTGGGCCACTCATCTGTCCCTAACCACAGGTAATCACTCCATGTGGGAATACATGCAGACCACTGACAAGTTTATAAACACCAGGCTGCACCCACTGCAGAAATATGCTCACCTGGGCGGTGTATCACCATGCACAGTTGTATGTATGAGCCCCATAGATGACAGAATTCCAAGGTAGTCTCCAGTATCCTCAGCCATTTACAGTCGGTTCACACTACTCCAACTCAAAGTCGCCCCATGAAGGAGCGACCTTTTAGCGCCGACTTTAGCGCGACTTTGAAGAGACTTTGAAGAGACTTAAATGATAAGTGACTTTGTCTGTGGGGAATGCCTGGGTAATCTTTTTCTTCCTGGAAAATCTGATCACATTCGCTTGAAAATAGATAAGGATCCGACTTAGAGGCGGCTCCCATTGAAGTCTATGTGCAAGTCGAATAGAGGTCGCCTTGAATTAGTACAGGAACCTTTTCTGAAGTCGGAGCGACTTCAGTAGTGCATATTAAGACGGCTCTCATTCATTTACATTGAATTTGTAATGACAAGAGACTTGGGGCGACTTGAGGGCACACAAGTCGCGTCCCAAGTCGGAGTAGTGTGAACCGGCTCAAATTATCCTTTATAATAAACAAATAAAACCTAACAAACATTGACTGCCTCTAGGGTGTGGAGGGGCTATGACTCTGACTCATTAAACTGTGTGTAATGTGAAGATTTTTTATTCCATATGACAAGGTGCGCTCAAAAATTTGTTCAAGAATAAATTTTTAAATACTTTCATGAGCCCTATTGTCACTGGTTCTTTTTCGTTAATATAAAAGTTACAGTTAGAGCCTGTATAAACACTTTATACTGTTTATATGAATGTAATATACAGAAGGCACTTAACAAGGAGGACGTGTTTAAATAAAGACATAATGCAAACCTGTTACCTCTATGAGGGTCAGCAAGTAACTACAGAAGCCAACTCAATGGATCCTTGCTTCATATACAAAAGATTACCCAATGTACCTCCGTCTTGAATTTAAACACCCTTTCGAAAACACATGCAAGCGTGCTGCAATCCTGTGCGACAAGGAATTAACATCAATCGGTCTGGCAGGACGCACGCTCCATTTTGTTTCTGGAAATAAGAATGAATAGCAGAGTTTTATTATTGCAGAAGTCATTGCATGACCCCAATAAAGACTGAATGAAAGTTTAATTTCCTCAGCGAACAGCAGGTGCTCTGTACAGAGGAGGCGAAACAGGAAAGAAGATGACTACGGGGGAAGCTTAATCAATGAGGCCGTCTGTCTCCCTGTCTTCTGCCAGTCACCCATCAACAAGCTTCTTATGAATGCGAGAGCAGGGAGCTGGAGCCAACTAGGAGCAGGAAGCGGGAGCCAGCTAAAAAACAGGTTTTTGGAGTGGCGGGCAGGATGATCACAGGGTGTATGCTAAGGCGAAATAGGCATGTGCCTTTTGTTGCTTTGTTGGCTCTGTATTGTTACTGGCTCAGGAGTGCCTTGACTTAATTACTGCAGTTTACTAAAGCAATTATGCCATGGCTTAGAGCAGCATCATCATGACTTATGGTAGTCGGTTAACCCAGCTGGACACATTGTACTCTTCTTTCCCCAGCTACTTATAAAGGCTGTAGAAATATTTCCTTCAGGATGTTTTCCATCTTTTTTTTTACCATAATGTATAGACTTGTACAGAATCTTAAAAGAGAAGTATGGGGTTTGGGGTTATTGCCCATTTATACTTACCTAGGTGGATGCAGCGTCGGTCCGATGCTGCATCTGTCCCCCGGCGCCTCTGCACTGAGAACCAAGCGTCTGAACACCGCCGATCGCTCGGTTCTGACAGCTCCTCGAGCAGAGAGCTGCTGACTGTCAGTCAGCAGCTCCCTGCCCTGCCCCTCCTCGCTCATTGGAGCGCTGAGCTAAGGAGGGGCAGGGATCAGCCAGCTCAGCCTCTCAGCGGCTCGCTGAGAGGCTGAGCCGGGTATCGGTTCAGGCACCTGGCGGATCCGGACTCTGTGGTCGTGATGACGCAATGCCTCGACCGACTTCTGTGACGTCAGCAGAGAGCAGACTTCAGCCTACTCTCTGCTGAAAACGGGTCACAGGACTGCAGAACGAACAGCACTCCCGTGATCCATAGGTGATGTACAGCCAAACGAGCTTTGACTGTACATCTCTTTTAATAGGTACATCTTTTTGGTGCAGGGGTCCCAGTTACTGCAAAGAAAGTATCCTTTTATTAATGCATCTCCTGCAGTCTACCACACAAAATTACAATAAAAAATGTGCATGTACTTATTTAACAGCACACCAAAATGCATAGTAGTGCATTAGCATGCATTGTGGCACACTGAAACGTACATGTGTTGGCCAGGATCCATTTGCTTGCCTTTAAAGTCTACTCTAAGAACTTTACTCTCTGGATCAATATATTTGTAATCCTTATGCTGCTAGCATTAGTAGATGGATAGTAGTATACAGTATCATAACTACTTTTAAACATTTTTTTTTACATTTCTTCAGTTACTTCCCTGACTCCAACTCTGGGCAAAATAATGTTATACATCTCAGGAGTCTTCAGGAAAAGAGGAGGGGTTTCCCAGCTAGGCACACCCTCCTGTCTGCATGCCTGAGCCAAGGGCAGATGGGTTCCAGGAAGTAAATGCTACATGATTCGTCTGCCCCTACTCAAGATGACCAGAAATGCTAGGTGGGTTTTGCAGACATGGAGTGATGAGGGAGTTTGCTTTGAATATTAACAATTATTTAAAAAGTGCTTTCAATTTGTGGCACTCAGATGCAGTTTAATTCTGCTTTATGACTGAAAGAGTTATCCTACGCAAACTTTTTAATACTGTTGGTACATAGCATTAGTATTGTCATTCACCAATCATTATTTTCCACATTTGGTACTTTTCGTTTTTTACCCATTTTGTATGATCCATCCATTTTAAAAGATTCAATACAATAACCATCCACGTTATGTCTGGTTTATCAAACCACTCCTGAGCACTGTAGTTTGTCTGGACTTGACAAGCTCATTCACTCACATAATTATTACTGAAGACTTTATTCGCCTCCATGTGACAACAGTGCACCAGTCACTAAAGACCAATCCTGAAGAAGTTAGCGTGGATTGGCAAAAGAAACGCGTCAGCGTGTCGTCATCCAGAGATGTATAGTAACTAAGTAGAACTACTTCACTACTGTACTTAAGTACCGAAAGGCGGTATCTGTACTTTCCTAGAGTAGAATTTTTTTCTCCTACTTCCACTTTTACTTCACTACATTTTTTCGATGATTTCAATACTTCTACTCCGATATTTTTTTTTTGTACTGCATAGTTACTCATTACAATTATAAAAAATACCACTGCCAGAACAGTAGATGGCAGGTTTCATGAAGTTCAAAAAAATGTGTATAATGTCATGTGTAAATCAGCGCATACGAAAATAAATGCTACTGTATGTATTAATAAAATGGTCTACATATCTGCTGTTAAGGGGAAAGAGAACCTCCCCCAACCAAGGAGAGTCACAAGCGTACATAGACCTTTTTTCTGGTAAGAGGCTGATTTTGCTTTTTTCACTGGAAGTTGAGAGCACAGGTTTTGCAGTTTTGTTTCACTGGAAGAGTCTATTTGGATATTATTTTGCATTTACCTTCATCCGCCGGGTAAGGGGGAAATCCCCAAGGTGGTGGGAGGAGTCTGCACCTATTATTTGGAATAGCACCTGTTTGATTCCTGCACCTTTGAAAATATATTCATCTTGTTTTGTCACATATACTGTATATGGTATTATGGCATTATGGCATTATATATATGGACTTTTTATTGACTTTGATTTCATACACTCTTCCTTTATTTCATTATTGGAATATATTGTTGGATATCACATTGGTTTATATATGATCTTGCGCACCAATAAGCTGTGGAGAAATAAAAACATGCAGGGAAGAGAAGGAGGGATGCGTTAAAGGGGGAAGCGAGGGACATACTTTATCTGTTTTTGTTTACAAAAAGTTACAGCCAAAGGAATTGTGATTGTCCTTTAAGTTAATTATGTGAAATAATAAAAACAATATGATGTTCAAACTTTTGACTTCTTTCTTTAATAACTACATAACACAGTACTTGTACTTTTACTTTCAGTACTTGAGTAGCAAAATTAAAAAAAAAACTGCTTGCAATACTTAAGTACAAAAAATGTTGAATACTTTAGTACTTCTACTCAAGTCACTTTTTGATAGAGCACTTCCACTTCTACTCAAGTCCGCTGAACATGTTGACCTTCTTCTGCCATCCTCCCTCCCCGCCCTGTGCCTCTAGGGAGGCCCCCCTCCACCACATGTCCTGGAAGGAATCCTCTAGCACCCGAGTCCCAGGCCCGAGGTCACCCCCCGCACCCTCAAGGGCCATGGACAGCCTACTCAGCACTCCATCTCCATCTTCCACCTGACTGTCCCTCCTGGCATGACTCCGCCTATTTATGAGCAAAATTGTAAGTTTTATTTCACTTAATAAACTATCCCTGATTTGACTTACTTCACCATGGAGCTCTCTTTTTTATCCATGCACGATTGAATTGGAGCTACATAGATGGTACAATCTTAATGGTGACACATATATGATCCGGCTGGATGATCACTACGGAATTTACCCAAACCACCTGGTATATATACATGACCAAGGCTATCACTGACCCCTTGTAATTTTGGGGTCCATCTGATCTGGTAAGCAGCCTGTACCACCGGGTGAATTTGGTCTTTTTGGTGGAGGTTTTGCTGTCAGAAGATACACCTTTCTAGGATTTCCAGCCTTGTACCATTTTGGACTGTTTGCTGTGGGTTTATATCCCATATCAGTCTATTGCTGGGACTGATTTGACTTTATCATCATTATTTTTTTCACTATATTGCTTTATATTCACAATTTTTGGCGCCATTGAGCCGCCGTTTGATTTCCATCTCAGTGCATATTAGGCAGCCCGGCCGTCGGTCTGCCTATGGTGTTCACCGCTCGGCGGTGAGCCACAGGTCTGCACTGGCGTGACGCTGGGACTTCAGTGCTTTGCTACGTCGGCGATCACCACACACATGTGCAAGTAGTCTGGGCTTCATTTCTGGTATATATTTTTTTCTATGTTTTCTTGGTGATCCTCATTCTTCCTTGGTTCCAACTTTCATATCTATGGGTGCTTGGCTCTTTTTTTCATTTCCATTATATGCACCACTGCTACTTTTCTCACTTTGGTCTTTTACACATGGTTGTTTTTTAATTCATCATTGGGCCTCATCACTTTTTATTTTTTTTTCTTCTATCTATCATTCTTCATTTCAGGGCTTTTTGTCCCTTAATTCACATTTTGCACCTTATTCCATCTCTACTTACCCCACCTGGTGCCACACTTATTACTGATCAGTCGTTTTCATATTTTTCACTTGGGCAGCAGCATGATATTCTTACTTTTTATATATTTTTTATATATATAATTTTTGTATTCATACATTTTTTACTTCTAGAGACAATTTCTGCTCTGCTGCCATGTGTACTATTCTTCATTCCATGCACTCCAGCCCACATTCTCCATATGTGTAGCGTGTTCAATCATGTTTGCCGGCTCTGGGTGCCCTCAGCTCCCGTAGGAGACACCCAAGACCATGCCTTGCTCTCCATACCAGCGACCACCCATTCTACAATGTAAGTTCTAGGTATTTGAGGTCATTACCTTTTACCCCCCCCCCCCTTTCCAGTCTCCAATTATCCTCATTAGCCATTTTCTCATACATACATATTTCATATAGATCATACATCGACTTCTGAAGAAGTGGACAATGTTTAGTCCACGAAACGCGTCAAGTCTAATGATGTTATGTTTCCAATAATTACTCATATACTGTTGAACCACACAGTTTACTGATGTTATTTCTACAATATTGTATTCTCCCTGGTCAATTGCTATGTGGTTATTTTAGGTATACTGGAATTGGGCTATACATCAGCCAATTATTTTATCTGTGTTACAACATATTCAACATGTCATTACTGTCATCTATATGTAGCTTTCAATAAATATTGTTTCCTGCAAGCCGCATCATGCCACTCATTTAAAGTCCCAACCCTGCTTTTTGCTTTCATTTACATGAATTAGGGATGGAGACGCATGACAATCACATCCTGCGCCTCATTTAAAATCCCAAACCTCCCCCCTTTCTTTGACTTTTTTTTTTTCTATTCACATATATATATGTTTGTGCATTATTCATTTAACACCAATCACTTGGGTTATTCAAAATTTATTACCACTAAATTTGTTTGCACTATATTTACTGCATAATTTTTATGGATTATTCACGTATTGGTTGAGCGCGGCTATTATATTTCACTATATAAGTTTGTTATTTGTTACGTTTTTCACGTCTATGCTGGAGCTCCCAAATATCGACACGTTCATTCACTTGTATATATATTTTTCTATTCCACTGCGCGGGATCGTTGGTGCTTAACACCAATTAAAAAAAAAAAAAAAAAATGATAAGAATGTCTTATGGGTACAGTGTTGTATGACCACACAATTGCCATTTAAAGTGCGACAGCAATGGAAGCTGAAAATTTGCCTGCGCAGAAAGGGGGTAAAAGTGCCCAGTCTTGAAGTGGTTAGGGTTTAAAGCGGAGTTCCGGGCACAAAAACAAACTTTTTTTTTTGTGCCCATCCGCTTGGTCTCCCTCACCTGAAAAGGAATTGGATAGTTAGGCATTTTTTTTTTTTTCACTTACCTTGTAATTGGAGATTGAATATACTCACCTATTCTCTACTTCCTCCCTCTGTGCCGCGGCTCCGACGTCACTTCCTGTCTTGTGATGATTCCTGGGAGCTGAATGTCATCGCTCCCAGGAATCAATGCGACGGCGTCGGCCCCGCTCGTCACTTCCGGGGCAGCATGCCCAGAAGCTGTGGAGGAATGCGGCGCCGCACCGGAGGTGACGAGAGGGGCCGGTTCAGGTGCATTCTGGGAGAAGAAGACGCGGAAGAGGACGCCGAAGAGGATCGCGCTGGCTTCAGCTGCCCACAACAGAGATGGCAACGCTGTGGAAGAAATTTTATAAGTGAGTATTTCTTCTAAAAGGTAAGTGCGAACCGGGACAGATCAGAGGCTAGCCATTGTGGAATGTCCTAGCCCTGACTGTCCCGGGGGTATGTTTGTTGAAAAATGGTTTCTGTGCCCGGAACTCCGCTTTAACAAGTACAAGTGCCCTTACTGCCTTGGCAAAACAACTGGCTTACTTTCTTCTCACTCCTTTGCTGGGATGAATGAAATACCTTCCCAGACTTCAAAGTAATATACACCTGTAGAGAGGTCCTTAACATTTGGAGCTTTGTGGGAAAGTCTGTCTGTACCATTTGGCACATGTTGCTTTGGACTCCTCTGCACCTCCTTTACTGTTTCCTTCCCCGTCTGTTGTGAATATTCATGATCTTTATACGGTACATGAAGCCTGGCTTCTGTTGGCAAATTTGTACGGCTTTTGAATGGAAAATGATATGAACAGCTTTTGCTACACAGTATAACTGAATGTTATACAGTGAATGCTATTTACTGTCTCACAACAAATATATATATAAATGAAAGGGCTTATAGACCCGAAGGCAGCAAATTTAAATAAATAAATATGACATGATGACCTTGAAACTTACAGTGATGTGGTAACAAAATTATATTATATTAGGAATATACAATTATTTCATTATAATGGTGTGTCGAGGACATGATGATGCAGTATATGGGGATTACATGATGAAATTAGAGTGTAATTGCAATATTCTATTAAAATGACATTATAATAATGTATTAAGATTGTCTGTTGTATTAGCCTGACATGAAGGTTTTATTATCATTTGTGTCTCCTGTAGCTGGGATTCTTCTTAATTCGTCTTCCATTTATAAGAGGGTCAAATTATTTTTTAGTATTTTTTTTTTACAGTTTTTTCACCATAATGATTCAGTTCGGTTGATTGAATAAAGTTAGAATTAATTTAGTTATATACTGTATTTAAGTTAAGTTAATTTAGTTAAGATTAATATTAAAGTTTCATATTTAATTAGGTGAATTCAATTACATATTTATTACAATTCTTATTTCTATAGTATATTGTGATGCTCCAGCATTCCAAGCCAGCAGATTATTGGTTTAACTGCAACCTTCCCTTCAATGTTGCACAGTTATACAGGCTTCTCTCCTGTACTGAAATTGATGACTATGATTTCATTGCACACAGTGATCTTCTCAAAGTGTGCATAGGAAATTGCAGCAAGTCAGATAGGAGACATCCAGCATCATCTACTATTTACATAACTCCGTCCACAAGCCAGCCCTTTGCCTGCATAAGGGTTGAAATCTTTTGAGATGAGTACCAAGGCAGGGCTCTGTGAAAACTAGAAAACTACTGTATGTTAAGCAACCTACTTGCCCCCACCAGCCATGATCTGCCTGCCCTGCAGGGAGAAGGACTGAGACCAAATAATGACATCACTGGGTCTAAAATTAAAGTGGTTGTAAACCCTTCCATATACCCAGTTAAGTGACTGACCTCAGGTAATAAATAGAGATGAAACAAATTATCCTACATAAGTTGTACCTGTTTATCTACAGCATGCTGTCCTCTATATCCATTCAAAGTGCAGACTTCACACAGGATCTCTTTGCTATGAAAAGCTGATTGGAGGGAAGGGACATAGCCCCTTTCATACAGCACACAGGGACAGAGCTGAGGCTGTTTATCACAGGCTGTGCCCTCCCCTGTCACCTTTTTTCTCTTGGTGTCAGGAAAACTTGTCAGAGGTAATTTATGCTGAAAGCAGAAGAATGAGGCAGCAAACAGAAAACACACTTAGTGCTCTGTACTCAGACAAGTACACACTACATAAGGATATGCTCTGTTCACATTTCATGTCAGAGGTTTACAACCACTTTTTGAGAAAATCGATGAGGGGGGGGGGGGGTAAGGTGTCATGTACTAGGGAAGGCAAAATATAAGCAGATTAAACTTCAACTTCAAAGTTAAATTCTAGACTGTATCTAACTAATCTTAAAAATGCCCCCCCCCCCCCCCCACGCCCTTTCTGACACCTATACTGACTAACCTGTGTAAGAAAGATCTGTATACTTACCTATTTAAGGCTGCTAAGGTCCGGTCATGTGATCCCACTCCCCTGAATCAGCCTGGGGAGAGGAGGGGGCACTGACAACAGATGGGCCATAGGAGCTTGTGGGTGACATCACTGCTTTCAGGGAATAACAGAGGTTAGCAAGTGCTCCCTCCTCTCCCCTGCAGCAGCTGCTGGCTGACAAAGGGGACATCATGCGAACAGACCAAATAGGCCTTAAAACAGATAAGTATATACATTTTTCTTAAACAGGTTAGTCAACAGAGGAGGGGGAGGGAGCATTTTTAAGATTAGTGATATATAGCCTGGAATTCCACTTAAGGTGGACATCTTTGGGGCTGTAATCAAATTATACAGGTGGACAGTTAGCTCCAATATGGTAACTTAAATTGTTACTAAACCCACAACAGTAAAATCAGTCTGTATATGCAGTAAAGCATTCTTGTTATACTCACTGTGGAACCTAATCCTCTGCATTGCGTATAAAGGCTGTGTGATCTTGTCTTCTCTGATCCTCCCCTTATATAACTGACTCCAACCCTCCAACAATTTTGTAATAGAACAGAGCATTAGGAGACAGGCTGCACATGCTCAATTTGAGTGTATCGCTAGAGAGTTTTTTTTTCTTGGGAGAGTGCATGTGATCAGCACAGGGCCAATCAGCACTGTCCAGTCAGAGGATCAGGGGAGAATGAAAACTCCTCCCACAAGCTTTAAGCAGACACTGATAGAAGTCACAAGACTGCTATACTGCTGATAAGAAAAGGTATTTAGCAGTTTATATTTATTAAACAATTGCATTTCCATGCTCTGTGTACTGTGGGAGACCAGATATGGTGCATGCAGGGTACTGGGTTTAGTAACACTTTGAGGTACTATGCACTGGTTAGGATGTACTCCATGCTCGAGACGGTTAGGCAAGGCCAATGTTAGCTACATGTCTTCATGGAAGTGGCTATTGCCTATTTACCTGGTAAGTTAATTGCCCTGTCAATGTATGTGCATTTCTTTAAAGTGGTAGTGAACACAGATTTTTTAGTTGTACCTACAAGCAAGCTGTTTATAAGGCCTACTTGTGGGTACAGCGCATATAACTTAACATTCGCTTTTTAGTAGATATTCACACCAGCTCTAGCTGATGATATCACTGCGCATGCATTCAGTACATCAATGCAGAGAGCGCTGTGCCGCAATCATGACTCCTGTGCACATGTGCAGAAGTGATGTCACCCTGGCCCAGCCATTCAGAGAGCATGAACCCATAAGGAAGAACGGGCAAAGATAGAAGCACCTGCAGAATTAACAGAGCTTTTCTGGAGGGCATTGTTTAAAAGGTAAGTCTGTCATATTGTGTTAGTAATCAGTGCATACTAGCACAATATAGCATTAACCTGCTGGGGCCCTGGATATATATATATTTTTTTTTACAGAGTTTACCGCATTACCCAATTCCAGAGTCCAGCTTCAATGAAAGTCCAAAACCACAACTTGTTCTTTTTTCTTCCTTTTCACATTACATGTATCTGAATTTGTCATTTCCATCTTTGGCCAGTCTTCCTTCCGGGTTCAAGCTCTCTGGCCATTTGAAACTCAAGCTGGAAAAAGCAGCCCTCTGAGGCAATCAGGGCTCTACTGCTTTGCACAGTGCACATGTGGAAAGGGAGAATGGGGATGAAATGACGCAATTTGCCTCTGTCCAATGAGCAAACTGAGGGTCTTCTTGATCCAGCTGTGCTACTCTAGCTGGTGTCTCAAATGTTCGTTTGGGGTGAATAGTACTTTAAAATTTTATGGATTACCTTGAAACCTACAAACGTTTTTCATGCAATACTTGCAATAATAAAACAACATGTGTCAGCGCTGCTTTTGCTAATTAAATCTCACAGATATAACAAAACATATATACAGTGTAAGTGCTGCAGTGCAATAAAGTGCAATAAAGTTCATAAAGTGCTCTTGGTGCTCCAATAAGATTGATACAATCTAAAAAGTGCTTCAAACGTGCTCTTGGGTAGTGCTCCCTTGTTGTGTCCCCACTCATCGGAAAGACTTAGAACTGAAGCCAGTATCCTTAACGGTTGCTCCAATGTCCGTCTGGGCAGGGAAGGACTAAGCCAGATAATTACACACTGGTATCTACTGATCACTCTTTCTCCGTGACCCAAATAAAAAGAGGATTCTCCATAGTGAAAATACGTTTAAAAGGAATCTTTATTGAATAATATCCACGTACATTAAAATTGCAGCATTTCCTCCTAAGCGCGGCGGTGGTTCCTGTATAACTCGGCGTGCGTTCCACCGGCCGGAACTGACGTCGTACGCTTGGTAGACGCGTTTCGCCCTCTCACAAGGCGTCATCAATAGCTCTTGATAAATAGCGTTTGAAGCACTTTTTGTATTGGATCAATCTTATTGGAGCACCACGAGCACTTTATGAACTTTATTGATGTGTGCAATTTATTGATTGATTTTTGTGAACGTTGTCTACAGTCACTTTATTGCACTTTATTGCACTGCAGCACTTACACTGTATATATGTTTTGTTATATCTGTGAGATTTAATTAGCAAAAGCAGCGCTGACACATGTTGTTTTATTATTTATAGGAAGCAGTAGAGGGGGAAGAAGCCGCTCAGGTGTGTGTTTCAAAACCTGGTGCAGGTCAGATCCGTAATCCAGGAACTGTAGAAATCCAAAATGTGAGACCGCACTCGAGGAATGTGTTGAAATAACAAAATTCATAAATAAAATGGACAGACAGTGTACAGACAGATGTGCCAGGTTAACGCATTTTATTATTTATAGGCACAGGCACCTTTTGTCAGCAGCAGTTTGTAGGTTAATACACTTGTAGCCCATTATATACTCTCTCTATATGTTATCCAGAAGCGCGAGGTCTTTTCTGGTTTTTAATACTTGCAAAATAGCGTCTTTCTTGCTATTAGGGAAAAATCTCAACATGATCTGCTAACCAACAGCTATCCAACCATGCTGGGATTTGTAGTTCTTCAGTCACCAAATGGCTGCAACCTGTTTCTAGGCAGACAGAAGGGAGCTGGGGATGTCAGGCATTCTGCACATTCTGTGTGTTGTTCTGTTGTCTAAGGAAGGGTGAAAAGCCGGGAGGCAAATCTCAGAAGACAATTTAACAATGAATTTATAACATCAGATCAGTCAGCCGTCCCCCAATCAAATTAATGTTTCTTTTCCATCTGCGTCTCCCTGACATTCCTCCCTGCTATTTTTCCTGAGGTCTGGGATCAGCAGTCATTGCGAGACTCTTGCTTCAATGATACAACATGAACAAAGATTTTCTACAAACAGTTACATTTATTTTATATCTGTATTTTTACATTTAGTTTATATCTGTATTTTTACATTTATTTTATTTATCTTTATTCAAAGGGTTTGTATAACTATTCACTTTATCCATGGTAAAAATTAAAAAAAAAATTATATTTTGTTAAAGCTGGGTAAAAAGAAAACATTAATTAAAGATTTAAAATGTAATTTAGATTTTTTCCAGCCAGCATGAGGAGCTGTGGACCCCTTTTTACATGCTTACTAAGTTAATCTTAACTGCTAGGGTGAAAAAATCCTACTGTTTACAGATCTTAGTAACACGTAAAATACACAAAGCTAAATGAGTCAGACAAATGACTCATCTCCCCCTCGCTCCATGTGCCTGCCTGTACTGTAATGAACTATAAGGGGATTTAGAGACAGGCAGTCTGAATTAAATCAGTTTTTACTGTGCTCTGTCTTTAAAAAAAAAAATGCTTTGTGACACTAGTGTCACGGGTGAACCCTGTATCAAATTGTTACATTTATTTAAGTTCCTGGAGTGTTTGCTGGGTTTTCTTACATTGTATCTCTTGATATAAAGATGTATGTATTTCCTATGCTCCTCAGCCCCATCTAGTGGCCATAATACAGAATTTTACCCATTAGAGCTCAAAGGACGTTTGAAGAGTAAAAAGCCTAAACAACATTCGGTTTTGACCAATTCCCACCCAGGAGGGAATGTATTAGCAAATGTGCTGGTGGAATGGATATGCACATTTTTTTATAAATAGATCCCTTATTGATATAAAACTACAGCTTATTAGATAAGAGATAAGCTCTGTATTTAGTACTACATCTTTAAATATATTTTTTGCTAGCAGTGTTAGTACCTGAATTTACCTGTTATCAGCCTTGTAGTCCAGAGGCGTAACTAGAACCTTCAGGGCCCCAGTGCAAGAAACCATGAAGGGCCCCTCAGACCCCTGCGCTGGGGCCCTTTCCTTCAAGCCTGGGGCTCTTCCCACTAATCCTTGGGCCCTTTACTCTCATTACGGGGCCCTTTATTACGGTCCTGCAGTGGGCCCCCTTCCTGCCATCTTAGGGTCTCCCCACAGTGGTGGAATGCCAGGGCCCGATTGCAAGCGTGACCTTTGCGATCCTGGAAGTTCACCCACTGGTGTCAGTAGTTTTTATTTTTTGGTATTTTAATTATATTATTTTGTCATCATTTTATTTTTTTACAATGTCACTGACTATGACTCTGTCCATTCAGAAAAGGAAGGAGCTGGTAAATTACATATTTTCCAACCCCTTCCAGGTTCTCTATTGTGACACATCCCCTGCAGCATCTGGCAGGAGAGGGGAGGGAGCACAGAGGGGGGGGGGGGGAACCAGGGGAGCACACAGGGGCCCAGAGACAGCAGAACACAAGTGAACTGGATAGAAGGAGTGGCGGGTGCAGCATACAGAGGAACCAATCTCCTCCATTTTCCTCCTGCAGCTACAGGAGGAAAAAGGAGGACAGTGATTTCTCTACATGCTGCCCCTGCCGCCCCTCCTATCCAGGTGTACAGGGGAGCAGCACAGGCCCACTGGAGCATGGGGCCCGGTTGCAATTGCAACCCCTGCAACCCCTGTAGTTACGCCCCTGTTGTAGTCCTTGTACCCCAGAGCTCAAAGTAGAAGTAGGAAAAGCAGCACAAGGAGCCTGTCAGGTTTGTGTCAATGCTCATATGCTGATAAGGAATATACTGATAGGGGGAGAGACCAGAGTAACAAAGAAATTACCTATTCTGTTCTGTCTGCTGTGTTTGCATTCACTGTCCAGTCACTGGCTGGGGGAGGGACAGGACCTTTAAGTTTTACTGCATTAGAAAAAAATCAGGTGTCTCGCCCTGCCAGACTTGGTTGTGTTGTGTGGCAAAGCAGTGTAAATCTAAAAACTGGATGGAGAGAAATACAAATCTTTGGCAGGTAAAAAAATTTTGATAATTGGAACAGGGGTGATAGATGTCACTAAATGTCTTAGACCTGGCATGAACCAATGATCAAGTCTATGTAGTAAATAGTCTGTCCCCATGTTTTGTTTGCTGGGCGCAATAGACAAGGAGATTTTTACCCCTCTAACTAACATAGATGTATTTGAGCTTTTATATATAGCTCAAAAGCAAAATAGCTAAGTTTTGGTTATCTCCCCACACCCCTACCAAGAGCCTGTGGATAGAACAGGTTAATGCTACCCTTATTGGGGAACGCTTAACATATAAACATAGAAATGCCTACTCAAAATTCTCCTCTATTTACCTTTACATCCCAATATGTTTGCCCATTAGCGTTTCCTCCGCTTTGCTGTAGGCGATGAGCATTATCAATTTGTGGTGTTACCCTTTGGTCTCGCTTCCGCTCCTCGGGTCTTCATGAAAGTGTTGGCCCCAGCTCTAGCATTACTGCGTCAGGAAGATGAAGAGCTGTGTCAATTAATGAACGAAAGAAGAAATGGGATTTTTGTCTTACCATAAAATCCATTTTTCTGATGTTCATTAACGGACACAGCACCTGCCCCTCTATGAAGTTGGGTTTTTTCCTTCTGACACTTCTTGTTACAAAATTGAATACCTATAGCAGGAAGTAGGAGTATAACCCCAGGGACTGCCTCGTAGGCATGCTCAAGCCTTTTCTCTGCCTAGTGTCCTACTCCTGTAGGAGGCAGTATAACCCTACTGTCAATGAGTCTGTGGTAGTGAGCCCTTATAGATCCCCAGCTCAGGGCGCGGAGTCTAAGCCCCAGCCTGCTTCTTCACCAGGGCCCCTGATGGTTGGGATGGACTTGCAGCAGACTGGAACCAGGTCGCGGTCCCCAGGTAGGCCCAGCTGAAGATGTGGAGACCGCTGGCGTGTGCAGGGTAAACAGGAGACTATAAGGAGATCCAAGAGACAAGGTCAGGACAGGCAGCAGACGAACATAGACGGAGAAATGAAGCCGGGTCGGTACACAGGAGATCATCTGCCTAGTGTCCTACTCCTGTAGGAGGCAGTATAACCCTACTGTCAACGAGTCTGTGGTAGTGAGCCCTTATAGATCCCCAGCTCAGGATTCCCCAGGGCGCAGAGTCTAAGCCCCAGCCTGCTTCTTCACCAGGGCCCCTGATGGTGGGAATGGACTTGCAGCAGACTGGAACCAGGTCGCGGCCCCCAGGTAGGCCAAGCTGAGGATGTGGAGACCGCTGGCGTGTGCAGGGTAAACAGGAGACTATAAGGAGATCCAAGAGACAAGGTCAGGACAGGCAGCAGATGAACATAGACGGAGAAACGAACCCGGGTCGGTACACAGGAGATCAGATACAATAGCCAAGGGATACACGGATGGGAGCTCAGAGAACAGCGATGTTGCTCAAGCAAGGAGCAGTGCACTGAGCATGTGTATATATAGGGAAGCACACAGGGAGGTGACCCAGGAAGTAATAGACAGGAACAGGATATAACCCACAGTGGAGCAGGCGACGCCCATAGGAGAACAGAGAAACCAAACACCACTTGTGAAGGGAGGCAAGTTAGAGGCAATAGCAGCAAGGAGGTAAGAGATACAAACAAAACTACAGGCTAACTTTTGACACCTACAGTCAAGAAGATGAAGAGCTGTGTCCATCAATAAAAGTCAGAGAAATGGATTTTACGGTAAGACAAAAATCTATTTTTTTTGTTAAGATACTCTCAATAGGAACATGTCTAAAAGGATGCAGGCCCAGCAGATTTCGTCATTAGTACTCTGTAGGTGCATAGCTGATTGATAATTATGAAACCACTCCCATTAAACCCACTCAGAGCAGAGGCACAAATGAACAAACAGGGATTTCTTCAGTATAACAGAAGGTAGGAATCTGCAACAAAGGTTGTTATAATCCTTGCAAAGTGCATAGATCACACAGAGGGGAATGTTTTTTTCCCAACAAAAGTGGAGTTACACTTTAGGTTTACTCCAATATTTTTATGTCAAAGTACTTTGAATCTGTGCCATGCAAAGGATGAACCTCAGACACCCAGGCTCTGGTTTCATGTAATACCCTAGTCTAATGATTTGTCAATGATTTGTGAAGTATGTAATATCCTTTGTTTTATGTGTGTCTTGAGTTTCTCATTACTATGATGTATTGTACTGTGTTCTTTGAAGGATTTTGACACAATAAAACATTTTTTTATATTTTGTTTAATATGTTTTTATTGAAATATAGAGAAATTCACAAACAAAGACATACCTCTATTACAAAGTGGGATTAGACATAATCCATGAGCATAGTTGTAAATGTTAATGACAACTGAGAGCATCATGTATAACAAACAGGCAGGTAAGCATGAGACTCAATATTTCAGCAATTATAGGGCATAACAACCAGGTATATGAGCAAAGGCGCTCAGGGACAGTAAAAACATTTTTTAAATTTAAAAAAATAGGCTGTAAATGAATCAAAACGTCCATAAAAAATAGAATACATAAAGTCTCTGGGGAGTGTCCTGGAAAGGCTGCATCCATACATTAGGGCAAGCATTAGGCAGAAGCAGAAGCAGGCTCTATAGACAGGCAGGAAAGAAAAGAAAAGTGCCTCTTAAGTGCAGACAGCAATGTACATTTATGGTTAGATAAAAGACAATGGTCAACTCACATGGGGTGGGAATAACACAGGCTTGTCAGGTGTGAGGAGAACCGGGGTGTCAGCGTGGGATGTCCATCAGTTGGGACCGTCAAGGTCCGCTGCCACGTTGGGGAGTCCACACGGATGTCATCCTAGAGGAAGCCAAGATAGCCCTGGAGCGCAAAGCGGTCCATGGTAAACGCATGATGACGTCACTGGTGAAAGGAATCGCAACGAATTTCTAAGTCTGTGCTATGCCCATCCTAGGCATGCGCACTCTTTCATCAGGCTGGGTTGAACGAAAAAAAACTGTCGGTCCAGTTGGAGTCGCTGTACTAACTATGGGAAGTTAGCATAGCGATCTCCCCGCTAGCACACTCCGATCAGCGTTCTCTGCCATTGGCACCCTGTCGAACAGGGTGGCATACACGCGGGCCGAATGTCGGACATTTTTTTTTAACCAGCCAATGTCTTCCTATATTTGGACAGTGTGTACCCGGCTTTAGTTTACAAACTTCAAGACGGTCAGATCCCTGAAAAGTCATCTCTTCAAAGAGGCCTATACAACCCCCACCCAACAAAAGTACATTTTTTTTTATTCCATCAGCCCATCCTCCACAGTTATTACCTTTTGTATCTCTTGACCCTCCCTCGTAGAATGTACTCTAATGCAGTGGTCCTCAACCCTGGCCTACAGGGTCCACTAACAGGCCAGGTTTGCAAGATAACTGAAATGCATCCCAGGTGATATCATTTGCTGCTCAGTGATTGCAGTACTCTAGTCTGCATCTCCCCAAGGTAATACTTAAAATCTGGCCAGTTAGTGGGCCCTGAGGACCGGAGTTGAGGACCACTGCTCTAATGAACATTGCCCTCTGATTCCTACTGTATTAAATTGTATTTTTCTTGTACTGATTGCCCTCAAATTCTAAAGAGCTACGCAAACTGTTGGCGCTATATAAATCCTGTATAATAATAATTAATAAAATTAGACTAGAAATTATAGAAATATGATGAGGGAATTAATATATTTTACATTCCCACCATAGATATGCTTTGACTGTATATTATTGAATACAGAAATCTTTTAATTTGTATCTTTTTTAGCTGTCTGGAGGTTAGCTTTAAAGCCTAGAAATGATAGATGATTAAACCTGCTTGCTGAGTATGATTTTAGCTTGAGATTCTGCATTGCACTGTATCATATGGAGCTTTACAGGGCTATCTGTTTCTTGGCACAGTCATACACTGTGGGTGAAGCTGGCATTTTGAGGGACACAGTTCTAGAGTGAATTTGCCCAGCGTCTGTGCAACACTTGTACAATCTGGCTCTGAACATAAATCTGGCCTCCATCAGCAGAAGAATAGAAACAGTGAGAACAGAGCATTCTCAGCAGGAAGCTGACAACAGAAGGATAAACCAAAGATTCTGGTTGGCCATCAGTTTGCTCAGAAAGCTGGTTAGATGAGTTAAAGTGCTCTTGAGAATTTTCTTAGTTTGAACTGAAAAGAACTGTAAATATTTGACCCTGAGATCTTTTTGGGACTCTTCAAGCTCTCAGTGTTTTAAGCCTTAAAGTAGAATGGTACTTCATTTTTTTCTGTAGGTCTAGGATCCCCCAACTATTAAAAAAAAAAAGATGCCAACGTTTCCTTACCCTTTCCACGCTCCAGCGCTGTCCCTGACTGCCTGCTCAGCCCAGCATCGATGGCACTCTTCAGAGCAGAGCAACACTCTTCTTTAAACACTGTCTTTCACATGCCACCCTAGGAGCATTGAATGAGCACCATTCAGTCCTGGAAGAATGCTCGGCCTCTCCTGACACCAGAAAAAAGGAGACGAAGGTGCAGTGATGTTATCAGACTGACATAAAAACCTATAGAAAAAAGTAATACGTGTTTCAAAAAATACTGTGGTTGGATAGGCTGTGTAACTTCCTGCAGAAATTTGATAGCTCAATTCAGAAGTCTCTACCCCCCCCCCCCCCCCTCCCCCCACTGCCATTCCTCTTCTTTCTTTCTTTTTTAAATCCCCTTCACTTACACCTGTATATGCCCAAATACTACAGTCTTTAGATCGGTCCAGATACCACAGGCTCTTTCCCCATTTCCACATTGAATATCAGTTATTTCTAGCCTACTACTCCTGTTTGTGACTGGAAATCCCTTCGTTTTTGATACTCCTGTTTGTAAACCTACTTTGTGAAGATCCCCACATATTAACTTCCTTTTATTCTGTGACACATATTCATTATGTCCTGCGAGTAGGCACTGCTGTGGCACACATTTGACAGAGCCTGCCTTCTAAACCACAAAGGTGCTGAGAGGAGGATTTGCAGGAGGGGAGTCAGTACAGGGAATCACTGCTTTCAGGCAGCAAGGTACCATTAGATATGTAGTCCTTAGAAATTTAAAGTAAACCAAAGGAATGAGCAGAGGAGATGGCCTCAGCAATGACAACACGAAGGAAGGTTTTTCATTTACTTCAATTAGTTTTTATTTGAGTTTTCACAAAAAAAGAAACAAGCATATAAAAAACAAAATAAGTTAACATAAAATAATAACAGAAAAGAAAGAAAGAAAAAAAAGAAAAAAAAAAAAAAAAAGAGATTATTGATATGATGTATTGATTTCAATACCTTGTGACATTATATGTAGCAAGAACAGGAGACAAGTAAGTCCAATGCTATATACATTCAAGACCTAAGAGACTACTTAGGAAGTATATGCAAGATACATAGGAGGTACTTAAAAAAAAGCACCAAAAAAAAATAAAAATAAAGATACCAGAAGAAGGATACCAGAAGAAGGAAGGAAACACCACCACACTCCGAGTCGCGCCGTCCACCGGCCTCAATTTTTCCGTTAAACACCGTGGAAATAGGGGCTCTGTTGCCAGAGAAGCCAGGCTATGTGAAATTTATTACCTCGAGAAATTGAATAGGCATATGCCTTTTCTAAAGAATAGTGTTGGTTTACTAAGCCTATTGCCTCTATATGGGAGGGAGCTATAAGTTGTTTCCAACTTCTAGCGATTACTGTTTTGGCTGCTATCAATATGTGTATAAATACTGTTCTGATATCAAATGGTATGTTTTCAATACCCAAAAATAGTAGCGCTATTGCAGGTTCAGGTTTGATTAACATACCCGAGACCTCAGAAAGTATTTCAAAAATTTTCCTCCAAAAACTAATAAGGCCTTTACAGGACCAGAATATATGAAAAATTGTGCCAGTTTGATCACACTTACGCCAGCACAATGAGTCATATTTAGGGTATATTAAGGACAGGCGGTAAGGGGTCAGGTACCATCTAGTAATTATTTTCTGAAATTGTTCCCAGTGTGTTACGCATTGTGTAGCTTTGTAAGACGTTCGTATCGCCCATCTCCATTGCTCATTGGAGAAGGACAAACCGAGGTCTCTTTCCCATTTCATCATATAAGATGATTTAAAAAAGGTGAGTTTCTGCTGAAGTTGATTGTAAAACACCGATATCCCCTTAAGCTTAGGATTTGGATCTGTGAGATATTTCCAAAGTGGTTGGGGGATTTCAAGTTTAGGGGGTGGGTGTTTAGATATGAAGCTCACTATACTAATATAAACAAACACAGCCTGGGGGGTGAGTGAAAATTCTCGTTGGAGGGCTGCAAAGGACTTAATAATATTGTTATGATATAATTGTGTTACTGTGTCAATACCTGCTACCACTAACTTGTTAATATGGACATTAGGAAGCAGGATGCGCATTGTCAATAGGGGAATGGGAACCGATATTTTGTTTGGCTGTGGTTGTAACTGTAGTTGAGCAACTAGATGACGCCAAGACTGTAAAGAGGCTCTTATTGTTAATGGAAGAGTCTTAATTGTTATAGGTTTCCACATGTCTGCCAAAAGTAATGTATATAAATCCTGTGAGTTGGTTAGTGCGGCTTCAATCTGAGGCCACGGAAGAGATATTTTATGGGTTCTATGGGTAAACCAATACTGTAGAGGAGCCAGCCGGGATGCATGGTAATAGTCCTCAAGACTTGGTAGTCCCAATCCACCAACTGATTTATGTCGTATCGTATGTAGATATGCACATCTTGCGCGTTTCCCCTGCCATACGAAGGTACGCAAAAGTTTGTTGAGCGAGTTAATATAATGTTTAGAAATATGGATCGGGAGAGCGCGAAAGATGTACAATATCTTGGGGAGGCACATCATTTTAAATGCAGCTATTCTTCCAGCCCATGATAGTTCCGTCTTCTTTAATTTATTAGTATCATTAGATATAGAGGTTATTAGTGATCGCAAATTAAGTGTCTGTAGCCCTGAAGTCGGGAATGTCAAGGTTATACCCAAATATTGCAAGCCTTGGGGGGTCCATGTATATGGTAGATTTTGCTTGAGATGGTTAAGTACGTGGCCCTGTATACCCATATTAAGGATGACTGATTTATCAAAATTAACCTTATAGTAAGAGATGTTACTAAATGTCTGCAAGATATCATGAACAGCAGGTAAGGACACGATGGGGTTCGTCAGGCTCAAAATTATGTCATCCGCGAAAAGCGTGATGGTATGTTGTAGGTGCTGAATTTTAAAGCCAGAGACCCTAGAGTTTTGTCTTAATGTTTCCGCCAAGGGCTCGATCAATAAATTAAATATCAAAGGGGAAAGTGGGCAGCCCTGGCGCGTACCATTTAATATTGGAAAAGTTTTAGATAGAGTGCCCGCAGAGAGTACTCTAGCGGTTGGAGATGTGTATAAGCTCATGATAGCCGAAAAGATCGGTCCAGTGAAACCAAACCTATCCAATACTGCCCTCATATACCCCCAATGAACGCGATCAAACGCCTTCTCTGCATCTATAGATAAGAGCAGAGAAGGCGTTTTAGTGTGTTCTGCCTGATGGAGCAGGTTAATAACTCGCCTTGTAGCGTCGGGGGCCTGTCTCCCCTTGACGAACCCCATCTGGTCCTCTTTTATCAAAGTAGGCAGAATTAAAGCGATCCTATTAGCTATAAGTTTAGCATATACCTTAATATCACTATTCAGAAGAGATATCGGCCTATAGCTAGCAGGATCAGTGGGAGGTTTACCAACTTTAGGGATTGTAATTATATTAGCTTGTAACATTTCAGTGGGTAATGTACCAAACTTAGCCGTATTTGAAAAGAGGTTCAACAGATGGGGTGCTAGTTGATCTTGCATGGACCTGAGATATTCATTTGTGAATCCATCAGGGCCAGGAGACTTATTTAAGGGTATAGTTGCAAGTGTATCAGTCACTTCTTTAATAGTAAATGGTCTATTCAGTTGTGTTAATGTATCGATTGACAAAGACGGAAAATGAAGGTTGTGTAAAAACTCGCGAATGGATGCATCCGTCGGTTGGGGGGTATCTTTGTCTAGCTTAAGACTATATAGAGTGCTGTAGTAATCAGCGAACGCATCCGCTATCTCTTGTGGGTGTAGGTGTTTGCTGCCCGTGTGTGGATGTACGATACTTCCAATCCTGGTTTTAACTCTCTTCGACTTAATCCTAGATGACAGAAATTTGCCTGCTTTATTATGTGCAGAGTAATACTGCATATGGAGATGTGCTAGCATGTTTTCATGACGTTCCAACAAAAGTCTTCTAAGGTCAGCACGAAGGGAACCCAATTTAGAAACGTTAGATGGGGAAGGGGTCTTTTTATTCGCGGTGTCCAAAGCTTGGATGTCGCGAATAAGATCTTCCATTTTGCTATTGAACCTCCTCCTCAGCTTGGCCCCTAGCTGAATGAGGAGTCCTCTCGCAAAGGCCTTGTGTGTAGTCCACAATATAACAGGGTCTATATCCGGTGTATTATTGAAAGAGAAGAATTCTTCTATCTGAGCTTTCAAAGTTTTAAGAGACTCAGGGTCTGATAAAATAGAATTGTTACATCGCCATAGAAACGTAGTAGGGGAGACAGAACGGTGAGACAACGACATGTGAATTGCGGCATGGTCTGACCATGTTATGGGAGAAATAGAAGTATGAGTAACATGTGGTAATGTTTGCAAGTCAACCAAAAACATGTCAATTCTACTGTAGGAGTTATGGCTCACAGAAAAGTAGGAATAATCCCTCTCCTCTGCGTGCTGGTAGCGCCATACATCATGGAGCCCCTCAGCATGGATGAATGTGGCCAAAGAAGGAGCCGAAGATCTTCCCTTAGATGAAGCATCCATACCGTGGTTTGCCACCATGTTAAAATCTCCACAAACAATTAGTCTTCCTGATTTAAGTTTATTAATTTTAACCCACAGTTTATGGAAAAACCTCAATTGGTGCGTATTGGGAGCATACACGTTTACTATGGTGTATAGACAATTATCAATATTGCAGTTGAGTATAATATAACGGCCTTCTGTATCCAATACCACCCTATTGGGGGTGAAGGATACTGAATCTCTAATTGCCAATAGAACTCCTCTTTTTTTTTCACCTGCTGAGGATTGAAAAATGTGCGGGTAGTCCTTGTGGGAGCATCTCGGGCTGTGGTCCAGTTTAAAATGTATTTCTTGAATAGCAAGAATATCTGCCCTATGTGAGCATGCTTCCTTCCACATGGAGTACCTCTTAACAGGGTGGTTCAACCCTCTGACATTCAAAGATAATAATTGTAGAGACATGATAGTGCAATCTGTTTTAGAACGATAGTTGTAGATATATATTTGGAAGAGTAATACCTTAAAAGTGTATTAGATTTGATAGCCACTGGGCAATGCCAAGTTGCCATTGAAATGGTTCGATCCACATAGGACAAGAGATAAGAAATGAAATACCGTTCTTCCGATTCTACTTGCCAATCTGAAAGGTAGAACAGAGCGTGGTGTTGCTTCGTATCGATCATGGCACATAACTTCGTATAGTCATCGTAAACCTGTTCTGCAAGAAAAAGCGAAAGCGAAAAGGAACAAAAGAAAAAAGGAAAAAAAAAAGAGAAAGAAAAAAAAAAGGAAAAAAAAAAAGAAAAACCAACATGTAGGCATACAAACTATCGTACAGACTAACATTACATATATAAAAAAAAACAAGGCCCAAACAGGCCAAGTGCGCAGCTGTAGCTGCATCATCTGTGGGAGAAAAAAATAAGCACGATGTAGGGTGCTATTCAAAAAAGGAAAAAGAAAAATGCACGATGTAAGGTGCTATTCAATGACAGGTGTCTTCCTCCGTCCAGCTCATAGGAGAAAAAAAAAAAAAAAAAAGAATGGTAGTCCTCATTTGTGACGTTGTATAGATCTGGAAGAGCGATTGGCTACTTGCCAATCAGGTTGTAAATGTTGTGGTTTCTGATCGTTGCTATCTTCCAGCAGGTCGACCTTGTCTGGGAGGATGTTCCATTGGCGAAGACTTCTTAGCCCTTGTTCCTTAGTAGTGAACTGAAAAGTTGATCCTAAATGGGTCACACATAGCTTAGCCGGGTATTTCCACTTGTACAGTATTTTATTATCTCGAAGGGCTTTGGTAATTATATTGAGATTGCGCCTCAATTGGAGGGTATGCTGGGAGTAATCCGGAAGGATCTGTAGCGTCGCAGCTTGGTCAGGAAGATGATCTTTTTTCCTAAAGGTGTCCATAATTTTTTCTTTCACTTGAAAAAAGTGAATTCTCACCAATACATCCCTGGGGATCTCTTGAGATAAAAAAGAGGGTTTCGGGATGCGGTGTATCCTATCTATGGTAAGATCTAGATCCGTAAGATCAGGCATGACTTTGGAGAAGAGGTCGTGTACAAACCCTGATAATTGAGACGTTGATATAGATTCAGGGATTCCCCTTATCTTGAGGTTATTTCGCCTCGACCTATCCTCCAAGTCAGCTATTTTGGTTTGCAGGCGCAGTATGTCTTCTTGTTGTGAAATGTGAGAGTCAATTAAAGTGTTATGGTACTCAACAATCTCTCCCATTTTGGTCTCAACTGCATCCACTCTATCTCCCATCTGGTGCAATTCTTTTTGGCAGTACTGAATTGATGTTAAGATGCTATTTTGCATAGATGAGTGAAATATTGATAACATTTCCTTCAATGTCGTATCTGATACTGGTTGACCCGTAGTTGGGAGATGTATGAAGGGATCTGGTTGTGGTGTAAGGACCCAGTCGCCCTGTGGTTTTGTAGTATTGCTGCACGTCTCCATAGATGAGTTGCTATATGGTTGGGTACCTTTAGTGAGAAGCTGGATATCTTCTTGTTGCGCTTCCTCTTCCCTCCTTGGCTTAGATTTTGCAGGGCTCTGCATTGAGGGTGATGCAGGGGAAGAGTCTGTTGAACGTGCTACTCTCATAGGTGAGCTATCTGCCGACTGCTGGGCTATTGTATGCTCTGCCTCTGATGTCGTCTCTAAAGGGCGAGATGGTTGTGGGCCGGAAATGGCCCTGCCGCCATTTTGGCGGAGTCCCGTAGCTGTTTGCTGTGCCTGCGGGTAAAATTCTGATAATTTGCGTAGTTTCACGGCAGTTATTTTCCGTCTAGGCATGGCAATCAGGCCCAAGGAGCCACCTCAGAAGTATAACCTTGTATATAATAGGCTGCTGGCTACAAAGAAGTAGATAGGTAGGTAGATAAGTGAGTAGATAGGTAAGTCGATTCCCTCAATTCCCTCACTGTTCAGCCACTGCGGACCGGTATATAGCAAAAAAAAAAAAAAAAAGATATGTAGCCAAAGCAGATTTCCCACGGCAGGGCAATATGTAAAGAAGACAAAACTCCCTGAGCGTCCTCTAATAACCCCCTAATATCCGTGAGTGATTTGCGGCAGTCAGTGTAGCCGTGGCCGTAGTGTAGCTGTTGCTGTCAGCGGTCAGCGGGTAGGCTTTCAGTATATGCCCTTCATGCAGTGCTGCATTTAGCTAGAACAGAGTGAGCGAAGTTTGCTATTCACGTATATGGATAATAGAAGTAAATGTTCACAAATATATTGTGTAAATGCTCTCAACTCCTTTAGAAAAAACAGCCTCAATGGGTCCTACCTGGCATATGAGGTATTTTCAATGTGTGCTCTTCATAGAATGCTGCTGCTAGCTGCTGAGAGGAGAGGTAGATAAATGACTGCAGCTACATGTCTGTCTCCGTCTCCAGAATGTCTCCAGGATATCCCCGTGGTGTCTCCCGATGGTAGCCGCTCTGTGCTCCGCGCTCCACACTCTGCTTGGTGTGCTCAGCAGGTAGGATGAGGTGTAGCTGGATCAAAGCTGGAGCAGGGCTGGGACAGGGCTGGGACGATGCTGGGGAGAAGCTGACACGAGGCTCCTATGGCGGGCTCCTATGACGGGCTCCTATAGCGGGCTCATAGAAGGCAGTGCGATGTGTTGCAAGGCAGCAGCCAAGATACCGGGTTAACCCCCCCCATTGCTCAAGACGTCCGGGGACAGCGGGAGCAGCGGGAGTAGCGGCGGGAATGGCGGCGCGGCAATCGGCGGCAGTCCACGGCACCCAGCGGCACTCAGCGGTGAGCAGTCGTCTATGGAGTCCGCGGCGGCAGCAGTCAAACCGTCGGCGGCAGAGCTGGTAAGGGTAGGCGCTTAGACTGGGCTGACTGGGCTGAATTTCGGCATGTCGGGCTGTAGCTGTGAAGCTGTGAAGAGAGCCGACGGAGTGGAGAGCTCCTGTTTCACGCGGCCATCTTGGACCGCCCCTCAATTTTTTTTTGTTTTTCATTTAACCTTATACTGATTTGTCAAGAATTATTATTTTTTTTTGTATTGCTATTACAATGCTGATGTTGTAAAATGTTTAAAATAAGGTGCAGAATAATTTGTGCTTAGGAACACATAAAACCACAAAATGGATTTATAGGCACACAAACCATAAAGGTAAGATTACACACCTAAAGATAAATATAAAAATAAGGTAGCGCCAACTCGATATAAAATTATCGCGTTTCGTCATCAAATTGACATCAGAGGCGTGACTTATCAGACGCAAGCACGCTATGAAAAAAACTACCTCCGGAAGTGACGCACCAGAAAGTATGACACTAGCCACTGCGTTCCGGAAATGAAGATAGCAGGCTCATCCACCGGATATGACCAGCCGCATAACCGGCAGTGGAAACATGCATTCCAAGCCACGATCACATTTCCAGAAGAGGCAGCGCAACCTTGTTATCAGAAATGACCACAGCACTAAAATGCAAATACATAGAATGCTTGACAATGAAAAACTCAGTATTACAATCAGAATGACAAGTCATATAAAAACAAAGATAAGAAACTTGTAATGATTACAATACATACATAACAATGTGTAGCTAAGCATGATCTGAATGACCGATCACTTGCATAAAATCGGATAAAAACCAATATAAAAAATACACAAAAATCAGAAAATGCACATATAAATGGTAATGTATACAAAATCAAGTAAATGATAAAATAAGCATACCTGTACAATTATAATACTTAAAGAAGAAGAAGATAGATTAACTGAAATAAATGATGCACTTAAGCTAATCTGGGCTAACTATTGTTAATGTAACAATTAATGTCCCATTCAATATTCAGACCCCATGGAGTGTAAGATTTAAGGTCATAAATTCAGCGAGTCTCTAATCTAGAGACCTCCCACCGGATGTGACTACCCCTCCAGTGAGGTGTGAACCGATCAATGCCCCAAATTAGGGTTCCCTTAGGGTCTTTATTATGATGTTGAGCATAATGTTTAGAAACGCTATGTTTTGGGAAACCTTTCCGGATGTTAGCCAGATGTTCATTAACCCTAACCGTTAGTGTCCTAATAGTGCGACCTACATACTGTAACCCGCAAGGACATTGCAAAAGATAGACTATGTTGGTAGAGGAGCAAATAATAAATGATCTAATAGGAAATTTCTTAGAATTAGTCATAGACTAAAATTCACAAATACGTCTCCCGGTTAATGCATTAATGCAATAACCCGGCAGGCAGCATTACCCCTTGGTCTTGTTTCTGCTCCTCGAGTCTTCACGAAAGTGTTGGCTCTGGTTCTAGCATTACTGGGTCAGCGGGGGATTGCGGTACTCTGGTACCTGGACGATCTGCTTTTACGAGCAGAGTCTTCGTCCGCCTTGTTGCACAACTTAGAGATTACTCTGCAAACACTGAGGGAGTTTGGCTGGATTCTGATTCTTCAGAAGTCTGCCTTGGTTTCATCCACAAGCCTAGTTTATCTGGGTCTGACTCTGGACTCGTCCTCAGCCAGAGTGTTTCTTCCTCGGCTTTGCTGACCAGCAGACGGTCGTCTCTTCAGACTTGCATGCACCTGTCCGGATAAGGAGGTGTCCTCGGCACAGATTGTGCTCAGGGGGTCTGGTCTCAATGTACTGGAGCTCAGAGCAATCAGACTTTGTGAGTACACCCCTCACATTTTTGTAAATATTTTAACATATCTTTTCATGTGACAACACTGAAGAAATTACACTTTGCTACAATGTAAAGTAGTGAGTGTACAGCTTGTATAACAGTGTAAATTTGCTGTCCCCTCAAAATAACTCAACACACAGCCATTATTGTATAAATCGCTGGCAACAAAAGTGAGTACACCTCTAAGAGGGTTAAGACCCCCTGGATTGTGAACCGGCATGGCCATCAAATTGAGGCAGAGCTGCAAACACAAGGAACCCAAAAGGGCAACTTCCCAAACAAGCACCTATAAGTCAGGGATATCTGTAACGAGATGGATCATAAATGCACTAATGGGAAGAATAGATATTTAAGAAATACTTAATTGCTAAATATTGCTACTGCAAAAGCAAAGTTTGTAGTTAAGGGGGGATGAACTTTAACAAAATATCAAAGCCCCCACAAGGTTAAAAATAGAGTAAGAAAGAGGTATAGAATGTATCCCAAAGTATTACCTGTATTGTTTGAAATCACCATTTGTTTGTGAGACCATCAGCTCCATGCAGCATTACCTGACCGCATGAAGTGATGTTTATATACCTTACCAGGTTGGGGAGTCGATTGGTAGTCTGATTGGTGTAATGTTCTGGTACCTTTGGGTACCCTAATTACTCTTTCATAAGTGTATGCGCCCCACCATTCTCTTTTGGTAAGGTGCGCATACACCTTTAAGACTGATGCTGTCATCACTGAGCGCCGGACTGGATGGCTATTTAGATCGCCGGCTCTCACTCACATGTGTTCGTTCAAACTGCTTTGTGCCTTGATGCTAACCTGTCTTGAAGCTCTCATGCTTGCAAGCATACCTCGCTGTCAGAACCACGCTGCGCTGATCCCTGTATCCCGCTACCGGATCATCCACTCTTGCCGAACCTCTCCTCTGCTACATTGCTATTAGTGATAAGTACCCCACAGGGGAAACCTCTATAACCTTCATACTAAAGCTTACACTATCTAGCTCTGCATACTAAGGACTATTACTACATCTGCATTATCTAAGATTGCTAGCTCTTGAGCCTACTACCACCTGTTCTTGCACTGGGTTGATCTCTCTTGTATGTCCACCTGCTACTCTGTCATCTGCTACCATACATGATTGCTAAACCTATCTGCATCCCATCTGCTACTATCTTACTTTCAAGAACATTTTCTTTCAAGTGTCTGTCATCTACCATCTCTACCCAATCTGTCTCTTCAGCCTATCATCACTGTGTTACTATATACATAAGTCACTCTAGGAAACATCTTACTGAGTGTGTGTATTTACTTGCTGAATTGAGATCATCCACACATGATGAGTCATTGGGAGTTGGGATTGGTGTCTCAGCGTTTCTCTACATGACTACTGAAGTGGAATATTTCTGCAGCTGAAAATCCACATCATACATAAAACGCAGGAGCGTTACAGATTGAACGAACCACAAATGGATTCAGCAGAAATAACCACTCAGATGACACAATTAAAACAGCAAGTAACTGCGTTAATACACGCACTTGCTGAATTAAAAGAAGACAATCAGGCTCTGTCGCAGCAGGTAATTAGACTGACACAACTTACCACTGCTCAGTCCCCTGAACCCAAAATAAATCCTCCTTTGGTATTTACAGGCGATCGCAAAAAATTTCGCGAATTTAAAAACGCATGTGAGTTACTTTTCTTGCTAAAACCCTGTACCTACCTTACTGATCACATTAAGGTTTGTACTATTATTTCTTACCTAACAGGCGATCCTAGGGCCTGGGCAGACTCTCTTTTTGAGAAAAGCGACCAGCTTCTCAACTCCTATGCCTTGTTCCTAGCAGAACTCACTAGCCTATATGATGATCCTAATAGGCAGAGTACTGCCGATCTTCAATTAAGATCCTTGAAACAAGGTGGGAGACCTGTAGAAGACTTTGTCGCAGAATTCAAGAGATGGACCCTTGATTCAGAATGGAATGATGCATCTCTGAAATCCCAATTTAGGCTTGGCCTATCAGAGGCCGTTAAAGACGAGCTCGCCCGAGCGGATCTGCCAAAAACCCTGGATGCATTGATACAACTCAGTATCACCATAGATAGAAGACTACGAGAAAGAAAGGCTGAGAAAATGGGAATGCCATTATCCAGTTCTTCTCGGATTTCGGCCGTTGACCCCGTTCCTATGGAGGTAGGAACCATACGCCCACCTCTATCAACTATGGAAAGAGCCAGAAGACGATCTGGTAATCTCTGCTTGTACTGTGCATCCCCGGATCACAAGATAAACGTCTGTCCCCTAGTCTACAAAAAGAAGGGTGAGTGTTCACATGTCCTCCTAGGGGGATTGACAACTTCAATCACTAACCCTTACCTTTCTGTTTGCTTAACATTACAGTGGGACCAGAACAGGATTACTACTAAGGCCATGATTGACACAGGATCTTGTGGAAATTATATTGACATATGTTTTGCTGCTTTAAATAAAGTTCCTATTATTTCTAAACTTAAACCTGTCTCAGTGAGTCTTATTAACGGTGTTCCTTTATCCTCTGGTTCGATCACTGATCAGACACAGGCACTCCTAGTCACTACTAATGGGTCTCATATGGAGACCACTACCTTCGATCTAATACCTTCACCCCACTTTCCCATTGTTTTGGGACTTCCCTGGTTGCACACACATCAACCAACCATAGATTGGAAGGAACGGACCCTGACCTTCCTCTCTTGCTATTGCGAGGGTACGTGTAACCTCCCGTCTTTCGGGAAGATCCTGTCTGTGGTGACAGATGAGATTGCACCACTATGTTATCAGGATCTCTCTGAGGTTTTTCTTGAGAAAAATGCTCAAGCACTACCTCCCCATCGAGACTATGATTGTAGCATTGATCTACTCCCAAATAGCAAATTGCCGTTCGGTCATGTTTATCCTCTTTCACAGGATGAACTTTCCCATCTCAAAGACTATTTGGATGAGAATTTGGAAAAAGGTTTTATTAGACCTTTCACTTCTTCCACAGCAGCAGGACTCTTTTTTGTCCACAATAAGGACTCAAGTCTCAGGCCTATCATCGACTATAGGCAATTGAATGCTATTACAATAAAAGATCGCTATCCTCTACCGCTTATCCCTGAGCTCATTGAGCAGGTGCGTGGAGCTACCTATTTTTCAAAATTGGACCTGAAAGGAGCATACAATCTCATTCGAATCCGTGATGGACACGAGTGGAAGACTGCATTCAGAACCAGATACGGATTGTTCGAATATCTTGTAATGCCATTCGGGCTATGCAACGCCCCTGCAGTTTTTCAACGATTTATAAACGATATTTTCAGAGACTTACTAGATGTCTGTGTTGTGGTATATCTGGACGATATACTTATATATTCACGATCCCTGTCTGAACACATAAGACATGTAAGACTAGTATTATCGAGATTGCTTGCACACAACCTTTATGTGAAACTGAAAAAATGCTTGTTTCATAAAGAAGAGGTACTATTTCTAGGCTACATCATATCCAAAACAGGAATCGAGATGGACATGAGTAAGATATCCTGCATTCAGGATTGGCCTACACCAACCACACGTAAGGCGCTACAGCGATTCCTTGGATTTTCGAATTTCTACAGGAAGTTCATTAGAAACTTCTCTGCCATTGTGAGACCCCTCACACAGCTCACTAGCATTAAAAAAACATTCAAATGGTCAGATGAAGCAAATAAAGCTTTTCACCTGTTAAAGACAAGGTTTACTTCTGCTCCCATACTACGCCATCCAGACCCATCCCTCCAATACATTCTGGAAGTAGATGCGTCAAACATGGCAGTAGGAGCAATACTCTCCCAAAGACCAACTCACACTTCACCACTTCATCCAGTCGCCTTTTTTTCTAAATCCCTAAGCAGTCCAGAGATAAATTACCCCGTGGGTGAAAAGGAACTGCTTGCTATAAAATTGGCTCTGGAGAATTGGCGACATCTACTCGAAGGCACCCAATTACCAATACTTATATACACGGACCATAAAAATCTCCAATATCTTCAGACTAACAAAACTCTCTCGCACCGACAGGTACGATGGTCACTATTCTTTCTAAGGTTTAACTTCCTAGTGACCTACACACCTGCAGATAAGAACAAAAAGGCGGATGCACTATCACGACTAACTGAAGAAAACTACTTCGAAATCCCTTCCGTTCCTATAATACCTCACAAACGCATTATTGGAGTTGTCCGTTCCTTGAAGGAAGAGGTTTTGCATGGTATAAGTTTGGATTCACCCCCACCACAACTAAATACTGATGCAGAAGGCTTCCTCTACTACAACGACAAACTTTACATACCACCTACCATACGCACCAAGATCTTGGAATTATCGCATGATGTGCCTATGGCAGGACATATGGGTATGACAAAGACTCTTAATCTGATTACCAGGCAATTCTGGTGGCCTGACATGAAAACATCTATACAAAAATTCGTCTCTTCATGCAATGTCTGTGCCAGGTCCAAAATTGACACTACGAGACCATCCGGTCTACTATGCAGTCTACCAATACCCCAAACTCCATGGGAAGTTGTGTCCTTGGACTTTATAGTGGAATTGCCTCCTTCCAAAGGATTTAATACCATCTTAGTGTCAGTGGACCATCTGACAAAAATGGCACATTTCATTGCTATTCGCAGACTACCTTCGTCCAAACAAACGGCAGAACTCCTGATGAAACATGTCTTTAAGTTACATGGTATCCCAAAAACTCTTCTGTCTGACCGTGGATCACAATTTATTTCCAAGTTCTGGCAAGAACTATGTCACATACTACGGATCGAGCGGAAGCTCACTTCTCCTTACCATCCGCAGACCAACGGACAGACTGAAAGAGTCAACCAATGCATCGAGCAATATTTACGTTGTTACACTTCTTACCAACAGGATGATTGGGTGGATCTTCTCCCTCTGGCAGAATTTGCCTACAACAACGCAACCCACAGTACGACCAAGCAGAGTCAGTTCTACTTGAACTATTTTATTCTTCCACCACGCATCCTTCCTTCAAATAACCCAGTAGCTTCAGACTATCTTACCCAAATAAAGGACTCTCTGGGTTTGCTTAATACTACCATTGCACACGCTCATAGTCAACAAAAGAAGTACTTTGATCTTCGCAGAAGACCTTCTCCTCAGTACGCTATCGGGGACCTCGTTTGGCTCTCAACAAAAAATTTAAGACTGAAAATCCCTAGCAAAAAGCTTGGACCTCTGTTCTTGGGACCTTTCCCAATCAAGAAACTTATTGGAAAAGCTGCAGTACAGCTTACATTGCCAATAGACCTCAAAATACATCCCATTTTCCATGTGTCGCTACTGAAGCCCCATGTTCCTGACCAAGGAATAAGGCCTACTATCCCACCTCCTCCTCCTGTACAAGTTGAAGGTGGAGAAGAATATGAGATAAAAGAGATTCTGGATTCTCGTATCCACAGAGGAAGACTTCAGTACTTGGTTCGATGGAAGAACTATGGGCCCCAAGACAACACCTGGCTAAACACCTCTGACATACATGCCTCTAGATTAATCCGCAATTTTCATGCGAAGTACCCAGACAAACCAGCTCCAGAGGCCTTCAGGAGCCGGCCTTAAGGGGGGGGGTACTGTAATGTTCTGGTACCTTTGGGTACCCTAATTACTCTTTCATAAGTGTATGCGCCCCACCATTCTCTTTTGGTAAGGTGCGCATACACCTTTAAGACTGATGCTGTCATCACTGAGCGCCGGACTGGATGGCTATTTAGATCGCCGGCTCTCACTCACATGTGTTCGTTCAAACTGCTTTGTGCCTTGATGCTAACCTGTCTTGAAGCTCTCATGCTTGCAAGCATACCTCGCTGTCGGAACCACGCTGCGCTGATCCCTGTATCCCGCTACCGGATCATCCGCTCTTGCCGAACCTCTCCTCTGCTACATTGCTATTAGTGATAAGTACCCCACAGGGGAAACCTCTATAACCTTCATACTAAAGCTTACACTATCTAGCTCTGCATACTAAGGACTATTACTACATCTGCATTATCTAAGATTGCTAGCTCTTGAGCCTACTACCACCTGTTCTTGCACTGGGTTGATCTCTCTTGTATGTCCACCTGCTACTCTGTCATCTGCTACCATACATGATTGCTAAACCTATCTGCATCCCATCTGCTACTATCTTACTTTCAAGAACATTTCCTTTCAAGTGTCTGTCATCTACCATCTCTACCCAATCTGTCTCTTCAGCCTATCATCACTGTGTTACTATATACATAAGTCACTCTAGGAAACATCTTACTGAGTGTGTGTATTTACTTGCTGAATTGAGATCATCCACACATGATGAGTCATTGGGAGTTGGGATTGGTGTCTCAGCGTTTCTCTACATGACTACTGAAGTGGAATATTTCTGCAGCTGAAAATCCACATCATACATAAAACGCAGGAGCGTTACAATTGGTAATTAAGATTAGCTGGGTGATGGTGCATGGACACTCTCGTTCATTCAATGATGGGTAGTATCCCTATGGGGTCCCCCGGTGAGACGGCGTACGGCACAAGCCCGCCCATCTGGCAGAGTGGCGTCAGACATCATCACTCTGCTGATGCATATACGACCGCTCATTTGTGTTCCAAGCTGGGACGCAAACAGGAAGAGAGTCATGGGTCCCCAGAAGGAGATCAACAAAAAAATATATATATATGAGGCACAATACAGTTAGTACAATGAAAGGATTACAGGGCACTGTTACATGAATACATCTTACTACATAAAATATGTGAATGCTAAATTTATTCATAACCATACCAAATTAAATACAACAAAAGCCAAATAAGATGAAAATTGAGGATAGACAATATAGGCAAATGAAAAGAGGAAATTCTTAAGGTTAGTGTAGAGGAATGAAAATAATCTAAGCGCCAAAGTTAGGGTCTAGGAAGAAGAGTAGTGATACCAATTATAAATACTATAAATCGAGTTCACATATCCCAGACTGGAAGCCTGGAAGTTATGGCTTAAAGTTAAAGGCCTCATTTAGGCCAGGTGGGGATATTGCCTTAAGATGAAAAATCCATTTTAATTTGCTTTGCAGGAATTGCCACCTCTGGGGTTGGAGTGAATATGGTTCAGTGCCAGGAATTTAATCCTTGGTATGGCATCCCTGTGAACCAGGGCACTATGCCTTCCAAGGGGTAGCACCAGGTCTCTTGATGCTTACCATATGTCGGTAAATCCTTCTCTAAAATTCTAGTTTTGTCTCACCCGACGTAGTGGCATCCACACTCGCACAAGAGCAGGTTCACCATGCCAGGAGTTCTACCGTTAACATAGTGTGTTGAGGTTTGAAGTCTTTGCCATTGGGCAAGGTTATGTGTGCCCTTGTATCCATAACTTGGCAGTAGCCACAATTACCACATGTGAATGTACATACCATCTTACATCTGTCTCCTCTATCTAATTTGATCTCTCTATGGACTAGGCTGTCCCTTAAGGATGGAACCCTTCTATACGTAATAATGCGTTGTTCAGTTACAAATGGGGTCAAGGATGGATCCATGCTCAAAAGATTCCAATAGTTTTAAAATAAATGTCTGACTTGTTCCTGCGGTCTAGAGTATTGAGTTATGATTCTGTAACATTGTCATCTTTCGGTTTCTTTTGAGTAAAGAGCAGATCATTGTGTGATCTGCCTTTAGCTTTTTTTAAAGGGCTTTTAAGGAAGAGCTTTGGAATAGCCACTAATCAATAGTCTGGTTCTTAATGTTTGAGCCTCCTTTTGCAAACAGAGTGTCATTGGCAAGGGTGTAGGAACCCACACAAATCTGGGGGGGACAGCATTTTTACTCACCAGGTATATGTACCCCAATGATTGCAGAGTGCCCACAGCATTGTACCCCAATGATTGCAGAGTGCCCACAGCATTGTACCCCAATGATTGCAGAGTGCCACAGCATTGTACCCCAATGATTGCAGAGTGCCCACAGCATTGTACCCCAATGATGGCAGAGTGCCCACAGCATTGTACCCCAATGATTGCAGAGTGCCCACAGCATTGTACCCCAATGATTGCAGAGTGCCACAGCATTGTACCCCAATGATTGCAGAGTGCCACACAGCATTGTACCCCAATGATTGCAGAGTGCCACAGCATTGTCCCCCAATCAATGCAGAGACCAGCATGCGTGCTCCCTTCAACCCAATGCACTTACCTGGCGGCGGAGGTTCGGCTATCGGCGGCGGAGGGAAGGTGAGTGGCTTCTCCCTCGTCCTCTCCTGCGGCGGAAACCGGCGGGCGGCCTCTCCTCTTCTCTGCTGCGGGAACCGGCGGGAAGGTGAGCGGTGGTGAGCGGAGGTGACGGTGAGTGACTGACGCACGCACCGACACTGCCCCCATTGCGACGTCAGAGATCGGATGTCCTGGATGATGATTGGTCCAGGCTGGAGACTGGACCAATCACAGCCAGGACATCACGAGGCTGGGGGTGGCCAAGCGCTCTTTCCTGCACCCAGGTTACGCCCCCAGAAAGCAGCCAATCGGCGCCTTTCTGGGTCGTAAACCCCACCCCCCCTTTAGCCACCACATAGGCCGGCACTCTCCAAGTACTAAACTGGGGGGGATTTCACCATACCTGTCCCCCCCGCATTATTTCCTGGGGGGATGTGTGTCCCCCATTCCCCCCGGTTCCTACGCCCATGGTCATTGGAGCAAATGCGTCTTGCTGTAATATATTGTCCGTAAGGGATAGATGCTAAGAGGGGTTTGGGATAGAAGCTAGAGGCCTCTAGTATTGTATTTCCGGTAGTGGGTTTTCTAAATAGTTCACTGTAGAGTTGGCTGTTTTGGTGTTTATGTATGGATACTTCTAAAAATGTAATAGTAGATTGGCTGTGGGACATGGTAAATTTTAAATTGAAAGTGTTGTTACAATTAATGTAATCAAGAAAATCCGTAAGTAATGTTTCAGGTCCATCCCATAACATGAAGATTTTGTCGCTGTATCAGTACCATGCAAAAGCGTGGTCCGTATACATTGATGCTGCCTCCTCAGAAAAAAGAAAAGTGTTCCCACTCCCCCAGGTTCACAAAAGAGGGGGCACAACCAGTACCCATGGCTACCCCCTGTACCTGGAGGTAGTGGGATTCAGAAAGGTAACAAAATTGTGTTTGAGGATGAACTCAAGGATAGCACTAAGAACTCATTGAATTGTTGTTCATATCGACTCTTTTGAGAAAAGATATGTCGAATGGCGGATAGCCCCTATCATGGGAAATCAAACTATAAAAGGCCTCCACGTCAATGGTCACCAAAATGGTCTGGTCCGTGACATGGAGGCCCTCCCGAATCTGGAGGAGATGGATGGTGTCTCGAGTAAAAGATGGTAAACTTTCAATAAATGGTCTCAAGTGATTGTCAACAAAACAGCTTAAATTCTCTGTTAGACTACCTCTTCCTGATATTATAGGCCTTCCTGGGGCTCTAAGGAATTTTTGTGTATCTTAGGGAGGGCATAAAAAGTTGCCTCCCTAGGATGACTCGTCCTTACGAATTCCCATATTTTTTTGAGATATTGCAGTAATAGGCTTTGTCAACAAGAAGATATAATTCTTTGGTATATTTCTCTATCAGAGATTTCAGGATTGGATGGTACCACTCTACATTTGTTAGGCTTTTTTACACATTTGGATATATTTGGAGCTGTCTTGAATCACAATATGTCCCCCTTTATAAAAATAATTTATTGATATATTTTGCCTTTTTAGTTTTCGTGTATATAGAGCTATAGGCATGCATGGCGGTTTTCTTTTTATATATATCCTCATATATATGCATGTCTTTTGTGTAGTTGCCCCCATAGAGATTTTCTCTTTATGATTAGCTGACTTGATTTGACTAATATTACATACATACATAGTTGGTTATCTTTAGTGCATATTTTTTTGCAAAAACTGTTAGTGTGAATATTCCTTATAGTCATCTTCAGTGAAAATTTGCAATATTCCCTGCCTGGCTTATCATCATTACCATGTTTACCATCTTTTTTTTTTTTTTTTTTTTTTTTACTAGATTATATTACTCTGTGGCATTCCTGCCTCCTCCTGGCATGCACTCTAGGCAGTTTTTGTTTGACCTTTCATGTGGAATTTTGGGTGTGCTAACATTTTTTCTCCCGGTATCAGGATGGATATTACTGATTGCATTATTGATGTGTAAAATCCACTATTTCTTGATAATTTGTGAGTGAAGTTGCTTAAAAATGTGAGAACTATTTGATTGTAATGAGATATTTTGTTTTCAATTTTGTTTTCTTCACTTATTGAAGTGCTTATGTTCTACTGCTATACACCCCTGAAGAAAGAATATACTTCTGAAATGCGTCGGATGATTCTGCTAATGTTGAGTCATGGTGTATTTATCATGAAATTATCAGAAGATGTAGAATACCAGTTATATGTATAGGGTATGGCCTGTTGATAATACCATACATCAGAAATAATCTGTTTTTAATGATATTGTTGAATAAAATTTGTATTTGAGATCTTAGAAAAACCTTCTTGTTAATTTACATTACTATTTCTGGATTGAAAGTTCTGTATATATGTAACTAACATTTTTGATGTTTCTGCTCAAGAATGTCTGATGAAATACTCATCTGATAAAAAAAGATGAATATTCTTCCATTTCCTGGCAGTAGCTGGATCATAGCCCATCCCAACCGGTAGCAGCAGGCAGCACCTGTCTACATATGCCTCATTAATTATCCCAGCGGAAGCAGACAATAAGAGCGAGTGAAACGTTTCATCTGTCAGACCATTGAAATGATGTTACAGCAATCAAATACACAGGCTGCTAGCCTGATTATTTAGGAAAAGGTCACTCCCTGATGGAGGAGTTTACGCCATTGCCTAGCATTGATTTCCTAATTTATCTATTCAAATTGAAAATGATAACCTTTAATTTGCCTGCGAAAGGCAACCATCCTTTGAACTTTCCCCTTCCCCTGAAAGTGATGTGTGAATATATTACAGTAGCTGTCACGAAGCTTCATTACATCCTGACATACTGTACAAAACATGAGTATTTAAAGTAAACCTGCATTAGGCAAATAGTCTGCTATGAACTCTGATTTTGAAAATGCAAGTTGCCTGTCTGTTATGCCAAATCTGGAGTTCTGACCTTACTTTTATTCTTGTCCCAGTTGTTAAATCAAAACCGGAGATGGCTAGGCAAATAGCATTTCATAAGGAAGATTCACTTTATGGCCAGTGCTTGTGGACACCTGACCATCACACCAACTTTGTGGTCAAAAAAAATGTGCACCACCCTCTAGATAAGTTTAGGTGTTTCCGAGGAATGGTATTGATAATCATACACTATACAAAGACACTAGGCATCTAAGCCCAGTTTGAAGAGGCTGTTTTCAGTCAAAAGGCACTTTGGAAATGGAGGAAACTGACAGGAGGAGGTCTGGCAGACCCAAAGCTACAACAGAATCAAGAGAAACGTTTCGGAGAGTCAACAGCTTGCATGGCAGGCAGCTCACGAGACAACAACTTCAAGCACAGTTTAACACTGATCACATTAAGCAAGTCTCAGTTTCAACTTTGAAGAGAATACTTCAAGCTGCAGGTTTGACAGGTCAAGTAGCTGTAAGAAAGTCATTGCTAAGATGGCAAAATAGGAAAAAGAGGCTTGCCTGGGCCATGAAGCGCTGCCAGTGGACTACTGAAGACTGGAAGAAGGCCTTATGGAATCACAATTTGAAATCTTCTGTTCATCACACAAGGTTTTTGTATGCTGTCAATTGGTGAAAAGATGGTCCCTCGGTGTGGTGACACCAACATGGAGGAGGAAGTGTGATTTTGCCACCCCCAAAAAAGCATGGGGGTTGATTTATCAAAGGTAAAAAGACAGTTCACTTTGCAAGGGAAGTTGCACTTTGCAAGAAATATTTACTCAGAGATGAGTGAACAAGGTGAACCTCTGCTGACTTCACCATTCAATCATGTGAAGGCAAAAATGCTGTTTTTTTTAATCTTCTGTGTACATGATTGGATATTGTTTGCAAAATGAAATGTCACCACATTCACTAAGCTCTGGGGAAAATTCCTTTGCAAATTGAACAGCCTATATTCCTTTATAAAATCAAACCCAATGCTTGACTAGTTTGTTGATGGGGACTTGAGTGGCCTGCAATCAGTCCTGACCTCAATCCTACTGAACACCTTTGGGGTGAATTGGAATGCTGATTGAAAGTCAGGGCCTTTTGTGAATCATCAGTACCCAACCCCACAAATATTCTTTTGGCTGAATGGGCACAGGTTTCCACAGACACATTCCAAAATCTTCCAAAAGACTTCCCAGAAGAGTAGAGGCTGTTATAACTGCAAAGGTTGGGCAACACCATATTTATCCCCATGGTTTTGCAATAACCAACAAGCTTGTGTTGGTCAGGTGGTACAGTTCATAAACATTTGACCATATAGTTTATCTATAGCTCTTTGTAATTCTCTCAGTACAGGTTTCCTTCAAAGGGCACACTAGTACATTATGTGGCACTTACCTGCAAACGAGGCCCGCGTCATCCCAAGTGGAGGCCATATCCATCTTCACTCATCCTCCTTCTGGGTCTGCGGACTCTGGTTGTGCTACTGATCTGAGCCGTGTGACGTCACTCCCACACATGTGCGAGGGAGCTGCCGGTCACAGCACATGGCTCTGAAGAAACGGCACGGCAGTTGTTCCTTCAGAGCGCATGCGCCGATGACATCATCGGCTTCATGCAATGTAAATATCTCCTAAACGGTGCAAGTTTAGGAGATATTTACAGTTCCTATAGGTAAGCCTTATCATAGGCTTACCTATAGGTACAAACAGTACAGGGGGGTTAACAACCACTTTAAGCTTTATTATTCAGTAAATATACCTGTATATTAACATGAAATTGCAGCCAAATCTTTTTTGGTTTTGGATAGTGTTAAAAACGTAGAACCTTTGTGGTATGTGTCCGCACTTGGGAGATATAACCTCATAGTCTGTTTCAGTAGCATACATTACAAACATTTTACCCCTTATTATTATTAAAGTATTGTTTTATTGCTGTATATGTCCTATTTGGGAAATTTCCTGCCCTGGGCAGGTAGTAAGTGAGGGCAAATCTACACATTTTAGACACATACAAAAAATCTGAACCAATTTTCTTTTCATTCCTTCCTTACTTTTTTTAAAACTAAATAAATAAATATTATGGTAGGTGTGCAGCATTATTATTTCATATTTTTCATACCTTGCATTGATGATGGTCAAAAAGCCTAAATCAGTTATATGCAAGTTGGAATAAATAGCTCTAAATATTTTTGATTGAATTTCTGTTAGAATCCCATGGTTCTAGATGAATCATCAGGTCAATGACAAATAAAATGACGAAACCCAGAGCAGCTGGAGATGTGACATTAAAAGACATGAGGCTTGGCCTGAGAAATAAACAACCAGAAGGAGTAGAAATTTCCAACTTCACCATGAAGTATGATTTGCGACACTCTGATGGTCAAGAAGTCATACGGATGGTTGTTTGTGCAGCACTTTTGCCACCTAAAGTATCTCTTAGAAGGACTTCAAAAGTTGACAGTTATTGCTTCTTCTGTATTCAATCAATTTTAATCACATGTAATTTCTGTATAAAAAAAAATTGCAAAAACACATTTTTTTCCATTAGATCTCTTTCGCTGTGCCTTACTTGCCACATATTCCTCCGATATTCCCTTTGTTCCAAGAGCAAGGATCTCCAATCTTTCTATACAAAGGGCTCCTTTACTGTCCTTCAGACTTCAGAAGGGCCAGACTGTGGCCAGTGGGAGTTGAAAATACTCGGTGTCAGTGGAAATAATCAATGTCCCATCATTGGTATTAGTGAGACAAATAGTGCCCCTTCATCTCGTGTCAGTAGGGGGAAGAGTGCCCCATCATTGAAGTAAGCGGGAGGAATGGTGCCCCATCATTGAAGTAGGCGGGAGAAATGGTATCCCATTATTGGTGTCAGTGGGAGGAAAAATGCCCCATCATTGGTTTCAGTGGGAGGAATAGTGCCCCACCATTGGTGTCAGTGGGAGAAATGGTATCCCATTATTGGTGTCAGTGGGAGGAAAAATGCCCCATCATTGGTGTCAGTGGGAAGAATAGTGCCCCATCATTGGTGTCAGTGAGAAGAACGGTGCCATATCATTGATGTCAGTGGGAAAGAGGGTGCCTTGAATCGGTGAGAGAAGTAGTGCTCCAAGGGCCAGATAGAGGCTAGCAAGGGGCGGTATCTACCCCTCAGCCACAGTTTGGAGACCACTGTTCAAGAACATTGGCTTCCTGAAGATTCTTCAAATCTGAGACGCTCAGCAGTGATTCCTTCCAATGAAGTGTGTGTACAGAGCTTAATGCTCTTGAGCAAAGATGAGATATGAATAGTGGGGCAGTTGGGTATAAATTCAATGTGGGTAACTGCGCTTATGGTGATAAATAAATTAAATAACTAAAGGAGTTGCAGCTAGACAAGAAAGGGTAACTTCTTCAGTGATAATAAAGGTATGAGTGTCAGCACAACTTAAATTAATATTAGTGCTTAAATTAAATTAATATATACTCAATCAATAAATTTTGAGGACGCTCTGATTGGCTGGAGCGAAACGCGTCAAGCCGTTGCCCGTACGTCTGTCATCACATCCGGTGTGTGGAACACAGGAAGCGGAAGCGGCGTCCAACACCAGGAAATAGATACTAAGACGTTTTTGATGGTCGTTTTATGTAAGTGTAACATTGAATTTTATGTAATAAACGTGTTAGAAGGTACCTCACGATGGAGATCTTTTCTTTTGTTATGGGGGGAGCCTTCTGAGCAGCGTTGATAAGGATTCCCTAAGCCACATATCATATTTACTTGAGGAAAGAGCTGGAGTGCTTGCTGCAGTGGATACAAGCTATAAAACCTTGCGTTGGAGGCTGTAATAGGCTTACTACCCTCAAAAGTCTGGTGAGTGAGGGACTAAGAGGGGAGCACCGTGTGTTATCACTTGGCACAGATGCAAAGAAGATTTAATGAAGCACAATGAGCTCAAGAGCACTTTCAAGGAGAATTTGTCACTTTACTATTTATAGACTTTTTATTGGAGATTTTTATTGAAGATATTTATTGATTTATTTATTTATATATGAGTATATAAATAATTATTTTTCACATGCACTAATTATGGTCAAGGAATGGATGTGCTGATTGATTGATATATTTATTGATTTATTTATATCCAATGCAATTAGGCATATATGCACTTTATCGCTAATACAGCACCTTATATTTATTGATTGAGTATGTATTAATTTAATTTAAGCACTAATATTAATTTAAGTTGCGCTGACACCCATACCTTTATTAACAGGTGGGTATAAAGGCTCTTCTTTTGTGGGTGCTTTTTTTGTTTAATGTCTCTTCTTATTAGTAATATTACTCTAGTTATCTATTTCTCTGCAGATCATGCAGACTCTAACTTACTTTGGCTTAAAGTACCTTAAAGATGCTTAACATTGAGCATAATGCTCAAGAATCCTTTACATTCTTTATTTAAAGTATGTGGGCTATAAGTTTTGGCTTTTTCTGTATCAAATGTGTATGACGTCATTGGTTGGCTTGGCATCAAACAGGCCCCAAAACATCTGTAGCTTATGAAGCATTTCAACTTGAGATCTGAAGAGACACTTTAAGAGAAGCATTTTTCTGGCAGATTGAGGAAACCGTGCCTTTTTTTTTTTAGGGAAAGCATGTTTGAGCAGCATGATACATACAGTCCATTTGCATGTCAACATGCATCAGCTGAAGCTCTTCAAAGCCCGGTGAGATGAAAAGCAGATTATCAAAGCCACTTGTGGCAGCTTGCTCTCTACAGCAATAAAAACACTGGACCTTGTGCTGGGTATTCACGTCCTCTGTTTTATTTACTATTTGTTGCCTTCCTTTGTACAGTGGAAAATATTACACAAATAAAGACTTGCCTATTGTCCGTCGCTCTGCTTCAGCTCGCAAGTTGGTTGCTTGCTGGTGCCCTCCATTGGGCATTTGGCTGCAGGTCAGGCAGTTGATGGCTGCTTATCTTCATCTAGGCATCTGTGGTACTTTTAGCTACTGCTTCTGTTGCTACATCTCCCCTTCATCTTTCCGTGTGCAGACATATCATATGTGTCAAAATGCATATGCTGAACAAGTCAACAGGCTCCTGAGTCTGGTTGTCCCTTTTAGAGTACAGTTTGGCTCTAGGTGTACTGCTCCAGTCAGTGCTGTATTTTGGCCTAGGCCAACAAGGCCCAGGCCTAGGGCAGCACTTTGCAGGGGGGCAGCAAAAAAGCCACCCCCACCACCTGAGACTCTATTGGCCACTGGTTGCTAGAACCACCTCTCTCACCCCCTCTCTCTCTTACTCACCCCCCCTTCTCACTCTCTAACCCCTCCTCTCTCCCTCCCTCTCACCTCCCTCTCTCTTTCTCACCCCCTCTCTCTCTATCATCCCCCTCTCTCTCTCTCTCGCTCTCATCTCCCTCTCTCATCCCCCTCTCACTCTCTCTCTCATCCCCCCTCTCTCCCGCTCGCTCGTCCCCCCCTCTCACTCCCCCCTGTCTCTCTCACCCCCCCCCACTCTCTCATCCCCCCCACTCTCTCATCCCCCCACTCTCTTTCCCTCCCTCACCCAACCCCTCTCTCTCTCTCCCTCCCTCACCCAATCCCTCTCTCTCTCTCTCTTTCATCCCCCCTCTCTCCCTCCCTCCCTCACTCAATCCCTCTCTCTCTCTCTTTCATCCCCCCTCTCTCCCTCCCTCACCCCCCCTCTCTCTCTCCCTCACCGACCCTCTCTTCCACCCCCTCTCACCCCCCCCCCCTCTTATGAGATCTCAGGGGTTCATGCTGGGACTTGTAGTCCTTCAATTTTGGAGGAAGACACATCCGTTAAAAAAGGAGTGGGGAAAATTTACATGGGGAGGGCGCCCAATTTTAGTCTTGCCTAGGGCAGCACAAAAACAAAATACACCACTGGCTCCAGTTCTGTATTTTAATATCTGGTTGGTGATTGAGCTCAGCCTGCCCTAAGCTTTGCTACCGCCCTCATCGGCTTTCTGTTCCTGAACCGAATGCTTGGCTAGTGGACTCTTTTTTGCTGGCCTTTAGCTGGAACCTAAGGACACTTTTAACTAAACCTCATCACTGTCACTTGCAGGGATATCCTCTACCTCTGCTTGACACCAGTCATTCTTTGTCTGACTCTCAGGTGCTGACCTCAGTCTTAGTGGATGTTTCTTTAACCTACCCCTATTCGGGAGCAGCTGTTCTATTCAGAATAAAGCTGGACACATCAATAAATGTATTTTTTTTTTGTAAATGCAAGCAGTGTAGTGTAGGTACCTGCATTTAGCTTGGTATCCGCTTCAGCAGCACATGCATTATGGATTCAGGTATTATGCTGACTGGAGGAGAGAGCAGTCTGCTAGTTCTCTTTTCACTGTTTAATCAAAGGGTGGGGATGGGGTGGAGACTTGTGAAAGTAAAACGGCAGCAGAGAAAAATTAGGTCACCTACCAAATGGGGAAGTGCTGTGTGACAGAGCTGTATAAACCTCAAGACTGGATAAACAGAAATACAAATCCTTTGGCAGGTAAAAAAAAAAACCATTTATATATTACATCTTACATAGTTACATAGTTAGTTAGGATGAATGGTCCATCTAGTTCAACCAATAAATCTGTAAGCTACTTGCCCTGAAGTCAGCTTTTAAAAAATACACTGAAGTATGGTTTAAAAACATATAAATCCTCAAAGCAACCAACAGATGGTTGAAAACAGTAAAACACACTCTTACAGCAGTTATCTATTCACAACAAGGAGCCGACCATTATCATACATAGTACCATTCACAGTTTCTGCCCCTGAAGCAGTTTACTACCTACTATACCTACCTATTACAACTCTTGACCCAACACTATAAAGTAAACATATTAAAATAGTTGTAAACCTCAGACATGAAATATGAACAAAATATATCCCTCTATAGTGTGTACTTGTCTCAATTAAGAGCACTAAGTGTCATTTCTGTCAGCTGCTGTATTACTCTGCTATCAGTATGGATCACTTCTGACAAGTTTTCCTGACACCAAGAGAAAATTGGTGACAGGGGAGGGATATCCAGCTAATTGAAAGCAGTGGCGGCTGGTGAAGTTTTAAGATGGGGGGGCGCAAGACCCCGCCCTTCTATTTTGGCCCCTCCCATTTCTCAGAAACCACACCCCTTATAGACCCCACCCATTTTGTCCCCTGTATTTTGCTTGCGTGAACCAATTCTCCCAATATATCACATATTAAGGGCTCCATCAGTACTAGTATATCCCATAATAGGGAGCAGGGGCCCTATTATGGGATACACTGACAGAGTGGCACAAACCCCACAGTACAGGCCCCTTGTACAAACCCCACAGTACAGACCCCCTAGCACAGACCACACAGTACATGCCCCCTTTCAATGTAGTGACCAGCGTACATGCCCCCTTTCAATGTAGTGACCAGTATACAGGCCCCCTTTCAATGTAGTGACCAGTATACAGGCCCCCTTTCAATGTAGTGACCAGCATACATGCCCCCTTTCAATGTAGTGACCAGCGTACATGCCCCCTTTCAATGCAGTGACCAGCGTGCATGCCCCCTTTCAATGTAGTGACCAGCGTACATGCCCCCTTTCAATGTAGTGACCAGCGTACATGCCCCCTTCAATGTAGTGACCAGCGTACATGCCCCCTTCAATGTAGTGACCAGCGTACATGCCCCCTTTCAATGTAGTGACCAGCGTACATGCCCCCTTCAATGTAGTGACCAGCGTACATGCCCCCTTTCAATGTAGTGACCAGCGTACATGCCCCCTTTCAATGTAGTGACCAGCGTGCATGCCCCCTTTCAATACAGTGACCAGCGTACATGCCCCCTTTCAATGTAGTGACCAGCGTGCATGCCCCCTTTCAATACAGTGACCAGCGTACATGCCCCCTGCAGAGGTATGGCAGTGGGAGAGATGGGATCAGGCAGAGGGATGGTGGTGGGAGAGATGGGATCAGGCAGAGGGATGGTGGTGGGAGAGATGGGATCAGGCAGAGGGATGGTGGTGGGAGAGATGGGATCAGGCAAAGGGATGGCGGTGGGAGGGATGAGGGCATGAGGCAGAGAGGGATGGCAGTGGGAGGGATGGTCATGGGATGAGGCAGAGCAGAGGGGGATGGCGGTGGGAAAGGCTGGATGGATGGATGGTCATGGGATGAGGCAGAGCAGAGGGGGATGGCGGTGGAAAGGCTGGATGGATGGATGGTCATGGGATGAGGCAGAGCAGAGGGGGGTGGCGGTGGAAAGGCTGGATGGTTGGATGATCATGGGATGAGGCAGAGCAGAGGGGGATGGCGGTGGGAAAGGCTGGATGGATGGATGGTCATGGGATGAGGCAGAGCAGAGGGGGACGGCGGTGGAAAGGCTGGATGGATGGATGGATGGATGGTCATGGGATGAGGTAGAGCAGAGGGGGATGGCGGTGGAAAGGCTGGATGGATGGATGGTCATGGGATGAGGCAGAGCAGAGGGGGATGGCGGTGGAAAGGCTGGATGGATGGATGGATGGTCATGGGATGAGGCAGAGCAGAGGGGGATGGCGGTGGAAAGGCTGGATGGATGGATGGTCATGGGATGAGGCAGAGCAGAGGGGGATGGCGGTGGAAAGGCTGGATGGATGGATGGTCATGGGATGAGGCAGAGCAGAGGGGGACGGCGGTGGAAAGGCTGGATGGATGGATGGTCATGGGATGAGGCAGAGCAGAGGGGGACGGCGGTGGAAAGGCTGGATGGATGGATGGTCATGGGATGAGGCAGAGCAGAGGGGGATGGCGGTGGAAAGGCTGGATGGATGGATGGTCATGGGATGAGGCAGAGCAGAGGGGGACGGCGGTGGAAAGGCTGGATGGATGGATGGATGGTCATGGGATGAGGCAGAGCAGAGGGGGATGGCGGTGGAAAGGCTGGATGGATGGTCATGGGATGAGGCAGAGCAGAGGGGGACGGCGGTGGAAAGGCTGGATGGATGGATGGATGGATGGTCATGGGATGAGGCAGAGCAGAGGGGGACGGCGGTGGAAAGGCTGGATGGATGGATGGATGGTCATGGGATGAGGCAGAGCAGAGGGGGATGGCGGTGGAAAGGCTGGATGGATGGATGGATGGTCATGGGATGAGGCAGAGCAGAGGGGGATGGCGGTGGAAAAGCTGGATGGATGGTCATGGAGGACTGACAGGAGGACCACGAGGACTCACCGGTGGTGATGTCTTCTTCCAGCAGATGACCTCCGGTGGTCTGGTCTCCTCTCCGGTGCCGCCGTCACTCCCGTCCGGTGTCCACCCGACTCCATCGCCCGCGGTCCGGTCCACTGCTGCGAGTGACGTCAGCGGGGTCAGCGTTGGATGTCCTGGATGCTGTGATTGGTCCAGGCTGGAGGCTGGACCAATCACAGCCAGGAATCCACGAAGTGGGGGTTTCCAAGGAATCTGCCTTGCGCCCAGGTTACGCCCCCCACGCCCCCCAGAAGGCAGCCAATCGGCGCCTCTTCTGGGTGGTAACCCCACCCCCTCCACATCGGCTGGCGGCGGCGGCGAACGCAATTTTTTTTTTTTTCAAACTTTATTGCTCGTTTTGCAATCTTTTTTTTTTTTTTTATCTTTTTTTTTTTTCTTCCTTTTTTCAGGGGGGGCGGCGCCCTGGCGCCCCCTATGCACCGGCCGCCACTGATTGAAAGCCTCAGCTCTGTTTTTGTGTTTCCTGTGTTTCCCTTCATTGCAATCAGCTGCCAGAGCTCTCCTTACTGAGCTCTGCAGAGTAACTTAAGCTCTCCACCCCCTGCTTTCTGTAAAATCACACAAGATTTATAAATGCTGGACTTTGAACGGATGTAGAGAAGACAATACTGTAGATAAACAGGTACAACTTATGTAGGGGGATTTGTTTCATTTCTGTGTATCACATGAGGCCAGTCATTTCACTGGGTATATGTAAGGGTTTACAACCACTTTCAGTCTTATGGGCCATACACACAATTGTCTTTAGATTTTTTTCCTTTAGGCCCCTTTCACACATGCTGTCCGTTTGTCCGTTTTTCATCCATCCGTTGACGGATAAAAAACGGACATTAATGTATCTCTATGTAAAAACGGATGACAACGAATCATCATCCGTTAACATCCGTTTTCATCCGCTTCCGTTAATGTCCGTTTTTTTGAACGGATGAATGCCCTATTTTTCATCCGTCAAAAAAAACGGATCGGATGAAAAACGGATGACAACGGATGAAAAACGGATGACAACGGATGAAAAACAGATGAAAACGGATGAAAACGGATGACAACGGATGAAAAACGGATGACAACAGATGAAAAACGGATGACAACGGATGAAAAACAGATAACAACTGATGAAAACGGATGACAACAAATGTAAAACAGATGACAACGGATGAAAACAGATGACAATGGATGAAAAACGGATGACAACTGACGAAAAACAGATGAAAAACGTATAACAACTGACGAAAAATGGATGACAACTGACGAAAAACGGAAGAAAAATGGATGGAAAATGGATGAAAAAACGGATGAAAAACTGATACATTTTGACGTGACTGAACTGATGAACTGAACGGACCGTATGTGTGAAAGGGGCCTTTGATTTACCAAAACCATATAATATGAGGTCAAATCTAAACACTTTCAATTTGTATGCAATCAGGCAGGCCCTTGCACTACATAAAAAAGGTAAATCTAACAACAAAAGTTGTATAGTGTGTATCCAGCTTTAGGCCCCTTTCACACATGCTGTCCGTTTGTCCGTTTTCCATCCATCCGTTGACGGATGAAAAACGGACATCAATGTATCTCTATGTAAAAACGGATGTCAACAGATGATCATCCATTAACATCCATTTTCATCCGCTTCCGTCAATGTCCGTTTTCTTTTGAACGGATGAATGCCCTATTTTTCATCCGTCAAAAAAACGGATCGGATGAAAAACGGATGACAACGGATGAAAAACAGATGAAAACGGATGAAAACGGATGAAAAACGGATGACAACAGATGAAAAACGGATGACAACGGATAAAAAACAGATAACAACTGACGAAAAACGGATGAAAAATGGATGGAAAACGGATGACAACTTACGAAAAACTGATGAAAAACGGATGAAAAATGGATGGAAAACGGATGAAAAACGGATGAAAAATGGATGGAAAACGGATGGAAAACTGATACATTTTGACGTGACTGAACTGATGAAGTGAACGGACCGTATGTGTGAAAGGGGCCTAAGACACTGGCTTGAACCTTCATTCCAGACAATGCATCCTACCTTATAGACCATATGTGCCCCCTCACATCTATATGTGCGATGCCCTTGACATGGTGCAGTTTTGATTTTGGTGGCTTTTTACACCATGGTCAGTAGAAAATAGATTAAAAAAAAAAAAAAACAGGGTCCATTTATAAGTTATTTTCCTGGGTTTTCTTATCCATTTTCAGGTTCATTTTTTCTAAGTTTGTGCAAAGACCAGTAGTAAATCAGATGGGCAGGGAATAAAAAATAAAATGAAATCTGAATGAAGCAGTAAAAAACTGATTAGGGAAGGCTCAGATTGCAATGTAATAGCCAGCATTTATTCTCAGACTTCATTCCTGTATTTTGTATAATGCAATCAAACTTTTAAAGTGAAATTCTGCTACACCCCAGTAAATGAAGCTTACATTTTACTTTAAATAGGCGTTTTTTTTCCCAAAACTTAAATTAGGGCCTGCATCATGGTAATGCGTTGAGCTCCTGTTCTCACCCTGTGTAAGAATTGCACGTGGCTTAGTTTTGTTTTTTGGTGTTATGTGGAGGGAGTGACATACAGTGTATTTCAAGGCAAAAAAAATACCCATTAAAGACCCTGCAAGTACAGAATTAATTAAAATCGTTGCTTCATCAAAATGGGTTTGGCTCCTAATATCCACACATATAACACAGGTTGTAGACTGAAATAGAAAAAAAAATGGTGTCAGCCCTGCTAAGTTGTCTTTCTCTAAACTACACAATTCCTCCTCTCTCCTGGTGACCCGACAGAATAAAAATACCCTTTAAAGACCCTGCAAGTACAGAATTAAAGTGGAAGTTCACCCTAAAACTAAAATCTATAAATCTACTTGCATCCTCAACCTAAGACTTGAAATTGCTATACTGTACATACCTTTTCTGAAGCCCATCTGGTCTGGTCTCCAGAGGCAGAAGCTCTGTGCAGGACACAGCCGGAAATGTCTAAGAAATTCCTGGAAAGTGACGTCACTCAGACTTACTATGGGGCTTCCATTGTCAGGTGCTTCTTCTGCACACTCCCACACAGAGAAGCCACCGCTGACAGTGGACCAGGGCAGCTTCAGAAAAGGTATGTACAGTGGTGTATTTTGGTTTTGTGCTGCCCTAGGCAAGACTAAAATTGGATGCCCCCCCTCCCATGTAAATTTGCCCCACTCCTTTTTTGACGTATGTGACTTCTCTAGAATTGAAGGACTACAAGTCCCAGCATCAACCCCTGAGATCTCACGGGGGGGGGGGTGGGAGAGAAAGAGGGTGGTGGGTGAGGGAGAGAGAGAGGGGATGGGTGAGGGAGAAAGAGAGGGGGTGGGTGAGGGAGGAATAGGAATAGAGGGGGGGTGGGTGAGGGAGGAAGAGAGGGGGGGGTGGGTGAGGGAGGGAGAGGGAGAATGAGGGGGGATGAAAGAGAGAGGGGGTGAGAGAGTGGATAAAAAAGAGAGGGGGGTGAGGGGGTGAGAGAGAGGGGGATCAAATAGAAAGAGTGATAGAGGGGGGATGAGAGAAAGGGAGGCATGAGAGAGAGAGAGAGATGAGAGATGAGAGAGGGGGGGTGAGAGAGCGAGAAAGGGGTGAGAGAGAGAGGGGGGTGAGAGTGAGAGAGGGGGGGTGAGAGAGGGGGATGAGTGAGGGGGTGAGAGAGGGGGGTTGAGGGAGAGAGGGATTAGAGAGAGAGAGAGAGGGGGATGAGAGAGAAAGAGAGGGGAGAGAGAGGAGGGGTGAGAGAGAGAGAGAGGGGGTGAGTGAGAGAGAGAGAGAGAGAGGGGGGTGAGAGAGGCGGCTCTAGCAACCAGTGGCCAAAAGAGTCTCAGTTAGAGGGGGGGTGGCTTTTTTGCTGCCCCCCTGCAAAGTGCCGCCCTAGGCCTGGGCCTTGTTGGCCTAGGCCAAAATACAGCACTGGGTATGTATAATGATTTTTGCCTGACAGGGCTAGATAGGTTAGTCTTGGATTGTGGATGCAAGTAGATTTAGAGATTTTAGTTTTAGCCTGAACTTCTACTTTAATTATTGTTGCTTTACCAGAAATATACTTGACTCCTAATATCCTGTTGTTGGCTGACAACACAGGTTTTAGACTGAAATAAAAAAATGGAGTCAGCCCTACCCAGTTATCTTTTTATAAACTACACAATCCCTCCTCTGTCTTCATCTCCACAACAGAGGGACTAATTGTTTTGTGGTCCAAGATAGGAAAAGGGAAGACTGAGATGACACAGGAAAATTCTAAATTCCTAACAGGTATTGTTTTAAACTTATCGCGAACAGATATGGCAAAACTCTTTCAGTGGTATATTGAACAGACCAAAAGGAGCAAAGAAGAAATGTTTATTGTTAGAGTTTGCATTAAAAAAGTATATATATATATATATATATATATATATATATATATATATATATATATATACTATCTGGAGCATTCTTTCTCCCTCTAAGGAGCCGCTACCAGCCCATAGGATTACACCTAGAGGGAATCCATCTAGCCCAAGAGGCTTCTAAAGCTCGTTTGGTCCTAGTGCCATATGGCATCTAGAACCCACTGCATCTGGTAAGTGACCCAACTTATTATCCATTTGGGTGCAGAAATTGCTGAGATATATCAAGCCTGAGCACGTGCACCTTGAATTTTGAAGATTCACTTTCACTAAGGACTTTTTGAGCACCAAAATCACCGTTTTATTCTGGACTGTTCATTTATTTAATTTTATCGCTGAATATGATTTAATTTATTTATTATTCTACAAACCAGTCACTTATGCACTTTATCACACTGTTTTAATTATTTATTGCATAATTGATGATCCACGTATATATATTTATATTTTTATTGTTACCAAAATAAGATATATTTCCCGTTTATTTATTTTCATTAATTTAAATGGGTATTGTTATCCATTAATTTACACCAGAAGCAAGTGCTGTATTTGGTCCTCACAGACCATCCATACCAAATACATATTTATATATATATGTGTTGCGCTGTTATGTTCACATAAAACGCGCAAATCATAATTGTGTCAAATGAAAAAAGTCCTCATATAAAGTCCAGTTAAAAATAAATCCACTTGTGAAAAAAGTAATAAATATATCCACTTGTGAGAAAAGTATATCCATTCATAAAAAATAATTTCTCAGCTTCACTGACCACCATTCACTGGAATTCCACCGTCCAGGTCCCTTACCAGAGCCTAAGACCCCGCATTACAGAGGTCTGACATAGTCTGCAAAAAAAAATCAACCCATCTGGTGGCTCAGAAACTCTCACAGCATGGAGCTTGCAATAATATCATCCATCCTAGTGGCTTAGAAACTATTGCAGCATGATGAATTAAACTCTTCGATCGAGAAGAAAATGGCCGCACTCCGAGATGAAAATCAAACAGGAGTATATTTATTCCACATCAAAAATAGGCATCAAACTTCAAACTGTGAGACATAGGACAACAGGTAGACACGTTTCACGACTAAAAATGTCGCTTACTCATTACCAAGTAAACTATTGAAGTTTTGATGCCTATTTTTGATGTGGAATAAATATACTCCTGTTTGATTTTCATCTCGGAGTGCGGTCATTTTCTTCTCGATCAAATAGCACTTGGATTACGGATCCGACCAGCACCTGACACTATCTCACCTGGAGCGGTCTCTTTTCAGTTTGAATTAAACTCTTCAACAATCATCCAACAATATGTGGAACAATGTCAAGCAAGAGGAAGGAGAAGAAGGAACTCCATAGGGTAGTACATTAAAATTGCTTTATTAAAATATGCATAATATACTCCCAGGAGAAGAAGTAGCTTAGGCATTCAATACAAACAACAATGCCGGACCTCGCCAGCGTGATGACGGCACGACTATGGCCCCGCCCTGATGCGTTTCGTTTCAAAGAATATTCTTGCAGGGTTGGCGGAGTCAAGTGTCTTCAGTTTTTCTAGTCATACTCTGCTAAGAATATGTTAAGTTGTGCAAAAAACAGAAGAAATAGTGAAGAAAAGCAGGGAAGAAAGATGATTTATGGGGTTTCTACTTTGACTGTTTTTTAACCAATCCTTTTTGGAGCTCTTCAAGACTGGCTTATCTGCTACGCATTTTACTGCACATTATTACAACACACACTGTGGCACTCCTTGCGTTGTGATGCAGTGCCATTCATTCAATGCCGTGCTTTACAATCCATCACAGCATGTTGAAAAACACATTATGCAAAGAAAAACAATGGGTTTTGACTGTTTTTGTCCTCCTGCGACTGATTGAAAAATGTATTGCAATTCATGAAAAAATCAGCTGTCAATGCATGTCAATTCAAGTGCATTTCATGTGCATCAACACAAGCTAAATGCAATGGACGTGGTATAAATCCAGCCTCAGTCTCAGCCTCTCTGCTTAACTGTTTCCATCAGTCACCAGACTGGACCTCTGGTCTGTTCATATACATATACGTATATTTGTATTCTCAGACACTGGTCAGTTCAGAAGAGCCTGGACGCAGGCTTTAAGCTGCTCTTGCAGCACTTTGGAGACAGGGTGGAGTTGTAACCAGTCATTGCTCCTATCAGTTTCACTCCTGTTTAGGGGCAATTTAATTTTTTTGTGCTGACCCTAAAAAGAGAAATACAATTTATGCAAAACCATTAGCATTTCCTTTAACTTTCGCAGCTCTAAGAAAAAGAAAAAATGCAGGCACATCAGACTGACAGCCCAGATTTGGTTGCTATAAACAACCCAAATATTTTGCCCTCCTTCGGCTTTCATTAACAAGCTCTATTGTGTACATCTCAGCATTAAAATGCCATATATAGGCGTGTAATATGCAAATGCTGTTTGTCATGAAGGCTGTAAGAGAATGCACTGTTAACTACATGCAAAGCAGGAGAATTTAAATGCCAAGGTAGAGAATCCAGAAATGCTGCTGATGTTGAAATTTCCCTTGACATTACAATAAAGGCTTGCTAGTGTGGAGGCGGAAAACACAACTAGGCAAGAATTTTACTATGCTATACTATGCTTGAAATTGGATATCAACCCTAACAGGGTGGCATTAGGTTTGATAAAGCACTGTTTTCACTTTTTTTCATTCTTTTTTGCATCTTAGTGGTGCTGATCCCCTGCATCCACTTTCTGTCTACATGCGTTCAGTCCAGCATCAGCTACACATCATTGCTTTTGACTGGCTTCATGACAGTGACAATGGTGGCATACAGTGAGTAAAATAATTTGATCTCCTGCATATTTTGTAAATTTTCTCACTTACAAAGAAATGAAGGATCTATAATTTTTATTATAGGTGTATTTTAAATGATAGAGACAGAATATCAATAAAAAATCCAGAAAAAAACACATGATACAAATTTTATAAATTGAGTTGCAGTTCGGTGAGAAAATAAGTATTTCATCCCCCACCAGCCAACAATAATTCTGGCTCCCACAGACTAAGTACAGTATGTGCTCATGTGGTACAGAGACCTGTCCACAGAATCTCTTCCATTCAAACCCACCATCTAAGGGCAAGACCTAAGAGCTGTCAAAGGACATCAGGGACAAGATTGTACACCTATGATAGCCGAGCTGCCCTATCGCAGTAAATCTGCATGGGGCGGTCGGCAAGTGGTTAAAATACACCTATAATAAAAAATATAGACTCTTCATTTCTATGTAAGTGGGCAAACTTGCAAAATCTATAGGGGATTAAATAATTATTTTTTCCCCACTGTATACCTGCATAATGAGCGTCAGCATGACTGCTTGTAGTCTCTACCAGAAGTGACAGGATGGCAATTCAGTAGAACAATTTGGAGGTAGGGATTTGTCACCCCATAACAAGAAGTGCCAGAAAAAAGAGCCCCTATGGCAGGGTCTCTTGTCTTTAGCTTAAAGAAAGCTATCAGCTTAAGATCTCCATTCCCAGTCGATGCCTCATCAGGGGAAACGTGTCGGGGGGAGAAGCATGCGCCATCACCACCTGTGGTCCGTGCTGCAGAGCGGCCACGTTTGAATTTGCATTCGCCTATTTAATCAACTTAACTGTAAGTGTTCTACCTTTTTTAATAAAGTCGTTTAAGAGGTAATGCACTATTGCCTGTTCCATTCTTTTTTGGGCACTTTCTGTCACTGAGTTTGAGGGGTATAGGAGAGAGACCAACCCCCACACAGCAACAGGAGTCAGAACAAGATTTACAAGAAAATGCACTGCCTGCTAGTCTGGATGATTTGGAGAACATTATCACTCACCATCTGACCTGTGAAATACTTGCCTTTGGTAAGAGTTTTGATATACCACATATCGGGTGGAAGAGTGAAAGGTCAGGACTTTATATCTATTACACTGGCTGGAGTCATCTTCTCAAGTGTTTTAATATGTTGAGTTGGTAAGGGTATTACCTCTCTTTTCTTTACACGTGGGTGCCAAGAGGGATTTGGTGTTTGCACATCCTCTTTTTCACCTTCATTCGCCATCAAGAAGATTTCAGCCTTTTTTTCATTTTGGACTTGTTTTGGTCTGCTCATATTTCTATAGCAAGTTTTTGTTCACACTGTGCACCATTTATAATATCTGTGTATATTTATATATTTGGTATTTTTGTTCATTGTGTTTTCCCTTTTTGTTCAACACACATTGTTCACATCTAGCGCACACATTTTGTGCACATCACACGTTTACTTTATCAAGGTTAAAGTTTTGGTTGCTGCTGGAGATTAATTTTTTGTTTGCGCACCTCATTCTTCCACATTATCAGCTTAAAATGACAGCGACAGCGGATATAAACTTTTCCCTGCAAAGCATCATCTTCAATCTTAAAAGGGAGCTGTTGGTGGTAAAAACATGTCTCAGCCATGCATTTTAAGCCCCCCCTAAACTGCAAGTGTAAATGAGGCTTAGTGACTGTAGCTTTCCTGGTGTGCAAGATGCTTATGTAGCTCAGATTAAGGGGGTTCTCCATCCAAAAGTGATATTCCAGCCAATGATCAAAAATGGTGGTTTTAATAATCTTCAGTAAGATTTAATCATTGATGTCAACTAACCCCACAAAGAGCCTTTGGCAGTCTAAGCAAACTAAGGCTAACCATACATAGTTAGGTTTCTCTTGTTCTACCCTGTGGACCGAATTAGCAAAATCAATGAATTCCCTCATCCACGCAGCATGTGTGGAGCAATCTCCTCTGTCAGGCTATTGTATTCAAGCAGCCACGACACCTGCAGCTGCCTTAATACCTGCATCCAATCAGATCTGTTCATCTGATATTTTTCCACCTGGTTTAGTGGATATTTAAATTGATATAAACAAAAACGTGTTGTGCTAGCAAAATAAAAGGGCTAGTGCAAAATAATTCAAAAATGCCATCCAATCAAGTAATGAAACAATTTGGTGCCTAAACGGATAAATCTAACAGACATGTGCAGATTAATATCCAGGAAAAGTTCCTCACAGGAGGAAAAGTACTCTATTAGTAAATGCATGAGTCGCTAGAATCCAGTAATCCAATCTGAATATACACCACTCCACAAACGGGTGAGCACCCCACTCACAAGCCGCTTACCAACAGTTAAGACCTCAAGGATGGAGGTTTGAGAGAAAAGTTTGTTGGGTGCTTCTGCTGGGAGATAGGTCCCCAATACAAGAGTCTTGATGGGAGAGGGGCAACCAGACCGATAGACAGTCTTCTGGGGTGCATGGATGCACCACGCTAATCACTGAGGGCAGCTCTTACTGGCAGAAGCAAAGTCCCACTCAGGCAAAGAAAGAAAATAGGTGCCGCTGAGTGTAGCTGATGTAACTTTATTACATGACAACAACATAAACTTACATGAGGGATGGTATGTATCCTCGTGGCTCTGGGGTCCCTTCCTGGTCAGTGGTGATTCCATCCTCTAGCTGACCGTCAGTCAGGAGATGACACTACAGATAGGACCAATAGGAGGGTCTGGATCAAACCGAGGCATTGGGGGAACGCATGCCTCACGGATGGACTGCACAAGCGTGATGGCGTGGAGGGGCGGTAACGCGTTTTGGAGCATGGGCAGAAGTGCTCCTTCCTCAGACCAATCAAGGATGGAGGTTTGGCTGCACTTTTGGGAAATATCCCACTGGTATGGATGGATGGCATAATCCAGGACTCAGAAAAGAGGTTTTTGAAATGGCCAGGGCAGTCCACAGATGAAGAAAAGGCAGGTAGAATATTGCATGTAACACAGATAAACACGATCAGTACCCTGGCCGGCGATGACGTCACCGCTGTTGCTCCACCCAACGCATTTCCTCCAATAGGGCTAATGGAGTACATTCATATTGGATTATTGGATTCTAGGGACTCATGCATTTACTGATAGACTGTTTGCGCTGAGCCCTTTTCTTCCTATTAGTGGAACTTTTCCTGGATATTTATGCATTTATTTATGTGCACATGTCTATGTTAGATTTATCCATTGAAGCACCAAATTGTTTTGTTACTTGATTGGATGCCATTTTTTAATTATTTATGCACTAACCCTTAATTTTGATAGCGTAACACATTTTTGTTTCTATTGGTTAACTATATGTATGTGGATATATAGTGAGTGCTGCTATCACTGTTAAGTTTTTTCTTTTGTCACATTTTTTTGGCATACCATTTCTGCTTTATGATGTTTAAATTGATGTTTGTTGCGCCAGACAGTTCCAAAAGAGCCACCAGCCATGACTTAAATTTTGGCTGCTTTAGCAGAAATCGGCCGAAATTCAAACTATGTATGGCTAGCTTAAAGCGGAGTTCCGGCCACAAACTATGTATGGCTAGCTTAAAGCGGAGTTCCGGCCACAAAATTGACATAGTCGATTTTGGGCCATCCGCTTGCTATAGCTCACCTGAAAAAGAAATGGGTAGTTACGATTTTTTTTTTTTTACTTACCTTGCAATTGCAAAAAAATATACTTACCTTTCTTCCACTTCCTACCTCAGCGGCCGCGGCCCGCGCCGTCACTTCCGCTTTGCAATGATTCCTGGGAGCTGAACGTCATCGCTCCCAGGAATCAATGCGCCTGCACCGGCCCCGACGTCAGTTCCGGTGCAGGTGCCGTCATACCTTGCTAAACAGCTTCTGGGCATGCCCAGAAGCTGTGCAGGGATGACGCTGCAGACCCGGAAGTGACGGCGGGGCCGGCGCAGTGCATTGTGGGACCGAAGAGGACGGAAGAGGACGCAGAAGAGGATCACGCTGGCTTCAAGCTGCCCACACCTGAGATGGCAGCGCTGGAGAAGAAATTTTAAAATTAAGTATTTCTTCTAAAAGGTAAGTGAGAACCGGGACAGATCAGAGGCTATCTATTGTGGAATGTACTAGCCCTGACTGTCCCGGGGGTATGTTCATTGAAATTTTTTTTCTGTGGCCGGAACACTTGTACTGAGAGAGAAACCATAAAACAGCATCACTGTGCATCACTGCTATGCAGGAAAAGCAGCCTGCTTATGTACAAAGGAAATATGGCTGCCACCATTTACATATACATTATAATTGCAAGCTTTACACAGAAGCAACATTTTTAAAACATTCACACGCATTGACAAGATAACACTTATATTGAAGTAAAAACAAAACTCTATAGACGTTTTCCATGGTACGTTGTGTTCTCACTCCATATGTATCTCTTAAACAGTGTCTTCATTCTTTGATCAGCCTGCAGCATGTGGCACAAAGAGGCCTTGGCATCTTTGCATCTTGTCCCATCTTGTCAGTTCCTTGCTAGATAATTTGCTACAGAACTCTCTGTACTGCCAGGCAGGCACCATATTGCGTGGCTCCAAGCTCTAGCAATATGACTTCCAAGGACTTTTTGTCAAGTTGACACACAAGGAATGAGGAAAAGCAGCCTTAGAATGGAAGCACATAAATTCCTAGGCCTAAATGTATACCATTAGAGTATGCATTGCTCTGGTGACTGGGATATATAAAACACAGACAATCAATGCTATAAATACCACGGCAATGGGGTTACCTACAAACATAAGGTCATCTATGTCTGCTCTGTCTTTTGCGAAAATGTATGTTTGTACAGGAACCATTCATAGGAAAGGCCAGATTGTGCATGTGTGGCTGGCTAACATCTGGGGGTTGATTTACTAAAACTGGAGAGTGCAAAATCTGGTGCAGCTCTCCATGGTAGCCAATCAGCTTCTAACTTCAGCTTGTTCAATTAAGCTTTGACATAAAAACCTGGAGACTGATTGGTTTCTTTGCAGAGCTGCACCAGATTTTGCACTCTCCAGTTTTAGTAAATCAACCCCCTAGAGTCTGAAAGCAGCCTTTCAGACTAAGAAATTCTAGTATATTTTGGCTAGTTTAAACTGTAGAGAGATTATACATGTGTTGGATTACGTTTTCCAAAAAAATAGCTACACTATATTACCAAAAGTATTGGGACGCCTGCCTTTACGTGCACATGAACTTTAATGGCATCCCAGTCTTAGTCCGAGACTGCAAGCCAGGCCTTCTCTCCAAATTTAGTACCTGACCTCACAAATGCGCTTCTGGAAGAATGGCCGAACATTCCCATAGACACACTCTGGATGTCATTAAAGTTAATGTGCGTGTAAAGACAGGCGTCCCAATACTTTTGGTAATATAGTGTATATAAACCCAACATAGAGCAGGCAATTACATAGGTAAAATATATATCAATAATGCACTTATACTTTATAATATGCCATCTAGCTCATGCTACATTAGTGCTAACATTATCTCTATTTAGATTAAAGTAGAATTATGGGATATACACAACTAATCTTAAGAATGCTTCCACCCCCTCCTAACACCTATGCTGGCAAACCTGTGTAAAAAAAAAATCTGTATACCTACCCATTTTCAGGATGCTTCGGTCTGATGACGTGATCCGGCCCCCCTTTGTCAGCCAGTGGCAGCCTGGAGGGAGCATCGACACCCTCAATTGTGAATACCTCAATTGTCTACTTTTCTGTTTGACTGGGAAAGAAAAGACGCTTTGTCTGCGTTACATAATTTTTACTCCTGACCTCTGCTCTCTCTGCGTTACTTACTCCTGACCCCTGCACTCTCTGCATTACTTATGCCGGATTCTTGCTCTCTCTGTGCACCTTATTCCTTTATTCCTGACTCCTGACATCTGCTCTCTCTGCGTTACTTATGCTGGATTCCTGATCTTTCTCTGCACCTTATTCCTCACCCCTGCACTCCATGTATTATTTATTCCTGATCCCTGCACTATGTTCACTCAATGTATTATTCCTGACCCATGAACTCTGTGGTTACATATTCCTGATCCCTGCATTATGTTCATTATTCCTGACCCACAGCAACATAGGCAATGTTTTTATTTACCATACCTTTTTTGAGCCCCCTACTTTTACAGCAATTTGGTTACATCCACAATGTGCGCTACACTCTACTCATGGTGCCCCAAGCATGTTGTCATTATACCTTGAATGTAACCAAAATTTTCAGGGCATGTTAAAAATGAGGTTTTGATTTTAAATGTATCTACAAATAGGGTATGATTTAAAAGTGGGCATGGTCAGTGGGGTGTCCTCAGATTTCATTTTGAAAAGCTGGTAACTCTACCCAAGTAGTGACAGTAATACAAATCTGAAAGGGGTTCTAACCCCTCACCACTCCATCCTAAACCCAAAAAAAATTTGACTTTAGATGCATTTTTTAAAAACTTGCAAAATTAATAACACTAATATTTATTATGCTACACTAAAAAAACGAGAACTTTTATATAGCTCTTAAAATTACCTCTGAACATTGTAATGGTTTGTCATTTTTTGTTTTTGTTCATTGTTCAATGCTAGGTTGTTTAATTCATATAAAGAACAGTAATTGGTATGTAGATATGCAAGATTACTCATTATCATTTCCTGCAGGATGAAAGAATGAATTAGACTTGACATCTGAAGAATGACAAGAAAAAAAAGGAAAGAAAAGATAGAAAAAGGAAAGAAAAGATAGAAAAGCAAACTTACAGTATATAACGGTATGTAACTATTATAGGGGTCCTGAAGCTTGTGTGACATCAATGCTGTGGTCATAATGTCACCACACATCTGCAAATATATTATCTTCTGCTTCACGCCATGAGGTGTATAGCACGTGCTCAGATATTCAGATGTAATGTGCATTCTGAAATCTGCATTCTGAAAAGCTGCATGTAAATCACAGCGAGAAGCTCGAAGTAATGGATGTCCTCATGGATAGATAAAAATTTGTCTGGGGAAACAGACTAGCTAGGTAAGTAGATACCATCCCATCCCATTGCCAAGCAAAATTGGAAATGCTCCCATCCCTCCCTATCACCCCCTGCCTGTTCACATTTTTTAAAAAAGATCTTCCCAAACCTGACACCCAGAACAATCTGTTTTCTATGCTGTCCTACTGAGAGATCACTGGTCCACGCCCCGGCGACGTCGCGTATGACGAAACCGGTCGGGCGGTACTGCATGCACAGCTGTCATGCCCCCTAGACGGTGGCTTTTCCATACACGCGGGACGCCGCGGTTTGCCTTGTCTATGATGTGCCTTTTACAAGTCGACTCATTGTAAGTGCAACTTTTAATACATTTTTTGTGTATTTAAAATGGGATTACGCTATGTGCATTTCATTTCCCTTTACACATATATGATATCACTCCCGGAGTTCTAAGTCTCATTAGGTGTAGTGGAGCACACCTGGCTTCCTGGTTCCCGAAGGATGCAATACATTTGGATCTATATCTAAGCGTGTGTGGCCGTTACATTAATTTGGAGGCCTCAGCTTCTGGTAAGCTGCCACTTTGATACATATATCACGGGTGTATTCCTGCCTTTACCTTGGGATTCAAGCCTCCCGCTCTGACATCACTTTTCTGGGACTTGTGCACCTTTGTTGGATTCACTTTATCATTTAATGGACTTTTTATTCACTTAAATACTCAGTTTTTTTTTACCACTCAATTAACTTTTTATTCATTTTCAATATTCAGTTTTTTTATCTATTTAAATATTTAGTTTCATCTAATTTAATATTCACATTTGTATGGGTTGCACCATATTTGATAGCGCTGCACTATTTTTTGCTTTTTATTGTTTGATTTACTATTGATCAAGTGTTTTCAGCTGCTTTCCCAATCATAATTTTTCACGTTCATTCACAATTTATTTTTTAGCACAGGATCTTTTGTGATTTGTATGCTTGCTCTAAGTAACCTGAAAAAGAATTGGATTATGACTATTTATTTTTTGGTTTACTTACCTTGTTTTTAAAGAAAATATACTTACCTTCCTTCCACTTCCTCCCTCTGCGGCCCTGGCCCCCACCGTGACTTCCTGCTTGCATTGACTCCTGGGAGCCGAGCGTCATTGCTCCCAGGAGTCAATGCCCTGCACCGGCCCTGCTCTTCACTTCCGGTGCAGGCACATCATTCCCTGGTAAACAGCTTCTGGGCATTTCCAGAAGCTGTGCAAGGATTACGTGCCTGCACCGGAAGTGACGAGCAGGGCCGGTGCAGGGCATTCTTGGACTCCGACTTCACCGAAGAGGACACCGAAGAGGACGCTCCGGCTTCAGCTGCCCACACCTGAGATAGCAACGCTGGATAAGACATTTTCAAGGTAAGTATTTCTTCTAAAAGGTAAGTGAAACTGGAGACAGTTCAGAGGCTATCGTTGCTGAAATGCACTAGCCCTGACTGTCCTAGAGGTATTTTTTTTTTTTTTCAGGCCGGAACTCCGCTTTAACCACTAACTGCTGTCATGGTGATCACCCACAGAGTTTCTTTATAGCCAGAGACACCCTTTGCAGGTTAAATACAAAGTGCACTTTTAAGACATTCATTAATTGCTACCAGACAAATGAACTCACTATTGTCTTATCATTTTTGCACTAAAGGTTTTATGAAGGTGTCACACCATGCTGGTGCTATGATGTCGCACGTATAACAAGCCTGGATTCCCATAATGGCTTTTGTTTTGCTTTTAAAAAACATGGAAGTTAGGCCATATCACCGGTTAAATACAAATAATGTCACATGTGAGTTCTTTTGTAATATATAAAGCCAAGCAGCAGTGGTTGTGCATTTGCTTGAAGCTTTCCTTTTAAGTCTCTTCAAAAAGATAAAAAAAAAAAAAAAAAAAACATCACATTTTATTGTTCGTTTTCTTTTTGCTGTGATCATTGTTTAGATTTTAGACTGAAAGAAAATGATTCAATCAGTTTTCATGAGGAGTGCAATGCAGCTATTCTTTATTATTGTTATCTCAAACTCACATGCCTGACTTCCCAGCATGACGAGATAAACCTTCTGCTCACAGTCCATGCGAATTATAGGATATGATATGTGATCCATGGTACAGTCTACGTGCCTTGTACTGTGAAGGAAATTTCTGTGCAAACTCCTTCCATCAGAAAAAAAAGTAACTTCAGGCAATTGTAATGAGAAGAGAGACAGGCGCCACGTAGTAAGCCAAAGTAATTTATTGCACAATGTTTTACATAATAACTTACACTGGGGTAAGCTTCAGTCCGTGTATCAGCGTATCCAGCCGCACGATCCGGCCGTCCACCGGCCCGGAGGTGACGTCACAGGAAGCTGGTCCGGAGACTTGGTAACACCGGAAGCCGCAGTGGAACGCAACGCAACGCGTTTCGGAGCATAATCATAATCACCACCGACAGATGGAGCTGGTGGTCAAAAAGCATTGGCCACTTCTGCTCCAAGATCCTCACTTAAAAACAGTACTCTCTGAAAAACCTCGTTTTTCATACAGAAAGGCCCCGAACATAAAAACAAAAATTGCACCCAGCAAGTTAAAATCCAAAAAACATGCTTCTCCTTCCCTAACTTTTTTCAACGTTATTGGCATGTATCAGTGTCGTAAAATACAATGCCTGACATGCCAATACGTGAAGCATGGACAGAAGGATTTTGTGATTGGAGGCAACAGGTATGGAATTAATGAATTCCATACCTGTTCGTCGGAATTTGTGGTATATTGCCTGGTATGTCCATGTGGCCTACACTATGTGGGCAGGACCATCCGGACCCTTAGAGCACGCTTCGGTCAGCACCGACGCTATATACAGGAGGGCAAAGATCACCATAGCGTCCCAAGACACTTTCTCCATCACCATGACAAATCCACTGAGGGATTATATGTTTGGGTGATTGAGGCTATTCCTAAAGGTCCCTCCGAGGCTGAGAGGTTCAGGCGCCTGTGCAGTAGGGAAACCTACTGGATATACGCCCTGAACGTTCTTTCGCCCGGAGGACTGAACGAGGAGCTAGATATCAATACGATTCTATGAGCCAGTGTATTTTTAATTGTCCCCTTTTCCCTCCCCCTCCCTTCCTTCCCTTTACCCTTTCCCAGTACTTTTTATGTATGCATTATACAGTACACATATATATATATATATGTATGTACTATTTTAATATTTAATACGTTTTTATATTTTTAAGTAAATTAGGTATAGGTGACTTCTTATAGCTATCCTACACATTTACGTTTATAAATATATTAAGGTGTTTTTCATAATATTTTAATTCTCCATGGATCACAGAAAAACGAGCCTCTCCCTCCTTCGTGAGTATATGGTAGGGATTGTATTAATTTGTGAATTTATTCACAAACCTATAACCATTGTCATGAGGTAGCTCGTTTTTTCTTTTTCAGCTTTCCTTTTCAGTTCTCTTTTCTTTTTAAATCAATTATATGTATGTGTGTATTCTTTAAAATTATATGTGGATATATATATACATATACATATATGTATCCTTTTCTTTTCCCCTCCCCTCGTTTTCTATTTTGCGGATAATATGGTTTAGGTGAAGCCATGTCAACATGTGTCTGTCCTGGATAACGTATATGCTATAATGCTAATAGTGTGTTATTGTTTGTTAATAATTGCTGTATTGTACACCAAATAAGCCCCAGTCCGAATATCTTACTACTATTATTATTATTGAGCGTATTCTTTGGAGGGCTGGCTATGTAGCTAGTCCTGCAGAGTATTGCGCCGCCCTTTGTCCTGATTTCCATGACAAATTGATTGAAGGCTGCCGTATTTAAACCCGACTCTAGGTGGCAGTCCTTTACGCTTGAGAAAGGAGCCGAGTGCGCATGCTCCGAAACGCGTTGCGTCATTTCCGGGAGCCTGCGTTCCACTGCGGCTTCCGGTGTTACCAAGTCTCCGGACCAGCTTCCTGTGACGTCACCTCCGGGTCAGTGGACGGCCGGATCGTGCGGCTGGATACGCTGATACACGGACTGAAGCTTACCCCAGTGTAAGTTATTATGTAAAACGTTGTGCAATAAATTACTTTGGCTTACTACATGGCGCCTGTCTCTCTTCTCACTTCTACTAGCGGATTCCTCTGAGTTACTCCCGCCAGTGCAGCCTAGTACTCAGCCATTTGGGACAGTTCCTAACAAGACTTTGGAGACATCCCCTGCATCCCTCTTACAGCGGTGAACTTTTTCTCCCTTCTTGCTTGGTCGGAAGCGCCCAACACCCATTTTCTTCAGGCAATTGTAATGGTCACAGCCTACATGCAATTTTTTTTCTAGTGTCTCCTATATGCTTTACACCGAAGGGAATGACAACACTTATTAGGCCTGCAATTATTTCTGTGTGTTTGCTCCAGGTCTTGACTTGATGCATACCTGAACTCTGTTGCTGGCCTAAATTGATCCTGTGGCCTGGCTGTGGACATTTACATATTAAAGAAGCACTAACTAAGTGAACTTTAAAACAAGCTCTCGTTGACCTCTGCAGATGTAGGTATTGTGGAGCAATTCATTGACAGTTTACTGTAAAAGCACTGAAGTCGTTCAAGTCTCAGCAGCACAGCAACCCTTACTTCCTCTCCCAGCGCACCTGTTATGTGTTACATTAGAGATGAAAAGGCTGGAAGACTGCAGAGTCAATGCTGGAAGGGAAAACTGTAGAATCTAATCTGCTGAGGTACTGTTTGGATGGGGGAGCAGGGGGAGCTGAACTGTTGAGTTAGTGCTGGTAGGAGGAGCAGAAGTAAATATGTGAATGTCTACAGCCCATCCACAGATTTACAGTGCCTTGAAAAAGTATTCATACCCCTTAACATTTTCCACATTGTCATGTTACAACCAAAAACGTAAATTAATTTTATTGGGATTTTATGTGATAGACCAACACAAAGTGGCACATAATTGTGAAGAGGAAGGAACATGGTAAATGGTTTTAAAATTTTTTACAGATAAATATCTGAAAAGTGTGGTGTACATTTGTATTCAGCCCCCTTTACTCTGATACCCCCAACTAAAATCTAGTATACATATAGTAAAAAAAAAAAGTATAGTATAAAATCTCAGTATAAATCTAGTGGAACCAATTGCCTTCAGAAGTTACCTAATTAGTAAATAGAGTCCACCTGTGTGTAATTTAATCTCAGTATAAATACAGTTTTTCTGTGAAGCCCTCAGGGGTTTATTAGAGAACCTTAGTGAACAAACAGCAGGCCAAGGAACACATCAGAAAGGTCAGGGATAAAGTTGTGGAGAAGTTTAAAGCAGGGTTAGATTATAAAAAAATATCCCAAGCTTTGAACATCTTGCGGAGCACTGTTCAATCCATCATTCAAAAATGGAAAGAGTATGGCACAACTGCAAACATACTAAGACATGGCCGTCCACCTCAACTGACTGGCCGGGCAAGAAGGGCATTAATCAGAGAAGCAGCCAATAGGCCCAAGGTAACTCTGGAGGAACTGCAGAGATCCATAGCTCAGATGAGAAAATCTGTCCAAAGGACAACTATTAGTCGTGCACTCCACAAATCTGGCCTTTATGGAAGAGTGACAAGAAGAAAGCTATTGTTGAAAGTAAGCCATAAGAAGTCCTATTTGCAGTTTGCAAAAAGCCATGTGGTGGATACAGCAAACATGTGGAAGAAGGTGCTCTGGTCAGATGAGACCAAAATGTAACTTTTTGGCCTAAAAGCAAAATGCACTGTGTGCTAACACTGCACTTCACCCTGAACACACCATCCCCACTGTGAAACATGGTGATGGCAGCATCTGTTTGTGGGGATGCATTTCTTCAGAAGAACAGACAGAGACAGAGAAGCTGGTCAGGGTTGATGGGAAGATGGATGGAGCCAAATACAGGGCAAAAGATTCTGCAAAAGATCTGAGACTGGGGTGGAGGTTCACCCTCCAGCAGGACAAGGTCCCTAAACATACAGCCAGAGCTGAACGTGTTAGAACGGCCCAGTCCTAAATTTAATTGGGAATCAGTGGCAAGACTTGAAAATTGCTGTTCACAGACGCTCTGCATCCAATGTGACAGAGCTTGAGATATTTTGCAAAGAAGAATGGGCAAAGATTTCACTCTCTAGATGTACAAAGCTGGTAGAGACATCCCCAAAAAGACTTGCAGCTGTAATGGCAGCTGAATACAAATGCATAACACACTTTTCAGATATTTGTTTGTAAAAAATTATGAAAACCATTTCACATTTTCCTTCCACTTCACAAATATGTGCCACTTTGTGTTGGTCTATCACATTAAATACATTTTTGGTTGTAACATGACAAAATGTAGAAAATTTCAAGGGGTACGAATACTTTTTCAAGGCACTGAACCTAAAGGTAAACCATGCAAGGCTGTTTTCTATTTTGTCAGTGAAAAGAGAAGGGTTAATGTCCACTCACACGAAGATTTTTTTAACAAGTTCGATTGATGCTAGTAGTGCTCCAATGGAAAGATTGCAAAATTGCTCTGTTCATAGCTAAATTTTATTTTTCAAACAGAATGGAAAAATTGACTGTTATAGCTGAGCTCCAACTTGAATTGCAAATGCAAAGCATTAAGATGAATAGAGGGAGCGCAGCGTACCTTCTTAGTACTTTTGTACTTTAGTCTTTCATCCAGGCATTGCTCTAGTACAACAGTCCACCCTAGTCCAATTTGTAGGAAATATGACCATCTGGAAACCCCTTTTGCTTAACTGTTTGAAATGCAGAAGAGGAATTCTTAAACACGCCCACTGGCAGGCTATTTGAAAAACCCCAAGCAGGTAGGCCTTACCGAGTATTTTGATGATTCCTTTCCAATTTCGACTGGAATGTACCTTTAATAAATACAGGCACTGCTATTGCTAGAGGTGATGAAATTCAGTGGGTTAGCTCAGCAAATGCAGAAATTTTTATACAGAATTGTTAATTGTTCCTCCAGGAACTGGCTGCAATAAACAATGAAGTCTACAAATGGATTTGTAGGGGATTGCCTACCTGTTGTACGATTCTCCTGGGCCTTCAGTGCAGGCAGCCGCGCAGCTTAATTTTCATCAATCAGATTTCTGGCATTCGCTTGCTGCATAAAATTAGATTTAGGCCCCCAGTCAAGTATTTTCGCTCAGAGCTTGTGTGCTGGCTGCAGAGACGGATAACCGTTATAACCTATGGACTTCAATAAGGCAGTGCATAGTGCAATGACAGTATCCATTTACCAATAACCTGTAGATCCCCTCACTTAACCACTTAGGACCAGGCCTATTTTTGACACTTGTTGTTTACAAGTTAAAGTCAGTATTTTTTGCTGGAAAATCACCCAGAACCCTCAAACATTATATATTTTTTTTAGCAAAGACCCTAGAGAATAAAATGGAGATTGTTGTAATACTTCGTCACACCGTATTTGCGCAGCGGTTTTACAAACACAATTTTTTTGGAAAAAATACAAATTTGAATTGAAAAATAAGAAAACAGTAAAGTTAGCCCAATTTATTTCTATAATGTGAAAGATAATGTTATGCTGGGTAAATAGATACCCAACATGTCATGGTTCAAGTGTGCGCACGCTCGTGGAATGGCGACAAACTTTGGTACTTAAAAATCTCCATAGGTGACGCTTTAAAACATTTCTACAGGTTACCAGTTTAGATTTACAAAGGAGGTCTAGGGCTAGAATTATTGCTCTCACTCTAACGATCATGGCAATACCTCACATGTGTGGGCGCGATTTGCGTATGTGTTCGCTTCTGTGTGCTCGGAGGGACGGGGCGCTTTAAATTAAATACATTTTTTCTTATTTATTTTACCTTTTATTTTATTTTTTTACACTGTCCCTTTAAAAAAAATTTTTTTTGATCACTTTTATTCCTATCACAAGGAAAGTATACATCCCTTGTAAAAAAATAAACAGGACAGGTCCTCTTTAATGTGAGATCTGGGGTCAAAGAGACCTCGGATCTCACATCTACCCTTAAAAGCAAAAAGAAAATCAAAATGTCATCATTTTCAGCAAGAAAAAAAATGGGCCTGTTAAGGCCGTTGGGAGGAAGCGATGTATGATGTTGCTCCGGTCCTCCAAGGCCATAGAGTTGAGTGGGGGCCATCTTGCACTCACTTGACTTCCTGCCTGGGATATGGACGGACCGGATCGTTTTCCCACCGCTACCAACAGCTCCAGTAAGTGGGGAAAGCTACCGGAAAGCGGCGATAAGGGGGAGCACCTCTCCCGCCGCCCATAAAACTGATCCCGTGGCGAATGTGCCACAGGGACCACTTTTATGTGAAATAAGAAGATATATCTTTTCATGTGATAACACTAAAGAAATGACACTTTGCTACAATGTAAAGTAGTGAGTGTACAGCTTGTATAAGTGCAAATTTGCTGTCCCCTCAAACTAGCTCAACACACAGCCATTAATGCCAAAACCGCTGGCAACAAAAGTGAGCATACCCCTAGCAAAAAAATGTCCAAATTGGGCCCAAAGTGTCAATATTTTGTGTGGCCACCATTATTTTCTAGCTCTGCTTTAACCCTCTTGGGCATGGAGTTCACCAGAGCTTCACAGGGTGCCACTGGAGTCCTCTTCCACTCCTCCATGGTGACATCATGAAGCTGGTAGATGTTAGAGATCTTGTGCTCCTCCACTGTCCAATTGAGGATGCCCCACAGATGCTCAATAGGGTTTAGGTCTGGAGACATGCTTGGCCAGTCCATCACCTTTACCCTCAGCTTCTTTAACAAGGCAGCGGTTGTCTTGGAGGTGTGTTTGGGGTCATTATCATGTTGGAATACTGCCCTGTGGCCCAGTCTCCGAAGGGAGGGGATCATGCTCTGCTTCAGTATGTGACATTACATGTTGACATTCATGGTTCCCTCAATGAACTGTAGCTCTCCAGTGCCAGCAGCACTCATGCAGCCCCAGACTATGACACTCCCATCACTATGCTTGACTGTAGGCAAGACACACTTGTCTTTGTACTCGTCACCTGGTTGCCGCCAACACACGCTTGACACCATCTGAACCAAATAAGTTTATCTTGGTCTCATCAGACCACAGGACATGGTTCCAGTAATCCATGTCCTTAGTCTGCTTTTCTTCAGCAAACTGTTTGCGGGCTTCCTTGTGCATCATCTTTAGAAGAGGCTTCCTTCTGGGACGACAGCCATGTAGACCAATTTGATGCAGTGTGCGGCATATGGACTGAGCACTGACAGGCTGACCCCCCACCCCTTCAACCTCTGCAGCAATGCTGGCAGCACTCATACGTCTATTTCCCAAAGACAAACTCTGGATATAATGCTGAGCACGTGCACTCAACTTCTTTGGTCGACCATGGCGAGGCCTGTTCTGAGTGGAACCTGTCCTGTTAAACCGCTGTATGGTCTTGGTCACCATGCTGCAGCTCAGTTTTATGGTCTTGACAATCTTCTTATAGCCTAGGCCATCTTTGTGTAGAGCAACAATTCTTTTTTTCAGATCCTCAGAGAGTTCTTTGCCATGAGGTGCCATGTTGAACTTCCAGTGACCAGTATGAGAGAGTGAGAGCGATAACACCAAATTTGCCACACCTGCTCCCCATTCACACCTGAGACATTGTACACTTGCAATACACTGGAAGCACAGTGCTTTCTGCACCTTGGTAGTTACGCTACTGCCCGACAGCATCATTTATCGGAGGGGGGGCAGGGAATAACCTGGGGGGTGCAATTGGCCCCCCTTTCCTCCCTGTACACTGTGCAGCAGGCATGTATCAAGAACATGCAATGTTGGGTTCACAAATCACATATTCTTTAGCCAATCCTATAAAGCAAAAAAAATAAAAATAAATATATATATGTATATTATATATACACAGTATCTCACAAAAGTGAGTACACCCCTCACATTTTTGTAAATATTGTATTATATATTTTCATGTGTCAAAACTAAAGAAATGACACTTTGCTACAATGTAAAGTAGTGAGTGTACAGCTTGTATAACAGTGTAAATTTGCTGTCCCCTGAAAGTAACTCAACACACAGCCATTATCGTCTAAACCACAGGCTGGCAACAAAAGTGAGTACACCCCTAATTGAAAATGTCCAAATTGGTCCCAAAGTGTCAATATTTTGTGTGGCCACCATTTTTTTCCAGCGCTGCCTTAACCCTCTTGGGCATGGAGTTCACCAGAGCTTCACAGGGTGCCTCTGGAGTCCTCTTCTACTCCTCCATGACGACATCACAGAGATAGTGGATGTTATAGACCTTGCACTCCTCCACCTTCCATTTGAGGATGCCCCACAGATGCTCAATAAGGTTTAGGTTTGGAGACATGCTTAGGCAGTCCATCACCTTTACACTCAGCTTCTTTAGCAAGGCAGTGGTTGTCTTGGTGGGGTGTTTGGGGTCATTATCATGTTGGAATACTGCCATGCGGCCCAGTCTCCAAAGGGAGGGGATCATGCTCTGCTTCAGTATGTCAAAGTACATGTTGGCATTCATGGTTCCCTCAATGAACTGTAGCTCCCCAGTGCCGGCAGCACTCATACAGCCCCAGACCATGACACTCCCATCACTATGCTTGATTGTAGGCAAGGCACACTTGTCTTTGTACTCCTCACCTGGTTGCCGCCACACACGCTTGACACCATCTGAAACAAATAAGTGTATCTTGGTCTCATCAGACCACAGGACATGGTTCCAGTAATCCATGTCCTTAGTCTTCTTGTCTTCAGCAAACTGTTTGCGGGCATTCTTGTGCATCATCTTTAGAAGAGGCTTCCTTCTGGGACGACAGCCATGCAGATCAATTTGATGCAGTGTGCGGAGTATGGTCTGAGCACTAACGGGCTGACCCCCCACCCCTTCAACCTCTGCAGCAATGCTGGCAGCACTCAGATGTCTATTTCCCTAAGACAACCTCTGTATAGGACGCTGAGCATGTGCACTCAACTTCTTTGGTCGACCATGGCTAGGCCTGTTCTGAGTGGAACCTGTCCTGTGAAACCGCTGTATGGTCTTGGCCACCGTGCTGCAGCTCAGTTTCAGGGTCTTGGCAATCTTCTTATAGCCTAGGCCAGTGATGGCGAACCTTGGCACCCCAGATGTTTTGGCACTACATTTCCCACGATGCTCATGCACACTGCAGTGTAGGTGAGCATCATGGGAAATGTAGTTCCAAAACATCTGGGGTGCCAAGGTTCGCCATCACTGGCCTAGGCCATGTTTATGTAGAGAAATATTTCTTTTTTTCAGATCCTCAGAGAGTTCTTTTCCATTCGGTGCCATGTTGAACTTCCAGTGACCAGTATGAGAGAGTGTGAGCGATAACACCAAATTTACCACACCTGCTCCCCATTCACACCTGAGGCCTTGTAACAGTAATGAGCAACATGACTCCGGGGAGGGAAAATGGCTAATTGGGCCCAGTTTGGACATTTTCACTTAGGGGTGTACTCACTTTTGTTGCAAGCGGTTTAGACATTAATGGCTGTGTTTTGAGTTATTTTCAGGGGACAGCAAATGTACACTGTTATACAAGCTGTACACTCATCACATGAAAAGATATAATAAAATATTTTAAAAATTGTGAGGGGTGCACTCACTTTTGTGAGATACTGAGAATAGTGCACACATACACAAGGAGTTACTTTCAAATCTTACAAGGCTACTTAAAAACTCTTGATTTTAATTAGTAAATATGGGGATTTAGTCACACGGCCATACCATGCTTGAAGTGGTTGTTTAGCCACTATGTGATCTTTACACCATCCCCTCTGTTAGATTACAACCTATATCCTAGTGCCTGCGCTTTATTTAAAAAAAGCAGTTTTCACAGCTCCTATCGGCGATCACATGACTCTTCTCTCCATGTCTGACATCTCCAGGGGGCGGGCTAAGAACTTCCTCTGACGTCAAGTGGTGAGGTGGGGAGGAAAGGGGGAGAGAGCCGGGATTCATGTGACTGCCAAGCAGCGCTGTGAAAACAGGTAGAAATTGCCTTTTTTTTAATAAAGCACAGGCACTAGGATACAGTTTGTAATAAAACAGAGGGGATGATGTAAAGATCACATAGTGGGAGGGGGCGTGTCAAAGATGGCGAACTGAGCAGACATGCCTGTGAGCTCCGAGAGCGAATTCTCCTGTAACCCATCCGATGCTTGATTTTCTCTCTCCTGGTGTGCTTCTTTTCTCTCTGCATGCCCTGCAGATGATCCAGGAGGTCGCAGAGGGGGAAAAAGCTTCACTTCCCCCTGGACACCGATCTGCTTGAGGCCTCCTCTCCTGCTCCGGGCCGGTCGGCTTGCCGCCACGCACTGCCAGCATGGCCTCGCAGACGGACTCTGAACCCGCCGCTGTTGCCCACCCGCCTGGAATCCCAGAGGTTATGGCGGCCATCACATCCTGTCAATCGGCCCTTACCACCAAGATCGAGGCCATTCAGCTGGATGTGAGTCTGCTTCCCCATGACTTCGACAAGATCTGCTCTAGACCTACCTCAGTGGAACAGCGGGCCCTGGAGTATCGGGCCGAGGATGCGGAGAATCGCAACCGGCGTAATAACCTCAGTACTGTGGGCCTGCCGGAAGGTGCGGAGGGCAGAGATCCAACGCTGTTCGTGGAAGACCTGCTGAAGTCCCTTCTGCCCTCCGCTAGTTACTCCCCGCACTACACCGTGGAGCGTGCTCACCGAGTCCCGCCAAAACTTGGCCCTGAGGGTTCTCCCCCTCGCACGCTGATCCTGCGTCTTCTTAACTTTCGGGACAGAGATGAGACTTTGCAGGCAGATAGAGCTGCCAGCTCCTTAACCTACCACAACGCCAGGCTGATAATCTTCCCGGACTACACTGTGGAGAAGCAGAGGCAACGTCGGTCCTTTAATGCTGTTAAAGCGGCTCTACGGGCCAAAGGGATCAAGTACAACATGCTTTTCCCTGCGGGTGATTGATGGAGAGATCACCCGCTTTTTCACTGACCCTAAGGAGGCCTCAGCCTGGCTGGAGATGCTGCCCCCAAGAGCGTGAGTTGCCTCAGGACCCTCTGTGCCCCTTTGATTGATCAAATTTTTTTTTCTTTTCTCCTTAGTGACCTCTACCCTCCGTGGATGTGGAGGGGGGGGGCCTGTTGTTGTTTTCCCCTCCTTGGGCCCTAATGCCGTGACTTGGAGCACCTGCATTGCATGACGGGGCCTGCTCTCCGGGTTACACTGCCTGCATTCCCTCCTGTTGCCTGAAACGGGCTGCCCGGTCTCCTCCACTTCCTACCTGATTGTGCATGGCGGCCCCCTCCGTGACTCTGTGACTGTCCCTGAGCGTACCTACCTTTGGCCCTGTGTTGTCCTGTGTATCCCCTCTGCAATTGCTGCGATGCTGCAAGTCTGTGCCTTGCCTCTTCTCAAGCACCTTGTTCCTGTTTATTAGCTCTCGGTCGCTCTGCGCGGCCGCACCAGACTGGTACCTGTTGTGCCTCTGCTTTTTGCGCTGACCTGGCGCCCATTGGCACTTGGTTTCACGCCCCCTACCTGTTTTGACTGTTTTGTTGGGGTTTTGGGATCCATGCCTACCTCCTGGGATGGGGCCAGGCGGGGTGGGGGGTGGGAGGGCCCAGCCCAGCCGTTGCTGGTTCATGGTTTTTGCGGGATGTTTTTATTTTTTGTTGTTCTCTGTTTCACATGGTTGTTGCTCTTTATGAATACTGTGGTGTAGCTGTATATCTCATTTACTGTCTGTGGTGGGGGCCTGCTGGTGTGCGGTATGCTTCTCCCCCCTGGTGTCTGTGGCATGGAGGTCAGTGTGCCCCTCTCCTGGTAATGAGTCTCTTGTTTCCTTATGTCCCTGGTTAAGGTGATTTCCTGGAATGTGCAGGGTATGAACTCGGCTGTAAAACGCTCTTTGGTTTTTACTTTTTTGCGTCAGTTCTCCCCCCACATTTGTGTACTCCAGGAGACTCATTTGTTGGGCTCTCGCATCTTGGGCCTGAAGCGTGCCTGGGTGGGCGCTCACTACTATGCCACGTATTCCAACTACACCAGGGGGGTCAGTATCCTTGTACACAGGTCTCTACCCTTCCACCAGACAGATAAAGGAGGGGGGAGGGCGGGACTTTAAATGAAACGCACGGTGGGAATAGCCGTGCGCCTCCATCCCTAATGTCAATTGAAACAATACAAAAAAGGTTAGGACTTTGAATGAGAGACATGACAGAGTAAAATTGTAACATATTTATTGATGCATAAAAGGAGGTAATGGTGTGATGCACATATAGGCTGAGATGATATGGTGACAATAAAGTAATAAGGTACATGGTTTACACCCCAACAGTTGCAATCTCCAAAGAACCAACATGACAATGAAACAGTAATACAGAGTAATATGACATCATAACATCCATTGACTGACGCGTTTCGTGGACTAACGCCACTTCTTCAGAGTCGGTGTATGATCATATCTATAAGTAAATAAGTATATGCGTATAAGTACATTGCATTGGATGGTAATTAGGAATTTGGGGGAGAAGGGGAAAGAGAGGGGATAGGGAACAAAGTCCCCATGGCCCCAACACTTACCCAGTCACTCCAACAGTGATGGGTCCTGGAGGTGGGGGCATCACTCCAAATGTCTCCCACGGGAGCTGAGGGCATGTGGGGCCCGCGGGCCAGGCGAAAGCGTCACATGCAGAGTAAATTTGTGAAGATATAATAGAGTAGGCAGAGTATATCTAAATAGAGTAGATGATAATAATAATTGGTGAGTAGTTGTGTCTGATACACAACGTAATGATATTGGCTAATGTATGTGAGTGAGGGGAAAAAAAGGGGGAGGAGAGGATGATGAGAACTTGGAGAAATGAGTGAGGTGGAGTGAAGGGATGTAATGAAAAAATGGAAAAATTATGGAATGGTCATAATTGAAATAGATATGTAACTAGGTAGCCCGAGTATGTCTATATAAAATGAGTATAAGTATTAACTATCGTAAATGAGTATATATTATATAGAAATTATAAAGCTACATGAATAGTATATATGTTGATTTTATACCTGTATGATTGTATACTAGTGAAAGTAGTAGTACTGCTGAATGATGTATGTGATGGGGGAATGGCAAAGTGTTTGGACATAAAAATATTGAATGATTGAAGAAGGGGGGGGGGGGTGAATAAGTGATAAGGTGCACTAATAAAGCCAAAAGAGGGGAGGAGGTGATGTGATGGTGAAATAAAGAAAGGATAAATAAAGCAATGAATAGGAGTGAAGTCAGATATAACCCGGCTGACCCCTCAGCCTGATTACAACAGTATAATGGTGACTGGGTGAGGAGGGAAATGAAGAAACAAAAATGGTGTGGAATGGTAGAAGGTAAAAAGATGATGAGGAGTAACCTGTAAAAGAATGAATCCAATCAGGGAATGGAAGTGTGACATGATGACGCCCAAGCCCGCCGACCGTCAAACGCCCAGCGTCACGAGGTGCATAGACATGTAGCCGCAGAGCGGAGGCAGACGCCATGCCGCCCCGCTGGCTTCCTCTTATGCACCGGATGAAACAACAGCCGTCGGCGTGTGGCGTCAATGACGTCACACGTCGGCGCAGAGCGTGACGCCGATGTGCATCGGGACCGCCCACCCGATCCGCCGTACTCAAAGGAGCATAGGGGGAAGGGGAGGGCACCCGTTACACATCGCAGCTCCCGAGGCAAGCAAAGGGGAGAGAGTCACCACTGCCAGCCAGCACAGCTGGAGGACACTGGAAAGCTAATGATATGGTCACGTGTCAGCCTGCAAAAATCAACATTGTGTCCAGTATGAAGTATATAAATATATGGATATAGCAAGGGTTGATACCTGTAACTAAAGTGCCAAGAAGTTCCCGGCAAAAACAAGGGGAATCTATATTGACACGGCACATTTAGGCTCAAAAATGTAAGCCAATATGTGCAGTCAATGCACAGTGAAACAAAAATGTATCAACCTGTCATGTCTCTCCATCCCTGATTCGGATAAAGGAGGGGGGAGGGGGGGACTTTAAATGAAACGCACGGTGGGAATAGCCGTGCGCCTCCATCCCTAATGTCAATTGGAACAATACAAAAAAGGTTGGGACTTTGAATGAGAGACATGACAGAGTAAAATTGTAACATATTTATTGATGCATAAAAGGAGGTAATGGTGTGAGGCACATATAGGCTGAGATGATATGGTGACAATAAAGTAATAAGGTACATGGTTTACACCCCAACAGTTGCAATCTCAAAAGAACCAACATGACAATGAAACAGTAATACAGAGTAATATGACATCATAACATCCATTGACTGACGCGTTTCGTGGACTAACGCCACTTCTTCAGAGTCGGTGTATGATCATATCTATAAGTAAATAAGTATATGCGTATAAGTACATTGCATTGGATGGTAATTAGGAAATTGGGGGAGTAGGGGAAAGAGAGGGGATAGGGAACAAAGTCCCCATGGCCCCAACACTTACCCAGTCACTCCAACAGTGATGGGTCCTGGAGGTGGGGGCATCACCCCAAATGTCTCCCACGGGAGCTGAGGGCATGTGGGGCCCGCGGGCCAGGCGAAAGCGTCACATGCAGAGTAAATTTGTGAAGATATAATAGAGTAGGCAGAGTATATCTAAATAGAGTAGATGATAATAATAATTGGTGAGTAGTTGTGTCTGATACACAACATAATGATATTGGCTAATGTATGTGAGTGAGGGGAAAAAAAGGGGGAGGAGAGGATGATGAGAACTTGGAGAAATGAGTGAGGTGGAGTGAAGGGATGTAATGAAAAAATGGAAAAATTATGGAATGGTCATAATTGAAATAGATATGTAACTAGGTAGCCCGAGTATGTCTATATAAAATGAGTATAAGTATTAACTATCGTAAATGAGTATATATTATATAGAAATTATAAAGCTACATGAATAGTATATATGTTGATTTTATACCTGTATGATTGTATACTAGTGAAAGTAGTAGTACTGCTGAATGATGTATGTGATGGGGGAATGGCAAAGTGTTTGGACATAAAAATATTGAATGATTGAAGAAGGGGGGGGGGGGTGAATAAGTGATAAGGTGCACTAATAAAGCCAAAAGAGGGGAGGAGGTGATGTGATGGTGAAATAAAGAAAGGATAAATAAAGCAATGAATAGGAGTGAAGTCAGATATAACCCGGCTGACCCCTCAGCCTGATTACAACAGTATAATGGTGACTGGGTGAGGAGGGAAATGAAGAAACAAAAATGGTGTGGAATGGTAGAAGGTAAAAAGATGATAAGGAGTAACCTGTAAAAGAATGAATCCAATCAGGGAATGGAAGTGTGACATGATGACGCCCAAGCCCGCCGACCGTCAAACGCCCAGCATCACGAGGTGCATAGACATGTAGCCGCAGAGCGGAGGCAGACGCCATGCCGCCCCGCTGGCTTCCTCTTATGCACCGGATGAAACAACAGCCGTCGGCGTGTGGCGTCAATGACGTCACACGTCGGTGCAGAGCGTGACGCTGATGTGCATCGGGACTGCCCACCCGATCCGCCGTACTCAAAGGAGCATAGGGGGAAGGGGAGGGCACCCGTTACACATCGCAGCTCCCGAGGCAAGCAAAGGGGAGAGAGTCACCACCGCCAGCCAGCACAGCTGGAGGACACTGGAAAGCTAATGATATGGTCACGTGTCAGCCTGCAAAAATCAACATTGTGTCCAGTATGAAGTATATAAATATATGGATATAGCAAGGGTTGATACCTGTAACTAAAGTGCCAAGAAGCCCCCGGCAAAACCATGGGGAATCTATATTGACACGGCACGTTTAGGCTCAAAAATGTAAGCCAATATGTGCAGTCAATGCACAGTGAAAAAAAAAGGATCAACCTGTCATGTCTCTCCATCCCTGATTCGGACTCTTTCCCTATCGATTCTGCCACTATTCTCTCTAGGGGCATCTCTGACCATGCACCTCTGTCGCTCACCTTGCGGCTTGCCGATGGATGTCGTCGCGGGGGCTGGCGGTTGTCCAGAGACTGGATCCATTCAGTGAGGAGTTTCTTTTTTGGCTCCGCAATGACGATCATGCTGACCCCCTTATACTGTGGGATGCCTTTAAGGCCTGGCTACGGGGGACATATATCACTCGCATTGCTGCGTTTTGCAGAAATTTTGTGCAGTCTCTGGAGCAGCTGGAGGCTTCACTCCGCACTTCGGAGGAGTCGTACACAGCTTCCCCTGATGCTGATGGGTACGCGGCCTGGTAACGTGCACTTCTGGATCTCTCTGTGTTCAGGACTGCCGTAACGCAGAAGTCCCTTCTCTCGACTGCTCAGCGCATATTTGAGTATGGAGACAAGAACTGGCGTCTACTTGCCTGGCTGTCGAGGAAACAGACTGCCTCTACCCACATTGGCCGGGTCCGCTGGTTGTCTGGTCAACTCTTGACGGACCAGGATGACATTAACGTTTGTTTTAGTCGGTATTACCAGACCCTCTACACCTCCGGGGTGACATTTGGTGACAGCGACTTGGAGCAGTTCCTTGATGGTATACCCTTCCCGAGCTGGACGCAGACGCTAGGGACAGGCTGGATGGCCCTATTACTCTGGAGGAGCTTCAGACTGCCCTGGCCCGTATGCAGCTCAGTAAGGCCCCGGGCTCTGATGGACTCCCTATTGAATTATTTTCATGCTTTCAGGAACTGCTGGCTCCCCGGATGGTGGAGTTGTTGGGTAAGTTTGAGGAGCTGGATGTCTTGCCAGCCTTGCTGTCTGAGGCCTTGATTGTGCTGACACCCAAGCCTGGCAAGGATCCGGAGGACTGTGCCTTGTGCCACCCAATTTCCCTGCTCAATGCTGATGCCAAGCTGTTGGCCAAGGTTTTAGCCCTCTGTTTGGCCACGGTCATTGATGACCTTGTACATGTGGATCAGGCGGGCTTTATGCCTGGAAAGGGTACTGACATTAATATCCGCCATCTCTTCCTCAACCTCTCTACTACGCATCTCAACTCGGGTCAGAGGGTGGTAGCCTCTTTAGACGTCGAAAAGGCCTTCGACTCTGTCGAGTGGCCTTACCTCTGGGGTGTGCTACGTAGTTTTAGTTTTGGGCCTAAGTTCTTGCGATGGTTGGAGCTACTCTACCGACAGCCTGTGGCACGGGTCCGCACTAATGGTTCCACCTCTGAGGCGTTCCCGTTGGGCAGGTGGACGAGGCAGCGGTGCCCCCTGTCACCAGGGCTATTGCCCTGGCACTGGAACCATTGGCTATTCTGCTCCATGATTCTGGGGATGTGCGGGGTTGGTGGATTGCCCCCCTTGAGGAGAAGGTATCCCTGTATGCGGGTGACACTCTTCTCTTCCTAGTTGACGCGGCCTCCTCCTTGCAGGCAGCCCTGGCCATCTTAGAGACTCGGGTGTCCGGATTAACTGGGGTAAGTCCGTGCTGTTTCCACTGGACCCTGATTCCAGGGCCCTGGCGGTTCCTACCCCTCTGCTGTGGGTTGAGGATTTTAAATATCTTGGAGTCAGGGTCACTAAGGATCTCGGGGCGTACGTACTTTAGTAACAATGTTCTACCAATTTTGAACCGTCTGCGTGCATGCTGTGCTGATTGGGCCACCCTGCCTCTGAATGTCCTGGGCCGAATGAATATTATTAAAATGTTTTTTTCTGCCAAAATTCCTTTATGTTTTTCATCACTCCCCTTCATGGATCCCTAGCACCTTTCTTTGGTACTTGGAGGGCTGCATTGGCTCCTTTCTCTGGGCTGGGGCGCAGCCCTGTTTGGCGTGGTCTACTCTGCAACTCTCGGTTACCTCGGGGGGCTTGGCCCTTCCTAATTTTAAACTGTATTTTTGGGCGGCCATGTTGGTCACCATTCGTTGATGGTTTTCGGGTTCCCGGTCGAATGCGGCAATATGCCTGGAGGCGGCTTGCCTGGGCTCCTTGGCTGGGCTCGGTAATCTGGCCTATCGCAGCTCGGGTGCGTATCCATCCCTCCCTCTCCCCACTAGAGTGACCCTACGGGTTTGGACAGCAGCTCGGGCGCGTTTTCTCCATTCCAATACCTGGTCTCCCTATCACCCTCTGTGGGGGAAATCCTTCGCTGCTCCATCTGCGGGCACGGTGTGGTATACAATGGCTTTGGAATATCATGCCCCTTGGGACACTCCGTACACTCCCGGACCTGAAGTCCTTCCGCTATCTACATCTCCAACATGCGGTCAGGGCTCAAATCCCTGTTATTCCTGTCCTACAGTCTGACCGCTTGGAGGACGTGGTGGCACAGGCTGAATTGCCTAAGCCGTTATCGGCCATTTATGCTACCCTGCTGACCACGGACTCACCTGCGCTGGAGCGTCTCTGGCAGCGGTGGTCCACGGACATACCTAACCTGAATAGGGAGGACTGCTTAGGGAACTGTTCCAAATTGGTGATAGCGTCTAGGGATAAACTCATCCAAACAAAGTTCCTCCATCGGGTGTATTTCTCCCCCCAGAGGCTGCACAGAATGTACCCTGCCAGATCAGCTATCTGCCCTAAATGTCATACCGCAGAGGGTTCGTGCTTCCACATGTTCTGGACATGCCCACAGGTGGCTGAGTTCTGAGGGTTGGTGTTTGATATTCTAAATACTCGCCTGCAGCTCTCGGTTACTTGCACCCCGGAGCTGGCGCTCCTGGGCATTCCAGATACTGTTAGACGGTCTAAGTATGCTCGCTTACTTATTTCACTGCTACTCTACTATGCTAAGAAGGAGATTGTCCTTCGCTGAGTCTCTCCTCCCCCCCCCCCCCCCCACGACGGCCTCATGGGAGGCCCTGGTTAACGGGGCCCTCCAGTTGTACAAACTCACCTATATCCATAGGAATTGCCCCCAGAAGTATGAGAAAATCTGGCAACCCTGGTTGGACTGTTAAGACTATTTTGTGTCATTTTTATTGCCTTGATTGCCCACACTCTCTTGTATTCTGCTTATGGTACTGTCTGTATATTATATGTTATTTGGGGTGCACCCCCCCCCCCCCGAATGCTTGTTTCTTCTACCTGTACACCTGTTCCCCTCCTATGTGATGATGTACACTGGCTACACTTTTTGTTGTATTCTGTATGTTCCTGCTTGTTTTCAATAAAGAGCGACCTTGTTTGTAAAAAAAAAGATCACATTGTATTGTGGCAGCTGGGAGGGGATCAGAGCGGCGCTATTGAGCGGACAGGCAGGGAGGGGAGGGTGGAGGAGGACAGAAGAAATCTGCAGCTAGCTTCGGATGATGGAGACAAGTACGCTGACATGGTGTCAGGGCTCAGCAGCCATGATACACTGTGGTCAGTGTACAGGGAGGAGGGTAGAAACTGGCAGGATCAGCCAGGTATTTTGGGTGATAGAAGGGGCCAAACTACATAGCACAAGCACTGTGATGTAAATCATGCTTTAAGGAAACAGGATCTGTGTTTTTTTTTTGTAGGGTAACAAACTCTTTAAGTCACCACTGCGTCAAAGCACCCATTTTCAGTGAGTACTACACTATCCATAAAATGAAAGATACATCCCACTTCTCTTAACCATGGGAGATACTTACTCCTTACAGGGGAGAAATGTGCTAGCTGCAGATTCCTCTGCTTAACCACTTTAAGACTGGAAGGATTTGCCCTCTTAATGACCAGGCTACTTTTTTCAACTTGGCACTGCGAGACTTTAACTGACAATTGCGTGGTCGTGCGACGATGTACCCAAACGAAATGTACATATTTTTTTACCCACAAATAGAGCTTTTTTTGGTGGTATTTGATCACCTGTGCGATTTTAATTTTTTGCGCTATACACAAAAAAAGAGCCAAAATTCTGAAAAAAAATCTATATTTTTCACATTCTGCTATATAACATTCCCAAATTAGTAATGGCTGCGATTCTTTGTAGGACTGCGACATTGCAGCGGACAGATCGGACCCCTGAATGACATTTTTGACACTTTTGGGGGGACCAGTGACATTACTACAGTAATCCGTGCTAAAAATATGCACTGTTACTGTAATAATGACACTGGCAGGGAAGGGGTTAACGTTGTGGGCGATCAAGGGGTTGAATGTGAGCCTAGGGGAGTGATTCTAACTGTGGGAGGGGTGTGGCTTGTGAAATGACCATAGAGACCTGTGTCCCTATATAGAAGGATCATAGGGGCTCTATGATCATTCCAGGGAGAAGAACGGTCAGCTGTGTTTACAACAGCTGACAGTTCTTCTCTCTCAGCGGGAAATGATCGCGGGTGTCAGGCGGCAATCTGAGCCGCCTGCCCGCTGCATCAGCTTCCCGCTGATGAGTGGGGGTGGGAGCGCACCGCCGGCGGTGTGCGCTCGCCCCCTAGCCTTCTGCTCGTGACTGACATACAGTTACGTCAATTGCGCAGGAGCGGCTGCCTGCCGCAGTACATCTGCGGCGGGCGGTCATAAAGAGGTTAAACTGCACTAAAAAGGGACTCCTCCTATAATTACTTACTTGTGTATCAGCCTCCCCAGCACTCCCTAATACCTCTGAGGTTCCTCTCTGTCCAGCGATGTCCATGAGTCCCTCGGCCGTCTGGGACTCTCCCTCCTGATTGGCTAAGACACAGCCGTGGCACCATTGGCTCTCACGGCTGTCAATCAAAGTCAGTTAGCCAATCAGGAGAGAAAGGGGACGGGGCCGAAATGCAGCTCCGTGTCTGGAGGGACACACAGAGCTGCAGCTTGGCTTGGGGGCCCCCATTACAAGCTGCTTGCTGTGGGGGCACTTGACAGGAGGGAGGGGCTAGGACCAGAGAAAAGGGACCCAAGAAGAGGAGAATCCGGCCGAAACCAACTGCATAGAGGGTCAGAATGATGTCTCTCTGGAGTCAACAGTACACCTCTCTTAATACAAGCAGTGTATGCTTGCTATTTTTGAGTCTATCAGTTTGCTTCTATGTTATCTTTTCACCTAGCCCTGATAAGGGAGCAGATGTGAGCCAAGTGAGTTGGCTTCTGATCATTTAGCAAGTCTAATAAGTCTATACTAGACTTGTTATAAACTTATGAAAGTGTGTATTTAGTAATTTGCCTGGAGCACAGTGTACAAAGGTTTAGTGATTTTTCATTAAAGAGAATTAAATGGAAGTGTTAACATTTTTAATGCCCTGCCAATAAGTTTAAGGGCTTTTTGTTAATATAATGCAAGGTTTTGGTCCATGAAAAGAAACATAATTCAAAATGAGGGGAAATCCAGAGTTAACAATATAGCAATAAGTCTTTTAGACTCAAGCACGCAAAATACAAACAGAAGTCTTGTGGCAATCGGAATGTAGCCACTCTGCAAAACAATAAAATGCAATTTTCATTGGTCCACTTCACCATTTCATACACAAAGGGTCCCCAACTTTACATGGCCCTAATTGTATAACACACGCCTTACTCAGGAAACACAGCGCTCCAAATGCATACAGCACTTAACCTTTAACATAATGGACTAATGTTACTATGGAGACCAATCTCTAACCTGGCTGGCAGCACATCAAGGAAAAATAACTGAATTTTAATCAATGGTGAATTTTATACCTTAAAATAAAAAAGAATAATCTTGTATAAAAAAAAAAAAAAATCTAGACGTTTAAATGGTTCTCCATTCAAAAACTCTTTTTCTAAGGTGTTATAAAGACTGTTGACTGTAAAGATTGACTTTATTTCTTCGACATGTCTATGATTGCTTAATTTTTTAAAGAGTGACACATTTTTCTAAGCTTGCATTAGTATGTTTGTATTACATTCATATCCTCTTCTACCTGATCTGCCTCACCTAAATTGGTTGTCTTGCCACATGCTAGTTTATATGGTATGGTATCCCTCCTGCCTACCCATCCACTTTCATTTGGGTGCCTTCATAGTCAGCCTTACCTGAAACTTCACTCCATTTGTAGATGATAGGCAGTATAGCAATAGGGCAAAGTTAGTAGGCAATCACCAATGGGATAATTATTGCCGCTCATGGACTCTGCTCTTTCTCTTCAACCCTCCTCATCTAAAATACTCTTTTCTACCATAGGACTCTGCTCCTTTCTCTAACTCTCGTTTCTTTAGATATTATGTGCTGCTGGGTGACTGCGGTTCTTCTTCTATAACTCCACTTTTGTTGAGAAAAAAACATTCCGCTCTGGGTAATCTCTGTACATTGCAAGGATTTTAACAAACTTTGTTGCAGATTCCTACCGTTTGCTATTCTGAAGAAATCATTGTTTGTTCCTCTGTGCTGAGTGGGTCAATGGGGAGTGGTTTCATAATTATCTATCAGCTGTGGCAGCTGCAGGGCTCTAATGAGGAAAGCTGCTGGGTCTTCATCCCTTTAGACGTGTTCCTATTGGGAGTATCTCACCAAAAATGACATTTTTGTTGCAGGGGATGCCAGAAATCTGACTTGTACCTTAGGCAGACTTCTGGGAAAATTGGTGAGCCAATCACACAAGCAGGAAATTATGTTTCTGGGGTGTGGTCAGTACACATTCTGTGTACAGAACAGCTCCAGGTAGCCATATTGCATTGCATTTTCAGAAAATTACAACAGCTGCAGATTGAAAAGGAAACTTAATTTTTAATAATTTTCAATTACAATATGATTTGTGTCACAGTTATATACGCTATATTGTTTTTTCTTTATTTGCTGATTTTTTTCCCCCATGAAAGTGGAGTTACCCTTTAACTCTCCTCTCCTGAATGAAAACACGCATTTCAATGGCATTCCTCAGCTAGAGAGCCAAGCTGATTGAACTGCACAGATAAAGGGCTGAGCTGATGGAACTGCTCAGATGGAGGGTTGAGTTGATGGAACCGCTCAGATGGAGGGGTTAGTTGATGAAGCTGCTCAGATGGAGGGTTGAGTTGATGGAACTGCTCAGATAAAGAGATGAGTTGATGGAACTGCTCAGATTAAGGGCTGATCTGATTGAAAGGCTAAGAATGAGGGTTGAACTGAACTGATGGAACTGCTAGGACAGAGGGTTGTGCTGATGAAACTGTGAAGTTGAAGTGTTGAGCTGATGGAACTGTTCAGAGGGAGGGTTTAGCTGATGGACCTACTCAGATGGAGGGTTTAGTTGATAGGGCTGTTCAGATGGAGGGTTGAGTTGATTTAACTGCTCAGATGGAGGGTTGAGTTAATGGAACTGCTCAGATGGAGGGTTGAGTTGATGGAACTGCTCAGATGGAGGGTTGAGTTAATGGAACCGCTCAGATGGAGGGTTGAGTTGATGGAACTGCTCAGATGGAGGGTTGAGTTAATGGAACCGCTCAGATGGAATGTTTTGTTGATGGAGCTGCTCAGATGAAGGGTTAAGTTGATGGAACTGCTCAAATGGAGGGTTGAGTTGATGGAACCGCTCAGATGGAGGGTTGAGCTGATGGAACTGCTAAGATGGAGGGTTAAGTTGATGGAGCTGCTTAAATGGAGGATTGAGCTGATGGATCTGATCAGATGTAGGGTTGAGCTGATGGAATTGCTAAAATCGAATGTTTAGCTAAAAGTAGGATGGGATAGTTGAGCTGATGGCATTGCTTTGTGATTAGAAAGCTGATTAGATTATACCATTTTTCATTGAAAGGTTAAAATGTATGCTTTGTGATTGTAAAATTAAGTTGATGGTATTGCCTTGTGATTGGATAGTTGAGGGTGAAAAAGGTGATCTGCCTGAGGGTTTAAATTGATGATACTACTGTGGTTAAAGGGTAAACATATGGCTCTGCTCTGCGACTAGAGAGGTTGGTTGACAGAGCTATCCTTTAGAACATTAGAGGTAAATTGGAACAAATTTTTATAGCCTGGGATGGTGCAGGAATATACATTACTTCATCTAAGTGATTTTATAAAGACTGTACACCCAGTGGTAAAACCACTGATATACCTGACCAGTGGTATATCTGATGAAAAGGATGCGATTCTTCACCATACTAAAATGCACAGTTTGCTGCATATCCCCACCTTCTGAGTTAAAGCAAACCTACACCATGGTAACGCAAAGGGAACATGTGTGATGTGCTGTGCTGTACTATGTTGAGCGCTATGAGCATGCAGACATTCCTAGTATGACTGTGCAGTAGAGCCTGACTGACTTCACACAGCTGCCTTTTGTTCTTCTAGTCTGATTCCTGCTGTGCAGGGGATTAAAGGATGCAGATACAAGCCAATTTTCAGATAATTATAGGAGCTTAAAATACAGTTAATATTTTTTTATATCATATATATATATATATATATATATATATATAAAACACATGGTAATCTTTTGAAAATGCCTAGAGGCCAACTTCCGAATAACTAGTTTTGTATGTCAAGGCCTTTGTTAATGCCAAAACAGATTTATATGTGGGCATAATAGGAAGATAGGAAGACTCCCTGCAGACTGTGGCACTATCACAACAATGCCACAACCATAAACTAGGTGACCCAGCACTAGGAGGTAGCACAATATAGCATAGATATACTGTACAACATGCTGTGTATTAGACTAAGCCATTAATAGAAATCCAAATTCTTTGCCTTCAGTGCAATACCTTGCACTGAATAGAAAAGCACGCTCTCTATCCATTTGTTTATGTATCCAAAATCTAAAACGATAGCGCTGCTTGGCCATTTATTAATACCGAATGTACACTCCATTAAAACATGCGCTATGTGTTTTAAATCCCTTTCTTCATGAACGGAGAAGTTCTATCCATCTAACCAGTGTTTACGTTCTGAAATAAATAGCTTTGCTCTCTTCAGTAGAAGGCTCAGAGAAGTCACTAGCTGCATAATAGGAGATATTAGGAGATTGTCATCTGATCCAGCAACTTTCCGATCGTACATCAACCATAGTCTGTTTAAAGGCACTCTGTGGCGATCGTTTGTCTGAAATAAAGGCATCAAAGGAACAAAACACTACATAATCAGATGAAGCATATATGCCACCCAAATTCACATTGTGTTTCAATGACTAGCAGATGTATGCCATTTCATAAATGGAGTAACTTTGTATTAGATGTTTAACTTGGCCATATGTTGTTAGGTGCATTGGGATTGTACCAAAATTTATGACTCCAGTAACACAGAATTTTACAAAATCAGGGGATCTTGGACTGTTTATAAATTAAATCTTCAATGAGCACCTTAAGAAGTGGTGTAACTTATGAATTTCATCTAAAACCAAAAATGTAATGTCTCTTTAAAAATGTTGCAAGTACAAAAAATTCTCCTGATGAAAGCTAAATTCACACTGGCATTAAAAGCAGGCGTATGAGAGGCATTAAAAATGCCCCTGAAGCGCCTATGCAAATGATACAATGGACAGCACTATGCTGTTCACACTATCAAAACATGAAGCGTTAGCATTGGGTCTCTTCCAAATTGAAGCCTTGTGTCTAGTCAGGAGGTGTTTGAAGCCTTTAACGCCTCCCATTCAAGTCAATGGAAATGTTTCGCAAACGCTCTTGCAGGCAGTTGCGGTGTGGTTGCAGGACGTTAAGATTATTTTATTAACTGTAATGGAATTGGCATTTATGGAGCAGTTTTAACGCACCTTAATGCTCATCAAACACTTCAAAACTGCCCATAGGGAGTTTGGGAATCATTTTTAACTCGTCATTAATGCTTGTAAAATGAGAGTCTAACGCCCATACTAAAGCTCATTAATGTGAGTCTAATACTAATGATATAGGAGCATTTGTTAAGCGTTAGAAATTTAGTCAAGTGTGAACAAGCCCAAAGTCAGAGGGAAACACTTTGAGAGGGAAACATGTTGAGCATTTACCTCTGGTAGGTTTTTTTTTATATGCCATAACAATAAATGGTTTTATTTCATCCAATTTTATTTAGTCTGTAACCTGCTCCAAATTACCCCATTGCATAGGTGGATGAAGGAATGCTAAGGATATTAAAAGAGAAGTGTGGCTTTTTGTGTGTTTTTCCCCATTCATACTTACCTAGGTGGATGCAGCATTGCTCCGATGGACAACAGAGGCAAAACAATCCACCCTCTTAACTTCTTCACCTATGCCATGCCTGAGGCATGGCATAGGTGAAGAAGTTAAGAGGGTGGATTTGTTGCCTCTGTTGTCCATGGTTAATACAGCAGCTAAATAGTGCAGCTGCACTGAACCACAGCACCTGTATTGTGTGATTATCATGATGATGATTGTAACGGATCTTAGTACCCCAGGTGGGCACATCCGCCGGACCTGTGTCTCCTGTCCTCCAAACGCACCCCCAGCCTGCGGGGAAGCCATACCCAGCCCTTAACTCCTCAATCACGAGACAATCCACACAGGTGTTGAGGGTTCAACATGCAGAGCTTAAACTGTTTATTAAATTCCAAGACATACAGTTTTACACACAGTTAGGGACACTCCCCTTAGCCTTGCCAAAGGGGGGAAGGAGACAAGGAACTGAAAATTTGTACATTGATACAGGCTACAGATAACCTAATGAGCTTATGGTAAACAGGCAGTCTCTCAATACACACCCCCTGCGGAGAGATGTCTCCAGTCCAGACCATTGTCTATGTGTCATGAATCCACACAATTAGACACAGAAACAGGAGGGGGGGATGGGGGGAGAAGGGCTGTAGCATTACATTACATTAACTCAATGCCAGCATGTCCCCAGGTCTCCAGTATCTTCTGGCCCATAGTCTGTCGGTAGGAGGCTTGCGCACAGTCCCCTCAAAAACACACAGTGACAGTGGGTTCTGTCACAATGATGATCATAGGCAGGGCTTTTTTTTCTGCCAGAACTCTGTTCCGCCACCTCTGGTGTTAGTCACCTGCTCGCTGCTCACTACTGTCACATTTAAATCCACCTGAAACCTGCCAGCAGCCTGCAATGTCCAATCTCCTACTGTAAGTTGTAGCTGCTCTTATGCAGCAGCCTTTCTCTCTGATGCTTTCTAGGCTGGTGGGAGAGAATTTGGGGCAGGAGAAGAGCTCTGTAATGCAGGGGGGGGGGTGAGCTCTATACTGGAATCCAGGGGTAAAGCTCTGTAATCGGGGGGGCTTCGGGGTACATGGCGTACCTCTCAAACCTGTCCTCTGTACACAGGGCACCCCTCAACCCTGCCTTCTGTACACAGCCCTCTTTCTCTTAACCTTGCCCTCTGTACAGAGCGCACCCCCCAATCCAGCCCTCTGTACAGTGCACACCCCCCAACCCTTCACTCAGTACAGGGCGCACCCCCCAACTCTGCACTCTATACACAGCGCACCCCTCAACCCTGCACTCTGTACACAGCGCACCCCTCAACCCTGCACTCTGTACACAGCGCACCCCCAGCCCTGCACTCTATACACAGCGCACCCCCCAACCCTGCACTCTGTACAGGGTGCACCCCCCAGCCCTGCAATCTGTACACAGTGCACCCCTCAACCCTGCACTCTGTACACAGCACAACCCCCAACCCTGCACTCTGTACACAGCGCACCCCTCAGCCCTGCACTCTGGACACATAACACTCCTCAACCCTGCGCTCTGTACCCAGTGTACCTCTAAACCCTGCACTCTGTACATATCACACCCCTGCACTCTGTACACAGTGCATCCCTCACCCCTGTACTCTGTACACAGCGCACCCCTGCACTCTGTACACAGTGCATCCCTCACCCCTGCACTCTGTACACAGCGCACCCCTGCACTCTGTACACAGTTTACCAATCAACTATATAATCTGTACACAGTACACTCTTTAACCTTGCCCTCTGTACACAGCACACTCTTCAACCCTGCATTCCCGTGTAAATATTACATTTAGTAAAGAAAAGCTCTCCCACCTTGTTAGGTGACTTAAGTGGGAAAATGTTTTTCCTGGGTTTTATGTACTCTTTTATTGGGTTTTGATACAACACTTGGCTTGTTGGTGCTTTTTTTTACACCTTTTTCATTTGTTTCCTTAATTTTTTTTCATACTGTTTCATTTATTCACAAATGGATGCTATTAGATGTTGATATTAAAGAGGACTGTTCTCCTATTCCTTTCGAATAATCACATTTATAAAAGGCTGGATAAAGATAAATTCTGCATCTGCAGCATTAAAGGTCTGCCCACCACTGGAGGAAGAAGAGGGTGAAGAAGAGAGGTCACCAGACTCATCCTGATCTGTGTACTTGTTCACAGTCAGTGACTCAGAATGTACTGAAACCTTCAGATCAATATAATAGCCAGGCAATCAACATATTAATTAATGGCAGTCTAAAATGCTAGTTACTTGGCTGTTATGCTGACTCTTGAGTTTCAGTACTGCCTTTGACACTGTCTTGGAATAATTAGGTAGAAAAGTCTTTATCTGCATACTTTTTCTGCATCAGTGGCCCTTAGTACTGAAGCAGGAGGATCAGCATGGTGGCGTCTAACAATTTCAGCAGGAGAAGCCAGCAATAGCAACTTCTGTATTTCCCTCATGACAGCTTTGCTTTTAATACAAACTTTCCACTATTTACTTTAAACATCCACCATCATTTGTGTAATTTAAAGGCTAAAGACGTTTCCTATTGTTGCCATTTAACAAGGCAACCTCCGCTACATTGTCTGACAATGCAGCCAACATCTAAGGTCATTATTTATAATTGTATAGGTTTCCTAATTACTTTAAAGGGCTCAATTTAACTGCCAATTGTTGGCACGGTAATGTAATACCAGCACGGTAGGTACAAATAATTTCACGTGGGTGCGATCTCAGAAGTAATTGTGCATTGGGATCTCACACAGCGCCGCGTCTGTTAATGTTTAATGTGGTAAATTGTAATACTTGAAATGAAACCGGGAGATTGTCTGGCAAGGATATTGTACTAATAATCTGTTAACTAGCCTGGCAGAGCAGAATGAGACGCATGCATGGAATTTAAATGCCAGCGCTATGTTTCCTATACAGATCGAGAAGCACGTACCAAGGTGAAGCCGTTTGTCATGTATAGTGCAGGCTGCAGGCTGCTACATAAATCTCTATATTTCACTGTCCTAAATCCTGGCGATATGGCCATGCCTTTGGAGGCAGCGTATTTTTCTAGCCTTACAAAAGTAGTGAATTACCCACATACATGGAAACACGGCATGATACATTGATATGTAGAGAAACAAAGCCTTATACAAAACACACCAAACTCAGAGCTTGTTTAGGCTTGCGTGTGAGGGGTGCTAAAAACGTGTGGTTGACTTGGGCCCTTTGGCTAGACTTTACCTATTCAGACGATTATCGCAAATTGCTGGACGGCTCTGATTGATCACTTTCACATAGTGGTAAGGTGTTATACTCAGGAATCTAACAGCTTTCCATACGTAAGCTTGCATGAACCCACCCTTCCCTGCCCCCCCCTTTTTTTTTTTTTCTCTTTTCCCCGAGCTTTCCCTATCCTTCTTCCAATCTTCCACTTTACCCCTGTCTTCCCTCCAACCCACTTTCCGTCTCTCTCTTTTCTGTCTTACACCGCTCTACTCTCTTTTCGATTTAACATTGCTCCTGGATAGCGCATTACACACACCTGAGACTCGTTACTTGTCTCTTCTACATTCCCACGCCCCTCTGCTATTAATAAGGGTACTTGAGACCCTACTGTTGTGGCCTCTCCAGAGACTTGGACACAGTTTGATCCCCTCGGGGATGTCTGGTCTCCGCCGTGGTCCTCGTGTTACGTTATTTGCCTTGACCCCTCGGAACATTTCTAAAACTTAAGTCTGGGCTGGGATGGACTTACTTTGGTCTCATTATTGGACTGCCTGCTTTAATTGTTTCACATGGATGTTCTATCTCTGTCTGAACGTAAATCTGTAATGCGTACATGCCTTTTTCATATGTTCCATGAGCATCTGGCTATTGTTGCATCTTCCATGTTACGTTGTTATTATCGACTGTATCCTTTTAGCGTTTATGTTCACAATTTTCAATAAAATGTTTAAAAAAAAATGTGTGGTTGAGCCATGTTTTTGGCGCTCTCCAACCTCCCCCTTTTAAGGTGCAAGGACAGCAGTCGGGGATGTTTACATGTTGCAGTCGCAATGCTTTGCTTCACATCCGCAACAAAAACAACTCACTCCTGTTTGCAAATCACTCCAATCTGTTCGGCAGGAAGGAAGTCCGCCAAATGCAACCTATTCAAGAGAATTGGGAAGCACAGCTAACCTCCACACCACCGGCAAAATGCCTCTGTCAAACGTAGATCACTTTTCAGAGTTGCATCAGTTTATAACGCACGTGTGCGGAGACCATGGACAGCAAAGTATTTCCATAACTCTAAAAAGGAATAGTGACCCGTCACCCAATGTACACCAATCCTACCTATGCGCCACAGCTAAACAACACACGGAAATAAACCATTCATAATCTTGATTGTTGGCGCTTCAAACATCTCAGTGAATTCACCATATTTAATCAGGTAAATAGTGGTGCTATCTAAACCGAACAGAAAAAAATCCAATAAAAAAATAAATAAATATATATATATATATATATATATATATATATATATATATATATATATTTATATGTATATATATATATTTATATAAAATTAAGAAGAAAATTAAACTGCACCAATATATAAATGATAATAGGGACACAGAGTGCAAGGTTCAGGACTGTGCTCTGTACAGGGTTGAGGATTGTGCTACGTACAGGGTACAGAGTTGAGGATTGCGCTATGTACAGAGTACAGGGTTCAGGAGTGCTTTGCATTCAGAGAGCAGGGTTAAGGATTGTTCTACTTACAGACTGCAGGGCTCAGGAGTGCGTTACATTCAGAGTGCAGGGTTGAGGAATGCATTATGTACAGAGTGCAGGATTTAGGATTGCGCTATGTAAAGTGTGCAGGGTTCAGGAGTGCGTTACATTCGGAGTTCAGGGTTGAGGATTACGCTATGTACAGAGTGCAGGTCTGCAAATCTCACAGGCAGTTTACAATCCCCCAGTACAGAGCTCCCCCCCCCCCCCCCACACACACACACACACAAATTTCAACCCCTACTACTTTCCAGTACAGAGCTCTTCTCTCCTTCGTGCATGGTGCAGAGTGTCCCTCTCCTCCTCTTCCAGTACAGACCTTTTCTCTCTTCCCTGTCCAGTGCACAGTGCTCCTCTCCCCCATAGAAAATAATGTACGACTTACAATAGGAGCATAGCTCCCAACTGTCCCTGATTTTAAGGGACTGTACCTGATTTGGAACAAAGTCCCTCTTTCCTCCTTATTTGTCCCTCATTTTGGTCTGATCTATATAATTTATAAATAATTTATAAATGTACTATTTAGCTCTCAAAAAGTGTTTCCCAGTGCTAAACATAGTTACATAGTTACATATAGTAGGTGAGGTTGAATAAAGACAATAGTCCATCCAGTTCAACCTGTGTAGGCATGTGTGGCTGTAATCATCTCCCATACCCCTGAATGTTCTGATCCTTGAGATGTAAGTCTAAGAGTCTTTTGAAAGCCACCATACTACCCGCAGAAACCACCTCTTGTGGTAGAGAATTCCACAATCTTGTTGCCCTAACAGTAAAGAACCCCCCGCGTTGCCTGAGGTTAAAACGCTTCTCCTCTAATCGCATTGTATGCCCTCGAGTCCTCATGCAATCCCTTCGAATGAACAGCTTTTTTTCTAAGCTGGGATCCCCATTAAGATATTTATAAATTGCTATCATGTCCCCCCTCAGACGTCTCTTCTCCAGGGAGAATAAATCGAGCGATTGTAGACGCTCTTCATAGTCAAGGTCCTCCAATCCCCTAATTAGTTTAGTTGCCCTTCTCTGGACTATCTCCAGCTCCAACACATCCCTCCTGAGGACTGGCGACCAGAACTGGACTGAATACTCCAGATGCGGTCGGACCAGAGTTTTATAAAGTGGAAGGATTATAGTCTTATCTCTGGAATGCATCCCTTTCTTTATGCATGCTAATATTCTGTTGGCTTTGGAAGCTGCCGCTTGACATTGCATGCTGTTTCCTAATCTATCATCAACCAATACTCCCAGATCCTTCTCCATTTTTGATTCCCCCAAGGGCTCCCCTCCTAACGTGTATTGTGATTTTATGTTTTTAGTCCCCAAGTGCAAAACCTTACACTTCTCCACGTTAAACCTCATTTGCCATGTCGTTGCCCACTCTGTTATTTTGTCCAGGTCATTCTGCAGGATATCTGCTTCATGTTGTGAAGTTATTGCCCTGCCCAATTTTGTGTCATCTGCAAAAACTGATATCGAACTACTGATCCCGACCTCAATGTTGTTTATGAATAAATTGAACAAGGTTGGTCCCAGGACTGAGCCTTGGGGGACCCCGCTTACCACCTCAGACCAGTCTGAGTATGCGCTGTTTATTACTACCCTTTGGACCCGCCTTTTTAGCCAGTTCCGTATCCAAGAGCAAACCCTGCTATCGATACCTGCAGACCTTATTTTATAAATTAAGCGCTTGTGGGGAACTGTATCAAACGCCTTAGCGAAATCCAAGTACACCACATCCACTGGTCTCCCCCTATCTAGCTCACAGCTCACCTCCTCGTAGAATGTAAGGAGATTGGTTTGACAAGAACGCCCATTTGTAAACCCGTGCTGATTACTGCTGATGATGTTGTTGTCCTTAGCAAACTCTACAATATAGTCCCTTATCATCCCCTCCAGAAGTTTACATACTACTGATGTCAAACTGACAGGCCTATAATTTCCCGGGATATGCCTCTGGCCCTTTTTGAATATTGGAATCACGTTAGCTTTCTTCCAATCCCCTGGTACATCTCCTGTCCTAATACTGTCAGCAAAGATCAGGAACAGTGGTCTCGATATAACTTTACTGAGTTCCTTGAGTACTCTCGGATGTATGCCATCCGGTCCTGGTGATTTGTTTGTGTTAAGTTTATCCAGCCTTTCCCTGATTTCCCGCTCTGTTAGCCATGGTGGCAAGTCCTGTTTATTACTACTAACCATACAGTCATGGTCAGTGTACCCCTCCTTTTCCTGTGTAAAGACTGACGAGAAAAAAGCATTTAGCACGGTTGCTTTTTCAGTGTCCTCTGTAACCATCCTCCCATCATTGTTAATTATGTGTGCAATATGCTCTGCCTTAGTTTTTTTGCTGTTGATATATTTAAAGAATTTCTTTGGGTTTTTTTTACTATCCTCCGCTATTTGTCTCTCAAAGTTGATTTTAGCCATCTTGATTTCTTGTTTACTTTTCTTATTTGCCTCCTTGTATTGCTCGAAAGCCGATACTGTGCCCTCTGATTTATACTTCTTGAAGGCCAATTTTTTCCCCCTAATAAGTTTTATGACGCTACAGTTTAGCCAGCCAGGTTTGGCTTTGTCTCTTCTAAATTTATTTCCCATAGGAATGCACTGCAAGATGCCTTTGCCTAATATGTTCCTAAAGCATTCCCATTTTTCCTCTGTGGTCAGGGATCCCAGGGTTTGGTCCCAGTTTACCTTTTCCATCATTGAGTACAATTTTGGAAAGTTTGCCCTTCTGAAGTTTAGGGTTCTTATGTTCCCCACTTGTCTTGTTATGTTGTTATTTACACTAAATGTGATCATCCTGTGATCGCTAGAGCCCAGGTTGTCCTGGACTCCTACCTCCGAGATTATGTCTAGGTCATTAGTGAGCAATAGATCCAGGACTGCGTTTTCTCTGGTGGGGGAATCCACCAACTGTGACATGTAATTATCCAGTAAGGTTTCCGTGAATAGGCGGGCCTTCTGTGAGTGTGCAGTCCCCTCTTCCCAGTCAATGTCGGGGTAATTGAAGTCCCCCAATACGATGACTGATCCCAATTTTGCCACTTTACCCATTAGTGCTAAAAATTCCAGCTCTACCTCCTCCCCTTGGTTAGGTGGCCTATAGCAAACCCCCACAATTACTTTCCCCTTTTCTCCTTCCCTATGGAGTTCAACCCACACAGATTCTAAATCCATGCTCATCCCATCCGTAATGTCACTCCTTTCTGTCACCTTTATATTGTTCTTGACATAGAGACATACCCCTCCCCCTCTTTTTCCTACCCTGTCCTTCCGGTACACCGAATACCCTTGGATATTGGCCAGCCAGTCATGTGAGGGGTCGAACCAAGTCTCTGTTATTCCCACAAGGTCTATGTCCTCCTCATGTACTAACATTTCCAACTCATCCATTTTATTAGCTAGGCTCCTGGCATTAGCATATACACCTCTTAGTTTTAAGGAAGTTAAGCGCAATTGGCGGTTATGTTTATTCCTGTTTGGTCTGAGGTTCTCCCGCACAGACCTGCCAATTGACCTTGTGGACCTACTGTCGCTGCTGACACTACAGCTGCCTTCAGTCCTCTGCTTCCTCCTGACTGACTCTACTTCTGAGCCCTCTCCCCCGTCTCCTAGTTTAAAAGCCCCTCCAACTTGGTGGCCATCTTTCTCCCCAAAAAAGCTGTACCGTCCCCATTAAGGTGCAGCCCATCCTTACTAAAGAGCCGGTAGCCGACTGAGAAGTCAGCCCAGTTCTCCAGGAACCCAAACCCCTCCTTCCTACACCAATTCCTCAGCCACTTGTTAACTTCCCTAATCTCCTTCTGCCTCTCTTGTGTGGCTCGAGGTACAGGCAGTATTTCAGAGAAAACCACCTTGGAGGTCCTTTTCCTCAATCTATTACCTAAGTCCCTGAAATCGTTCTTAAGGATCCTCCACCTACCTTTAACTTTGTCATTAGTGCCCACGTGCACCATGACCGCTGGGTCATCCCCAGCCCCGCACAACAATCTGTCTGCCAGATCTGCGATGTGCCGAACTCGGGCGCCCGGTAAACAGCAAACTGTTCGGTTCACGAGATCTTTTTTACAGATTTCCCTCTCTGTCCTCTTGATAATTGAGTCCCCCACTACCACCACCTTTCTAACCTTTCCTGAGTTACGGCCCCCCTTCTTCCTGGAGCCGTCCCTCCCCTGGCAGCTGGGGGAGGGTGCATGCTCCAGCTCTGCCACCCCTGAGCTGATATCCCCCTCAACCTGCAACTCGACAGATTTGTTAGGGTGTACCAACTCAGGATTGGCCTCCCTGGCTCTCCTCCCTCTACCCTTCCTAACAGTCACCCAGCTGCGTACCTCTGCTTCTTGCGTCTCCTCTGTTCCTCCCTCCTCTATGCTGGCCCCTACCAGCGCCTGATAGGTAATGTCCAAGCTCCTTTCCAGGTTGTTGATGCCACGCAGTGTTGCCACTGTGTTCTGTAGGTCCAGGATCTGGTCTACCAGAGCAACAAGTTGCTCACATCTTGCACAGCAGTATTCGCCCTCGAATGGTTCATCAAGGAACGCATACATGCAGCAAGAAGTGCACTGAGTGGCATCCGCAATCCTGTCGGACATTATTACCCACTACTCTATGGGGATATATTAACGAACTGCTCTTCCTAACCTACACTACCTCTAACTTCCCTGGTACTGAACCTGGGGTACTCACCAGTCGCTAATATACTAACCAGTCGCTAAGATACTCACCAGTCGCAAAGATCCAACAGACGCAAGATACTCACCAGTCGCAAAGATCCAACAGACGCAAAGATACTCACCAGTCGCAAAGATCCAACAGACGCAAAGATACTCACCAGTCGCAACGATACTCACCAGTCGCAACGATATTCACTAACCGCAACGATACTCACCAGTCGCAAAGATCCAACAGACACAAGATACTCACCAGTCGCAAAGATACTCACCAGTCGCAAGGATACTCACCAGTCGCAAAGATACTCACCAGTCGCAAAGATACTCACCAGTCGCAAGATACTCACCCGATACACACCAGTTGCAAATATACTCACCAGTCGCAAGATGCTAACCCTCGCAAGATGCTAACCAGTCGCAAAATGCTCACTAGTCGCTAAGATACTCACCAGTCTCTAAAATACTCACGGTCGATCAGTCAAGAGCGCCGTCGGTCGGTCGCAGAACAGTCTTGTCGGTCGCAGAACAGTCTTGTCGGTCGCAGAACAGTCTTGTCGGTCGCAGAACAGTCTTGTCGGTCGCAGAACGGTCTTGTCGGTCGCAGGACGGTCTTGTCGGTCGCAGAACGGTCTTGTCGGTCGCAGAACGGTCTTGTCGGTCGCAGAACGGTCTTGTCGGTCGCAGAACGGTCTTGTCGGTCGCAGAACGGTCTTGTCGGTCGCAGAACTGTCTTGTCGGTCGCAGAACAGTCTTGTCAGTCGCAGAACAGTCTTGTCAGTCGCAGAACAGTCTTGTCAGTCGCAGAACAGTCTTGTCAGTCGCAGAACAGTCTTGTCAGTCGCAGAACAGTCTTGTCAGTCGCAGAACAGTCTTGTCAGTCGCAGAACAGTCTTGTCAGTCGCAGAACAGTCTTGTCAGTCGCAGAACAGTCTTGTCAGTCGCAGAACAGTCTTGTCAGTCGTTGACGGTCGCAAGCAAGGTCAGTCAGTCACAGATCCCTATGGTCAGTCAGTCACAGATCCCTATGGTCAGTCAGTCACAGATCCCTATGGTCAGTCAGTCACCGGATGGTCTGTCAGTCCGTCAGTCACAGGTCCCCAAAGCACGTCACACAGCTGCAGGGAGATACTCACCAGTCGCCGCTGCTCCTCCTCCCCTGCTTCCGTGAACCTCCCTCCTCAATACTGTGTGGTGTCCGTTCACCGCCGCAGCCGCCGCTCCGCCGTCTACGGCCGCGGCTTCCAGTCCCGGTCCTTCACGTCCCGGTCCCGCTCTCTGTTCCGGTCTCTCTGTCCCCTGTCCCCTGCACTCGCGCCGGCTTCTGGTGACCTAGTGCGGCTCCCCCGCACGTGTCACCCGGCTCTCCTCCACGCTCTCCTCTCCTCTACACACACTCCTCCGGCTGCTCGCTGCTGCTTGCTCCTCCCACTTCCGGCTACTGTAGAATGTGTACTTTCATCAACCTTTCATCCAATTTCTAAATTGATTAATTTGTACATTTTGGGGTATAATTCTCCTTTATGGGGCATGGCAGGAGCAGTGCCATCTTGAGAGCATTATAGGCCCTCGGGCAATGCAGTGCACTGGGGCCCCGCCTATACAATCACCCACGAGAATAAAAATGCAAATTATCGATAAGGCAATATTTATTGGTACAGCAGTGCTAGGCTAATGACAGCTTTTAAGTTGGGCGGCTGGGTCCGGTGAACACACACACGGACGGGAGTCAGACTCGACTGTCCTGTGTGCCTGATTCAGCAGTTGTGGGCTCCCCCTCCACGGCCCAAGTAGCCTGACAGCAGCGCAGGGCCGACAGGTGCTTGCCCCCTGATGAGTTTGGCGGTGGGATGCACACGGGAATCGGAACTAATGCTGGGTCGCTGGGCAGGTGGGGCCCCCCAGGGCAAGTGGGTCCCCCCGGGCAAGTGGGTCCCCTGGGCAACTGCCCAGCGTGCCCATTCGGTAAGATGGCCCTGGGCAGGAGGTGTGCCCAATGCCTAAATACTTTTGCTTATAGGTTCTTATCTCAAAACGTTGGGAAGTATATAGGAGGTTAGACTGCTGACATAGGCTTCTGAAGATGCTGCGGGCGTGCCTGAGGCTAGAGCTGTGTTCATGCTATGCCCTGCCCCGCCCCCCTCCTCTGTTGTATGAGCAAGGGAGGGTTTTGTGTGTGTCGATGGGAAAGAATCGCCTGTCACTTATAAAACGTAGAAGCCAGGCTTCTGTGTTTATAAGTGACAGTAGTGAGCGGCAATGCAAGGGGCCAGCGCTGAAAAAAACCTGTGTATATTACTGCATTATAAAAAAATAAAGCTGCCGGCTGGCAGCTTTTGTAGGGGGCCCAGGCCCTTCACTTTGACAGTAGGCCCGGAGTTACCCTCCTACCATGTGAGGGCTGTGTTTACCTGCATGGAATGTTTAGGTGTTCGTGTATTCTCGTTCAGGCAGTCCAATTGCTGTCAATTGGGATCCTGCTTCTGCACTGTCACAACTGTTGCTCCCAATCTGACATCTGTGTGGGTGCAGGGTATGTCCTCAAACCCAAACACTGTAAGTTTAGGGACAACCACCAGCATGGATGCGTCCCATTTGTTAAATTGCTATTAATGGGGCTGCCTGGACAGGGTGCACCCCCATCAGCACTGACCCTTTTTATATCTGTTTGAGGAAAAAAATAAGAGAGAAGGAGAAAAACGATATTTTCTAATTCTCCTGTAACTTAGGGACTGGGTGGGCATGGATGGTGAGCTGATTCAGTGGTTCAGTGGGCCACTTGACTGGAATTGCCCCCCAGGCCTCAGGCTGCCAGCCCTCCCCTGACTGTTGTACCTATGTTGACAACAGAAAAATTTAAGTGTAACTAAAACTTTTTTTTTTGTTTTGGATAGGGTGAAAAAAAAAAAACTGACTCCTGTCAGTTTTTATTGCTGTCTGTGCTCCCATTAATAAGATTCACCCTCTCTATTTGTCCTGTTTACCATTATCATTGAAAGTAAAATAGTTTACCCACATTTTGGGTTGTCCCCAGAAAAGTAATAGAAGGGAAATGTTCTAGTGGCCTGGGGGTCGCCAAAGAATTCCGACAAATTTCAGGGATTTCCTCTCACTTCCTGTTTGGCTGTGGGACAGGAAGTAAAGGGAAATCTCCCTTATGGGGGACAGATGGTAAAAGAAAAATCTGGCGAGGGCTATAACCCTCCCTTACGCTATCCAAAATAAAAATAAAAAGTTTTGCCTGTAGTTCTACTTTAAAGTGGATGTAAACCCTCACATACACCGATCACCAATCACATTATGACCACCCTCCTAATATTGAGTATGGCCCCTTTGGCTAAAACAGCCCTGACCCATTGAGGAATGGACACCAAAGTAACATCTGCATTAATGGCAAGACCCAAGGTTTCCCAACAGAACATTGCCCAAAACATCACACCTCTGTTGACTTTCCTTTATATACCGCATCCTGGTGCCATCTCTTCCCCAGGTAAGTGACACCCACGTACCCAGCCATCCACATGATGTAAAAGAAAACGTTATCCATCAGACTAGACCACCTTCTTCCATTGCTCCGTAGTCCAGTTCTGATGTTCATGTGACCATTGTAGAAGCTTTCTGCTGGGGACAAGGGTCACCATGGGCTTCACAACCCCATACACAACAAACTGCTATGCTCATTTTTTTTCTGCTTTAACCACATCAACTTCATGGACAACATGTTCACTTGCTGCCTAATATATACCACCAATTATCAGATTCCATTGTAACGAGATATTCCCTTTACCTATCAGTGGTCATTATGCTATAGCTCATGGTTCTCTAAACTATGGCCCTCCAGTTGTTCAGAAACTATAATTCCCATCATGCCTAGTCATGCCTGTGAATGTCAGATTTTTACAATGCCTCATGGGATGTGTAATTCTGCAACAGCTGGAGGGCCGTAGTTTAGAGATCCCTGCAGCTGATCAGTATATACCCAGTGAAGTGAACAACCTCAGATAATACACAGAGATGAGACAAATCTCATAAGTTTTACATGTATATTTGTGGTCTTCAGCGTTCTATATTCTTTAGAAAGTGCACATCGTGTTACAAATTTTGTTTTCTGTTTCAGCAGTGGGAGGGGAGTCTAGGCATACACTGTGTGTGAGCTGATCGGAGGAAAGGCACACACCCCCTCCCTCCACATAGGCAGAGAAACAAAGGAACTTGCAGAGCTGTGCTGTGAATAGATCAGCTCTCTGCTTATCTGTCCCTAAGTCCCTTCCCCTGCTTTTATCTCCTGTGTTGGAGAACTTGTCCGAAGTTTAATGCTGATAACAGAGGAACGGAGCAGCAGAAAGACTCGGGACTTAGGGCTTTGGAGAGAGATAGGTGAACACTAGAGATATTTGTGCCCAGGTCTGATTTCATGAATGGGGTTTACATCCACTAAGTATTTTCATCCACTCCATAGCATGAACCAGACTAAATCAGGTAAGTCTTAACACTCATGATCAGTATATAGGCTGTGCTGCTTACCCATTAACCACTTTACCACCGGAGGATTTTGCTGTCTTCCGTCCAGGCCACTTTTTGCGATTCGGCGCTGTGCGACTTTAACTGACAATTGCGCGGTCGTGCGACGCCGTACCCAAACGAAATTTACATCCTTTTTTTCCCACAAACAGAGCTTTCTTTTGGTGGTATTTGATCACCTGTGCGATTTTTACTTTTTGCGCTATAAACAAAAAAAGAGCGTTTATTTTGAAAAAATAACAATATTTTTAACATTTTTTTATATGAAATTCCCCCCAAAAAAGATGTAAAAACCAATTTTTTAAAAAAATTTTGGCCAATTTGTTTTCTGCTACCTATGTTTGGTAAAAAAAAATCGCAATAAGCGTATTTTGATTGGTTTGTGCAAAAGTTATTGCGTTTACTAACAAAGGGAAAGATTTCTGTCATTTTTGGTGTTTTTTTTTTTAACGCGTAATGGCGGCGATCTGCGATTTTTTTTGTGGGACTGCGACATTGCGGCGGACAGATCGGACCCTTGACTGACATTTTTGACACTCTTGGGGTTACCAGTGACATTACTGCAGTAATCAGTGCTATATATATGCACTGTTACTGTAAAAATGACACTGGCAGGGAAGGGGTTAATTTTATTGGAGAGGGAGGGGTTAATGTATGCCTGGTGCTTACTGACGTGTAGGGGGGGAGGTGACTGAGTGAGTCATGGACAGATCGGATGTCCAGCTATGCTGAACAGTCCGATCTGTCACTCCCTGTCACTATGGAGATCCGCCTGCTTGTGTTTACACAGGCGGGCGGATCTCCACACTAGATCCCCGGCGATCGGGGCAGAGCAGCGGCGATCGCCGCTGCTCCTCCCCTGGCCCGACTCCAGCTGTGAATGAAAACAGCGGGAGCGAGCCTCCGGTGGCGCGCAAGCGCCGCCCAGAAGGGGGAGTGTCTGACGACGTTAATACTACGTCGTCAGACGATAACGAACCACTTTGCCGCAGTACTATTACCGTACTCGGTCGGCAAGTGGTTAAAAGGTAGTTGATAAAAGTGTTAACGTAGCAATAATCTCCCCACATTTTTTAGTTTGACACATTGAGGACAATAAAATAACATAAAATAAAATAATTTGTTAAAGTTCTTACCCCAGCACTTGCACTTAACAACTTTTAATTCTGATTACCCCTGCTTTACAGTGCAGCTTCCCTGAACTTCCAGTCTTCACAAAAAAAGAGTGGACAGTGTGGTCTGCAGTCAGTCAGTCTCTTAGCTTAGAGATAGGAAGGGGAGGAGGAGAAAGGGGCAGGGGAATGCCTTGCAATCCTAGGCTATGATGCTGTGTGTTTCTATTGATTCACACAGTGTAGAGAGACACATTTCTAGTCTCTGTATGCACGCGTGGCTCCAAAGGATGCTGCAGGAGAAAGGAGCCACCTGAAACAGAATACCTGCAGCAGCATTTATGAGCTTAGACTGGAACATAGGCAAGCATTAAAAGATAAAGCAGCTGCATACTCAGTAAGTGATTAAAATGGCTGTTGGAACTTCTTAAAAAATAAAAAACATAACATTTAATATCACTTCAATTTTCTTGCAGTTATTGTGACTTCACCTTGTTTTAACCACTTCTGGACCAGAAGGTTTTACCCTCTTAATGACAGGGCCATTGTTTGCGATTCAGCACTGCGTTACTTTAACTGACAATTGGGGGTCGTGCGATGCTGTACCCAAATAAAATTGATGTCTTTTTTCCCCATAAATAGAGCTTTCTTTTGGTGGTATTTGATCACCTCTGCGATTTTTATTTTTTGCGCTATAAACAAAAAAAGCAACAATTCTGAAAAAAAAAAAACAATATTTTTCACTTTCTGCTATTTAACATTCCCAATAAAAAATGTAAAAATCTAAGCTTTTCGTAATTTTAGGCCAATTTGTATTCTGCTACATATTTTTGGTAAAAAAAAAAATCCAAATACAGGCGGTCTCCGGGTTACAAACATCCGACTTACAAACGACTCCTACTGACAAACGGAGGGAGACAACAGGAAGTGAGGAGAAATCTCCCCCTAGGAAGGGAAATTCACTCCTGTAAGAGTTCTCATAGGAAGAAGGTGTCTCCACTGAAGCTAAATTATCACTAATTCTTGTTTCCACAACAACCCAAAATTTTCAAAATCCAATTGTCATAGGGACAGAAAGTGAGGTGAAATCTTCTGAACAGGGGTACAGACAGCAAAACAAATGGTACAGGGGTGTTAACCCTTCCCTATGCTATCCAAAAAATGTAAAAAATATTCTTTTGGCTGGAGCTAAACTTAAAATATGTACCTGTTCCGACTTACATACATATTCGACTTAAGAACAAACCTACAGACCCTCTCTTGTTTGTAACCTGGGGACTGCCTGTAAGCGTATTTTGATTGATTTGCACAAAAGTTATCGCGTCTACAAACTAGGGGAAAGATTTCTGTCATTTTTATTATTTTTTATTTTTTTACTAGTAATGGCAGCATTCTGTGATTTTTAGCGGGACTGCGACATTGCGGCGGACAGATCGAACCCCTAACTGTCATTTTTGACACTTTTGGGGGGACCAGTGACATTACTACAGTAATCAGTGCTAAAAATATGCACTGTTACTATAAGAATGGCAGTGGCAGGGAAGAGCTTAACCCAGGGGTGATCAAAGGGTTAAGTGTGAGCCTAGAGGGTGCTGTGAGGGGGATGGGCTTGTAGAATCAGCAAAGAGACCTGTGATCCTAAATAGGAGGAACACAGGCGCTCTGTGTTCATTCCAGAGAGAACAACGGTTTTGCTGTGTTTACAACAGCAGACCGTCATTCTCTCTCCACGGGGAGCGATTGCGGGTGTCTGGCGGCAGTCGCGGCCGCAGGCTTCGTGGATCAGCTTTCCTGTGGCCTAATGGGGGCATGCGCACGCCCCCAGGAGCGCTCCCGCGAGCCAACGTACCTCTACATCGGTTTGCGCAACTAAGCCAGCCTGCCGCAGTATATCTGCGGTGGCGGTCAGCAAGTGGTTAAAAGTGGTTCCAATCAGACCAGAGCTCCTCTTTAACCACTTTACCACCGGAGGATTTTCCTGCTTTACGTCCAGGCCACTTTTTGCGATTCGGCACTGTGAGGCTTTAACTGACAATTGCGCGGTCATGCAACACCGTACTGAAACTAAATTTACGCCCTTTTTGTCCCACAAACAGAGCTTTCTTTTGGTGGTATTTGATCACCTCTGCGCTTTTTATTTTTTGCGATATTAATAAAAAAAAGCGACAATTTTGAAAAAATAACAATATTTTTCTACTTTGACAGTTAAAAAATATCCAATATATTCAATTTTTGTCATATATTTAGGCCAAAATGTATTTAGCTACAAGTCGTTGACAAAAAAATTCTCAATGAGAGTATTTTTAACCGCTTTAAAACCAGAAGATTTTACCCCATTCCTGACCAGGCCATATTTTGTGATTCGGCACTGCGTTACTTTAACGGACAATTGTGCGGTCGTGCGATGCTGTACCCAAATTAAATTTGTGTCCTTTTTTCCCCACAAATAGAGCTTTTTTTTGGTGGTATTTGATCAACTGTGCGATTTTTACTTTTTGCGCTATAAGCAAAAAATAGCGACAATTTTGAAAAAATAACAATATTTTTCACATTTTTTATATGAAATTCCCCAAAAAAGAATGTAAAAATAATTTTTTTTTTTAATATTTTAGGCCAATTTGTTTTCTGCTACATATTTTTGGTAAAAAAAATTGTAATAAGCGTATTTTGATTGCTTTGCGCAAAAGTTATCGCAGCTACTAACTACAGGAAATTTATGTCATTTTTTTTTTAACTAGTAATGGCGGCGATCTGGCGGCGATCTGCGTTTTTTTTTTGCGGGACTGCGACATTGCGGCGGACAGATCGGACCCTTGACTGACATTTTTGACACTTTTCGGGGTACCAGTGACATTACTACAGTAATCAGTGCTATATATATATATAGGCACTGTTACTGTAAAAATGACACTGGCAGGGAAGGGATTAACTTTTATTGGTGATCAAGGGGTTAATGTATGCCTGGTGCTTACTGATGTGTGTGGGGGGAGGGGACTGTGTGACACAGGCACAGATCGCAGGTTCAGCTATGCTGAATCCTGTAATCTGTCCCTGCCTGTCACATAGGAGATCCGCCCGCTTTGTTTATACAAGCGGGTGGATCTCCACACTCGATTCCCCGACGATCGGGGAAGAGCGGCGGTGATCACCGCCACTCCTCCCCTGGCCCGACTCCCGCTGTGACTGAATACAGCGGGAGCGAGCCTCCGGCGGCGCGCGTGCGCTGCCCACAAGGGGAGGAGTCCAGCGACGTAGGTCTACATCGCCGGACGATAGCGAACCACTTTGCCGCAGTACGGTCAACGTGAGCAGTCGGCAAGTGGTTAAACCAGCCTGAAGCATTCTTCAGTTTAAAAATCTGCCTGAAAATTTATTACAACAAAAGTCCTATGCTGAAGTCCTTTAAAAATACTAAAGAAGTGTTGATAGGCAAGCACTACATCTTACGGCCGTCAGACTGTCAGGCCGTCTCAGATTAACTCTGCTGTGCAATTTATCACAATTTCGGGAGCACAGAAAACTATTTTATAAACACAGAGAATTCAGCTAGCAGCAAAGATGATATTTGTGGCTAAAGCGGGAGAAGTTGTTGATGTGTCAAGTGCTGCCTTTGATGTAATCGTTGAATTATTGTTTCGGCCTGTTGCTGTGAAGCCTGTCATAACTTTCAAGATTTGAAGTAAAAATGGTTGATTGCTGGTGGAAGCCCGCAAGGCCACAAATCTCAGTTTCAGTAGCAGCTCATTACACAGTTCCAAGAAGATGTGACCTGTTAATTATTAGGCATTGTAACATAGCATGCTTCTTAAAGCGGTAGTATACTCAAAAGAAAAAAAAAAAACCTTGCAAGACGTTTCTCCTGGGTTCGGCAGCTCTGGCGCTGTGAGTGGCCGGAGCCGCGATGACTCCGCCGGACTCCGCCGGACCTTCAGAGCGCATGCGCCGCTAGCATCAGCGGCTGCATGCAGTGCAAATATCTCCTAAACCGTGCAGGTTTAGGAGATATTAATTGTACCTACAGGAAAGCCTTATTATAGGCTTACCTGTAGGTAAAAGTCACAAAAATCGGTATACTACTGCTTTAACCACTTTAGCCCCGGAGGATTTTCCTGCTTAACGTCCAGGCCACTTTTTGCAACTTCGCAACTTTAACTGACAATTGCGCGGTCATGCAACGCCGTACCCAAACGAAATTTGCGTCCTTTTTTTCCCACAAACAGAGCTTTCTTTTGGTGGTATTTGATCACCTCTGCGCTTTTCATTTTTTGCGATATTAATAAAAAAAGAGCGAGAATTTCGCGAAAAAATCGACATTTTCTACTTTGACAGTTAAAAAATATCCAATATATTCAATTTTTGTCATATATTTAGGCCAAAATGTATTTAGCTACATGTCTTTGACAAAAAAATTCTCAATGAGCGTATTTTTAACCGCTTTAAGACCGGAAGATTTTACCCCATTCCTGACCAGGCTATATTTTGCGATTCGGCACTGCGTTACTTTAATGGACAATTGCGCGGTCATGCGACGTTGTACCCAAATTAAATTTAATGTCCTTTTTTTTCCCCACAAATAGAGCTTTCTTTTGATGGTATTTGAAAAATTGTTAAAAAAAGAGTGACAATTTAAAAAAAAACAACATTTTTTTTACATTCTGATATATAACATTCCCCAAAAAAATGTGTAAATCAAAATTTTTTAACATTTTAGGCCAATTTGTTTTCTGCTACATATTTTTGGTAAAAAAAATCACAATAAGCGTATTTTGATTGGTTTGCGCAAAAGTTATTGCGTTTACTAACTACGGGAAAGATTTGTCATTTTTATTGTTTATTGTTTTTTTACTAGTAATGGCGGCGATCTGCAATTTTTTTTTGCGGGACTGCGACATTGCGGCGCACAGATCGGACCCCTAACTGAAATTTTTGACACTTTTGGGGGTACCAGTGACATTACTACAGTAATCAGTGCTATAAATATGCACTGTTACTGTAATAATGACACTGGCAGGGAAGGGGTTAACACTGTTGGTGATCAAGGGGTTAAATGTATGCCTCATGCTTACTGACGTGTGTGGGGGGAGGGGGTTGTGTGACAGAGCTATGCTGAATCCTGTAATCTGTCACTGTCTGTCACAGAGGAGATCCACCCGCTTTGTTTACACAAGCGGGCGGATTTCCTCACTTGATCCCCGACGATCGGGGAAGAGCGGCGGTAATCACCGCCTCTCCTCCCTTGGCCTGACTCCCGCTGTGTCTGAATACAGTGGGAGCGAGCCTCCAGCGGCGCGCGCGAGCCGTCGAGAGAGGAGAGAATCTGGTGACGTAGGTTCCAAAATAGATTCAATTCATTATTTTCATCAAAATTCTACAAACAATACTCTATAGCAGTGACGGCGAACCTTGGCACCCCAGATGTTTTGAAACCACATTTCCCATGATGCTTATGCACTCTGCAGTGTAGTTGAGCATCATGGGAAATGTAGTTCCAAAACATCTGGGGTGCCAAGGTTCGCCATCATTGCCCTATAGCAGGGGTGTAGATAAGGGGGGGGGGGGGGGTCATGGGGGTCCAAATCCCCCCCCCCCCCAAGCATCAGTCGATTTCACAGCAGCTAGGCTAGTGTAGCCTATCAGCTGCGGGAGCCGCACTGCCACAGGCAGGGCCTGGCTGACATTGAAGCCATGCTTACTATTTGCTTCACTAACAGATGTGCCTGCTGGGGGCGCTGTATATACTGTATATATACACACACCACAATTTGTCACAGCGTGGCAGGCGTACTAATTATTGTTCCCTGGGTACTCAAGGCTCAAGCCCCCCCCACAGGAAAAAAAAATTCTATGGCCCTGCCCTATAGTGACAACATAAAATAATTTCATTTGAAATCTTTGAAAATGTAATAAAAATAAAAAACAAAAAAATCCCTTGCACATACAGTAAGTATTCACAGCCTTATCCATGACACTCAAATATGAGCTCAGGTCAGTGGCGTCGGCAGGGGGGGGCTGACCAGGGCTATAGCCCCGAGTGTTCCCCTGTAAAGCCCCGGGTCTTGTATTGCTACTTTAGAATGATCAGCCCCGAGTCCCAAGACCTGGAGCTGGCTAGAAACTCAGGCTACATACCTCAGCACTGTGCAAAAATCTATCCAGTGATTGGTGGGAAGCCAGGCAGCTGCAAGGAGAGAGAGTAGAGCTGTCAAATTGTAGCTCTGATGTCGGGGATGGGCGGGACTGATATGCGGACCCGCCCCCTTTGTCAGACAGCCCATGCCATGCACAGACAAACAGCAGAGGTTACATTGCTGGGGAGGAAGGTGGCAGGGGGTGGGACTGATTGTAACTGCTGTATGTGGACACTCAGCAGTGTATAAGTCAGGTTTATTATACACGCTGTGGGTACACATACAGCAGTTACAATCAGTCCCACCCCCTGCCACCTTCCTCCCCAGCCAGCAGGGATGGGAGGAGAGGTGGGCAGTGAAGAGACACCTTGGACGGTGTCTTAAAGAGGAAGTAGAGTCAAAAAAAAAAATCAGAGAAAAAAAAAGCCCTGTAAAGAGAAAGGCATAATGAGCTAGTATGCATCGCATACTAGCTCATTATGTAGTACTTACCTTAAAACGAAGCCCCCGCCGTGCCGCCACCTCAGCGACAGGACGGTGACATGTCCTGCCGTCCCGCTTCCAGGTTCGCGTCCTCCGGCCATCTGATTGGCCGGAGGCGCGATTACATCACTCCCGCGCATGCGCGCGGGAGCCGCCGTTCACGGCACTGAGCTCTTAAGGAACGGCACGGGTGGCCGTTCCCTCAGAGCGCCTGCGCCGATGACGTCATCGGCAGTTTGCGCTGTAAATATCTCCTAAACGGTGCAAGTTTGGGAGATATTTATAGCACCTATAGGTAAAAGTTATACAAGAGGGTTTACAACCTCTTTAATATGTAGAGAGGGGGAGGGCACATTGGGAGCTTCCACAGTTCTCTGCCTCAATGACACAGGAGTGATTCTCCCTCATTCAGGGCACTAACGATCCTCACTCTGCCTTATCTCTCTCTCTCTTATCTGTGTAGTTATAATGTGTGTCCTGCAGCCTGTGCTGAGTGCACACCAAGAAATGCTCTCCTTGCTGATCTCCCAGGATTTGCAGTAATGATCACAGAGAACCGATCTTTTAGGAGCAGCAGACAGTGACAAAAGCAGCTGAAAGATCTTCTCTGTGATCACTGCAAAGCCTAAGATAGGGCGGAGACATCCTGAACATCTCCATGCTCCCCTCTAGTTATTGGATGCTGGGTCTGTCTGGTCCTAATATCAAATGACATCATCAGTTTGCCCCCCCCCCCCCCAGCTCCCAGAGGAGGACAGAACTTTCCCTAGTACACACTTGTGCTCCTCCTCCAATCTGTGACACTACAGCCATGCTGCTTAAGGTAGTCAGTGTGAGGGGGGGGGGGGTGTCAGTGTATGGGGTGTCTGTGTAGGAGGGGTCAGTGGGGGGGGGGGTGTCAGTGTATGGGGTGTCTGTGTAGGAGGGGTCAGTGGGGGGGGGGGTGTCAGTGTATGGGGTGTCTGTGTAGGGGGTGTCAGTGTAGGTGTCAGTGTAGGGGTGTCAGTGTTGGTGTCAGTGTAGGTGTCAGTGTTGGTGTCAGTGTAGGTGTCAGTGTTGGTGTCAGTGTAGGTGTCAGTGTTGGTGTCAGTGTAGGTGTCAGTGTAGCAGGGTCAGTGTAGCGGGGTCAGTGTAGCGGGGTCAGTGTAGGGGTGTCAGTGTAGGAGGGGTCAGTGTAGGGGTCAGTGTTGGTGTCAGTGTAGGTGTCAGTGTAGCAGGGTCAGTGTAGCGGGGTCAGTGTAGCGGGGTCAGTGTAGGGGTGTCAGTGTAGGAGGGGTCAGTGTAGGGGTCAGTGTTGGTGTCAGTGTAGGGGTGTCAGTTTTGGTGTCAGTGTAGCGGGATCAGTGTAAGTGTCAGTGTATGGGGTGTCTGTGTAGGTGTCAGTGTATGGGGTGTCTGTGTAGGTGTCTGTGTTGGTGTCAGTGTAGGGGACTCAGTGTTGGTGTCAATGTGGGGGGGTCAGTGTAGGTGTCGGGGGGGGGGCAGTGTAGGTGTCAGTTTCCTCTCCTCCTGACCCCCTGTTTTCTCCTCCTCCTGACCCCCTGTTCTCCTCTCCTCCTGACCCCCTGTTTTCCTCTCCTCTCCTCCTGACCCCCTGTTTTCTCCTCCTCCTGACTCCCTGTTTTCCTCTCCTCTCCTCCTGACCCCCTGTTCTCCTCTCCTCCTGAACCCCTGTTCTCCTCTCCTCTCCTCCTGACCCCCTGTTCTCTCCTCCTGACCACCTGTTCTCCTCTCCTCCTGACCCCATGTTCTCCTCTCCTCCTGACCCCCTGTTCTCCTCTCCTCTTCTCACCCCCTGTTCTACTCGCCTCTCCTCTCCTCTCCTCTGTTCTCTCCTCTCCTCCTGACCCTCTGTTCTCCTCTCCTCTGTTCTCTCCTCTCCTCTGTTCTCCTCTCCTCTCCTCCTGACCCCCTATTCTCCTCTCCTCCTGACCCCCTGTTTTCCTCTCCTCTCCTCCTGACCCCCTGTTTTCCTCTCCTCTCCTCCTGACCCCCTGTTCTCCTCTCCTCTCCTCCTGACCCCCTGTTCTCCTCTCCTCCTGACCCCCTGTTCTCCTCTCCTCCTGACCCCTATTCTCCTCTCCTCCTGACCCCCTGTTCTCCTCTCCTCTTCTCCTGACCCCCTGTTCTCCTCTCCTCCTGACCCCTATTCTCTTCTCCTCCTGACCCCCTGTTCTCCTCTTCTCCTGACCCCCTGTTCTCCTCTCCTCCTGACCCCCTGTTCTCCTCTCCTCCTGAACCCCTGTTCTCCTCTCCTCCTGAACCCCTGTTCTCCTCTCCTCCTGAACCCCTGTTCTCCTCTCCTCTCCTCCTGACCCCCTGTTCTCTCCTCCTGACCACCTGTTCTCCTCTCCTCCTGACCCCATGTTCTCCTCTCCTCCTGACCCCCTGTTCTCCTCTCCTCCTCACCCCCTGTTCTCCTCTCCTCTTCTCACCCCCTGTTCTACTCTCCTCTTCTCACCCCCTGTTCTACTCTCCTCTCCTCTCCCCTGTTCTCCTCTCCTCTCCTCCTGACCCCCTATTCTCCTCTCCTCCTGACCCCCTGTTTTCCTCTCCTCTCCTCCTGACCCCCTGTTCTCCTCTCCTCCTGACCCCCTGTTCTCCTCTCCTCCTGACCCCCTGTTCTCCTCTCCTCCTGACCCCTATTCTCCTCTCCTCCTGACCCCCTGTTCTCCTCTCCTCTTCTCCTGACCCCCTGTTCTCCTCTCCTCCTGACCCCCTGTTCTCCTCTTCTCCTGACCCCCTGTTCTCCTCTCCTCCTGACCCCCTGTTCTCCTCTCCTCCTCACCCCCTGTTCTCCTCTTCTCCTCACCCCCTGTTCTCCTCTCCTCTTCTCACCCCCTGTTCTACTCTCCTCTCCTCTGTTCTCTCCTCTCCTCCTGACCCTCTGTTCTCCTCTCCTCTGTTCTCTCCTCTCCTCTGTTCTCCTCTCCTCCTGACCCCCTGTTCTCATCTCCTTTCCTGACTCCCTGTTCTCCTCTCCTCTCCGGACCCCCTGTTCTCCTCTCCTCTGTTCTCCTCTCCTCTCCTCTTGACCCCCTGTTCTCCTCTCCTCCTGACCCCCTGCTCTCCTCTGTTCTCTCCTCTGTTCTCTCCTCTCCTCTCGACCCTCTGTTCTCTCCTCTCCTCCTGACCCCCTGTTCTCCTCTCCTCTCCTCCTGACCCCCTGTTCTCTCCTCCTCTCCTCCTGACCCCCTGTTCTCCTCTCCTCCTGACCCCCTGTTCTCCTCTCCTCCTGACCCCCTGTTCTCCTCTCCTCCTGACCCCCTGTTCTCCTCTCCTCCTGACCCCCTGTTCTCCTCTCCTCCTGGCCCCCTGTTCTCCTCTCCCCCTGGCCCCCTGTTCTCCTCTCCCCCTGACCCCCTGTTCTCCTCTCCTGGCCTCCTGACCCCCTGTTCTCCTCTCCCCCTGGCCCCCTGTTCTCCTCTCCCCCTGACCCCCTGTTCTCCTCTCCTGGCCTCCTGACCCCCTGTTCTCCTCTCCTCCTGACCCCCTGTTCTCCTCTTCTCTCCTCCTTACCCCCTGTTCACCTCTTCTCTCCTCCTGACCCCCTGTTCTCCTCTTCTCTCCTCTCCTATCCTGACCCCCTGTACTCCGCTCTATAGCACCCCATGTCTGACCCTTGACTGAGGGGGGGCATTGGGTGGAGTATGGGCAGTACTTTTTAAATATGGGAGGAGCTTGGGCAGGACTTTAAAATGTGGGAGGGCTTATCAAATTTACCTTTGGGCTGAAGCCCCTGGTCTTTTTCCCACCTAGCAACGCCCCTGGCTCAGGTGCATCCTATATCTACTGTTCATCCTTAGGATGTTTATACAACTTGATTGGATTTTTTTACCTGTGGTAAATTCAGTTGATTGGACAGGATTCGGAAAGGCACACACCTGTTTATATAAGGTCCTAAAGGTAACAGTGCATGTCAGAGCACAAACCAAGCCATGAAGTCCAAGTAATTGTCTGCAGACCTCCAAAACAGGATTGTATCGGGGCACAGATATGGAAAAGGGCACAGAAAAAAATTTGGAACCACCAGGACGCTTCTTAGAGCGGGACGCCCAGCCAAACTAAGCGATCAGGGGAGAAGGGCCTTAGTCAGGGAGGTGACTAAGAAATAGAAGGTCACTCTGACAGAGCTCCAGCATTTCTCTGTGGAGAGAGGAGAACCTTCATGAACAACAACCATCTCTGCAGCACTCCACCAATCAGGCCTGTATGGTAGAGAAGCCAGACGGAAGCCACTTCTCAGTAAAAGGCACATGGCAGCCCACCTGGAGTTTGCCAAATGGCACCTGAAGGATGCTCAGACCATGAGAAACAAAATTCTCTGGTCTGATGAAACAAAGATTTAATTATTTGGCCTGAATGGCAAGCATCATGTCTGGAGGAAACCAGGCACACTCATCACCTGGCCAATACCATCCCTACAGTGAAGCATGGTGGTGGCAGGATCATGCTGTGGGGGTGTTTTTTTAGCAGCAGGAACTGGGAGACTAGTCAGGAAACAGATCGAGGGAAAGTTGAATGTACAGAGACATCATTGATGAAAACCATCTCCAGAGCGCTCTGGATCTTATGCTGGGGCGAAGGTTTATCTTCTGTGACAGGAAGTCAGGTAAATCTGTGGATGTTGTCACAGACAGGAGATACATGTCTGCTTGGTTTAGATAATTCACCAATTACTATAGGGTGTCGGCTGCAGAGGTAGCCAGCAGGAAGGTTTAAGGAAGTTGAAAAACCTTCAGCTATTCAGAATGAGGAAATTAAGGCCTCTATAATTTGTCCAGAGGAAGTCTATTGATTGCTGCCTCCTGACGCTGTGTGAGTAGAGGAGGACAGTCAGATGGGTGCCTCCTGAAGCTGTGTGAGCATAGGAGAGGAATGCCTCCTGAAGCTGTGTGAGCATAGGAGAGGAATGCCTCCTGAAGCTGTGTGAGCATAGGAGAGGAATGCCTCCTGAAGGTGTGTGAGCATAGGAGAGGAATACCTCCTGAAGCGATGTGCGCTGAGGAGGGTAAAAAGACTGAAGACTTCTCAAGGTGAGGTCTTGGATTGTTTTCTATGTGAAGAGAAAAACAAAGGGATGTTTTCTATGTGAAGAGAAAAACAAATGGATGTTTTCTATGTGAAGAGAAAAGGGACATTTTCTGTGTGAAGAGAAAATAAATGGACTATTGATGGTCTGTTGTATGATCAGCCAATTCTGCTTAACAGTAGATTGGGGACAGACTCCTTAGGTAGGTTCCTGTGTGTGAAGGTAGCCGCCCACAGTGGCAAGGATTTATTTTGTGTTTTATTTTTATTTTTGATGTTTTTGATGCTTGCACTTGTGTGAAGAAAATTGCAAGAATAAACCAAACTGTTGTTTTCAACCACTTCTCGGCTATCTCCCTGTGTAACGAACCCCTCCAAGGGGTCATCCACACCCCCACCGAGCTAATCCCCTCACACTTCCAACAGGACAACAGCCCTAAGCACACAGCCAAGATAACAAAGCAGTAGCTATGGGACAACTGTGAATGGTCTTAAGTGGCCCAGCCAGAGCCCAGACTTGAACCTGATTGAACATCTCTGGAGAGATCTGCAAATGGCTGTGCATTTACGTTCCCCGCCCAACCTGGTTGGAGCTTGAGAGATCCTGCAAAGAAGAATGGGAGAAACTGCCCAAAAATAGGTGTGCCAAACTTGTAGCATCATACACAAAAAGACTTGAGGATGTAATTGGTGCCAAAGGCGCTTCAACAAAGTATTGCGCAAAGGCTTTGATCGTTTACAATCACTTTAAATATACAGCAGGCTATTTGTTGAAATAGCCCCACTTTTCTCCTCTTGGCCTCTACAGGTATTTCATACTTCTGGGTGTATTGAATGCTTACTTCTCTCACAGTGCTTACTCTCATCAGCTCGAACATCAAAAAAGAATGTTTGAGCCAGCGGGAGGAACAGCATCATTTTAAACAAATCACAAAACAGGGTGTGCTCACCAGCAAAGTGGCCCCAGACTCAAAAGGCAGTATTAACTACTTCCCGCAATTCAACGTAGCTCTACGTTGGATGCAAGAAGTGGCTGTAACAGGATGATGCCTGCAGCTAGAGGAATTATCCGGTATCATTTTTTAGAGCCGGAGGTAGGCTTTCAGGCGGTAATGGCTGATGCGGCTCAGGAGCCACTCGATCGTTACCCCAGGGAGCGGGAGGGGACGCCCCCCCTCCCGCCGCCTTCCACGGCTCTGCCCAGGTCTCCTGTCCCACCGGCCGCGTCCACCAGCTGGTTGGAGTCCCGATCAAAGCCGGATTCGGCTTTGATCGGGTCTCTGATGATGTGACCCTGAAGCGGCCTCCATGACCTCATGTCCGGGTTACTCAGCGGCTAAAGGTGCCAAATTTGAAAAGTGGCAGTATTAAAAAATAAAAGAGTGCAGTGGAGGGGTCCAGGGTCTTTTAGACCCCGATCCCTCCATAAAGAGTACCTATCACTACCTATTGCTGTCACAAGGGATGTTTACATTGCTTGTGACAGCAATAGAAGTGATCAGATTTTAAACCAGTGCTGAAATGAAAAAAAGAAATAAAATAAGTAGGAAAAAAAAAAATATTTAAGCGCCCCCGTTGCTGTGAGCTCGCGCATGAAAGAAAACGTATACGGAAGTCGTGCGCGCAAATTAAATCGCTGTTCAAACCACACATGTGAGGTATCGCTGCGATTCCCAGAGCAAGAGCAATGATTTAAAAAAAAGAGCTACTCTATAACTCTAAACTGGTAACCGTTAACATTTTTAAAGCATTGCCTATGGAGATTTTTATTGACCATAGTTTATCGCCATTCCGCAGGTGTGCGCAATTTTAAACCGTAACATGTTAGGTATATATTTACTCAGCATGACATCATCTTTCACAATATACAAAAAAAATGGGCTACCTTTACTGTTTAGTTTTTTTTTTAAATGCAGTGAAATGTACTTTTTCCAAAAAAATGGCGTTTGAAAGACTGCAGCGCAAATCCCGCGTGACAAAAAATATTGCAACGACCGCCATTTTATTCTCCAGAGTCTTTGCTATAAAATATATATCATTTTTGGGGGTTCTAAGTCATTTTCTTGCAAAAAATACTGATTTTAACTTGTAAACAACCTGTGTCAGAAATGGGCTTGGTCCGTAAGTGGTTAAAGCGATAGTAAACTCCACTGTGTGATTTTTTACCTACAGGTAGGCTTATAATAAAACTTACCTTTAGATAATATCAATATCTCCTAAAGTGTACCGTTTAGGAGAAATTCACTTATATGGTGGCTGGAGAAGTCATCGGCGCATGCGCTCTGAAGGAACAGCATACTCATGACATTCTTTCAGAGCTCTGTGCTGCGGCGGTGACTCCTTCCATTCAAGTGACTGAAGCCTGCGAATCTGGAAGGAAGACTGAGTGCAGATGGAAGCCCTGTCAGCATTAACAACGCTTTGCTGGAGGGCTTTGTTTCAAGATAAGTCTCTCCTAATGTGCTAGTATGCAATGCACACCAGCACAATATAATATTTTGTAGGAGGATTTTTTTTTTTTAATTCTACATTTTACTCCCGCTTTAACAAGGACAATACAACTCAGTCACTGGGTTATGCAGAATAAATATGAAAGGGCTGATTTACTAAAGGCAAATAGTCTATTTCATTTGCAACGGAAGTTGCAATTTGCAAGGGATTTTTGTTTCCCAGAGCTTGGTGATTATGGTGAAATTTCACGTTGAACAGCCTCATTTCCTTTTAGTAAATCATTCCCAAAGCTTTAATTCAGAAATGTCTTCAGTAGTCCACATCCCTGCAGCTCCACAAATGGTATACCAGGGAAATATTAAACACTGTAACAACAAAGAGAGACTGCCAAGGCACTAGAAAATGCAGGTAAGACATTTATAAAATCAATTAAATGAATTGCTCTCACAAAGAAAACATATTCACGCTTATTGAATGTTTTTGTTGCTATATTTGTTCGTATTTGATTCATTAAAAAAAATCTTCTGCACTTCCAGAATCCTCTTTGTCCAAGCTTGCCAGCACTCCAAGGTATTGTGCACACTGCTTACATCATACAATAAAATAAGTGTATTTCTATAACAACTGTGTACCTATGTTACATACAAGTACATACAAGCAGGGCTTTTTTTCAGCGGGAACGTGGGGGAACGCAGTTCCGGCACCTCCAGAACTGACTGTATGTAATAGGAAGGGGTACTGGGGTGTGCTGCAGGGTCTATTGATGCTTGTTGTGAGGTGATCTACTCTAACTGGAGGGGATATATTTTAGCAAGGGAGTCTATTGTTGCTGGTGGGGAATCTATTGTTGCTGGGGATGGGATCTATATTGCTCGGGGGGCAGTTTTTGCTGGGAGAGATCTACTGTTGAGGGAGGGGTCGATTGATGCTAGCTGTAGGGAGATCTGTTTTTGCTGCCGGAGTCTATTGTTCCTGGGGGGGGGGGGGATTTTGTGGTCCATTGTTAGGAGGATATACTGTTTCTGGCTGCAGGGGATCTATTTTACTACGTTTCTTGTTATCACTCCCAAATTATATACAAAATTACTTAGCACCACAAAATGATATTTGGTTCTGTATTGTCTAAAAGGGCAGTATTGGGAGGTGGGTAGGGGATGGAATGAAGGAATGGTGGTAGGGGGTGGAACCGAGGAATGGTGCTCGGAGGTGGGTAGGGGGTGGAACCAAGGAATGGTGCTCGGAGGTGGGACCAAGGAATGGTGCTCGGAGGTGGGTAGGGGGTGGAACCAAGGAATGGTGCTCGGAGGTGGGGAGTTCCTGCACCTATTGTCTGAGAAAAAAAGCCCTGCATACAAGTATCGGACTTTGTGCATATACAGTATATGATGTATGGGGGTTGTTAGCTCAGTGGTAATACTTCCTAGTGAGTTCAGTTCATAGCTCCCAACTGTCCCTGATTTGGAACAAATCCCCTCTGTCCCTCTTTCCTCCTCATTTATTTATTTATTCCGGTACTTATATAGCACCGTCAATTTACGCAGCACTTTACATATACATTGTACATTCACATCAGTCCCTAACCTCAAGGAGCTTCCAATCTAAGGTCCCTAACTGACATTCATACATACACACAGGGCTGGCGCTACCAGTAAGGCAAATTAGGCAGACGCCTAGGGTGCACTGCCGCCTAGGGGCACCCTTCCGTTGGTTTCCCTACTCAGTCCCCCTCTCCCGAGTCCTGCCGCCACCTGTGCTGTGCAGACACCCTGGACCATCACTAAGTGTAGGCGCTGCAGCACTGAGGAACAGACCTTATGTCACGGTCTCCCGAGTCCTGACAGTCTCCGGACAGTGACAGAACAGAGGCGGTCCGCGCCTTTGTGATCAGTGACAGACAGGTCAAAGTCTGTGACCTGTCTGCCTCTCTCTCTCAAAAACGCTCTGGTGCCAGTCCAGCTTTGGAAGTGGTGATCGTTCGATTCGTCCGTCCCTGGCTGGTCCCTCCCATCAGTGCCATCTCTCCCATGATGAGCTCTGCTCTGCCCTTCTCCCCTCCCCTCCCCAGCCGCAGAGCAGAGTCACGTGACTCCTCCCTTCATCCTCCAAAAAAAAAAGGTTCCTGCATGTTTTTGGTGCGGGTCCAGTGCGAATTGTGCCATACATAATGTATGGCTCAATTCGCACCACACTGAATTTGCATGTTATTTGTACAGGAATCCGGCGCGATTCCTGTACAAATGACATGTGATGTATTAGACCACATTAGGTGTTATTCAGACACCCCCGATTCCACAGTTCGCACTGCGTTCTGCGAACAGATTTGGGGGACTTATTAACTTTAAATTGACCCCCGCAGCGGTTCGCAGAGTGCAGTGTGAACTGCCTCCGATTCTGATGCGGTGCTGGAACCGCACAGGAATCGCTGTGGTTCCCGCACCCTATCAGTGTGAACCCAAGCTGCCACTATTAACCCTTCCAATTTTCTATTATCCTGACCAAACATGCTACGTGTGTCCCTATTACGTATATATGAAGGATTTCTGTTTAGTAGAGCTGCATGGTAACTGTGCTTCACTGCTCCCTCTCTATTAGTGCAATCAAATCTAACTATCAAAACCAACAGAGGCTTTAGAGACGGAGAGTCTGTTGCATTTTTCTCATGCAGATAACCTGTATAATAATACACTGTGCTTATATGTCAGTATTAAATGAGCACAAAGTGTTACAGGTGAAAGAATAGCTATATAATCTCACAGTGCCTCCTCCTTGTTCCTAGGGAAACTGCACTGTGGTGATTCACAGCTCTGTAGTTACGTACTGGTAGCCGCCAAGGTCATGGCAATACAGTACTCCTAAATATATGTATATATATATATATATATATATATATATATATATATATATATATATATATAGACACAATAAAAGAAGATAAAGACCTGTTTTGATCACTGGAATAATCTGCACGTCAAACTAGGCTTAGCTGCTTGCAAGAGAGTCCTTTTGTATTTGTGCAAAGAACATATAAGCCCCTGTCTAGGGTGACAAGACATCCGTGGGGCAGAAGCCTTAACATGTTTAATTATGTCCTCACACATGAGAATTTTTTAGTATACTAACTGCTGTCTCATAGGTATCTGTTATTTTGATGCTGGTTGTCTTGGGAAAAACACACGTACCATTGTATAGGAAGAAGACGTGAGTGTGGAGGTGGCATTTATTCTTCCTATACATCAGAGGTCTCCAAAATTTCCAATATGAGGGCCACATATTATATATATTACAAATATGGTTGGGTGGAAAAAAAAAAGGGAATTTTTGTAAAATCTTACCTGTAAAATTCCTTTCTCTGAGTCCTCCGACAGTCGCCGTCTCCTCTAAGTCATCACTGTTGGGTATTGTCTTCCCATCCGCAGGAATAGCTAGGCATATAGACTTAGTCCAAAGACAAAAGGCATTAGCATATACACACCCATGGGGGCTGTCCAATCTGGTCAATACCCCCCCTGCATCACCACTCCCAACTCAGTTTGGTAGCATAGCAGTAGGTAATAAGAACCCCAAAAGAGGGGCGGGGGCGGGGACTGTCGGAGGACTCAGAGAAAGGAATTTTACAGGTAAGATTTTACAAAAATTCCGTTTTCTCTTACGTCCTCCGACAGTCGCCGCCTCCTCTAAGTCATCACTGTTGGGATGTCCCAAAGCAGTATAGACATGAGGGGTGGGAGACGCAACCGTAGAAAAGGCAACGCAGTACCCACATCAGAGAAAGGAATCTTACATGCACCGTAAGAGAACCAACTGGGCAACAGAAAAAAACAATGCTCAACAGGAGCAACAGCCCAGGAAAGCAAATGCCAACAGCCAGGGACCCAGAAAAAAATTCAAGGGTCCATCATGGCACTGCCGCACTGAGAACTTTGCGGCGAAAAGAAGCATCAGCTGATGCCAGAACATCTACTTTGTAGAATTTGGAAAAGGTGTGCACCGACGACCAAGTCGCAGCCTTGCACACCTGGGCCACCGAGGCCCGATGCCAATAGGCCCAGGATGCACTCAAAGACCTGGTAGAGTGCGCCTTAACAGGGAAGGGCGGAACCCGTTCCTTCAAGGCATAAGCCTGCTCAATGGTCTGTCGGATCCATTTGGCAATAGTCACTGCGGACGCAGCCATGCCCTTCCGAGATCCCTCAGGAAGGACAAACAGGGAATCCATCTTCCGAAAGGATTCCGTAGACGACAGGTAAACCCTGATCGCCCTGACAACATCCAAGGAATGTAAGGCAATCTCCTTCGGATGTTTAGGCTTTGTACAAAGCCAAGGCAGGACAATGTCCTCATTAAGGTGGAACTCAGAGATCACCTTGGGAAGGAAGGATGGGGGTGGTCGCAAAACCACCTTATCCTTGTGAATTATCAAGTAAGGGGAGCGGCAAGACAACGCCCCCACCTCCGACACTCTACGAGCCGAAGTGATCGCCACTAGAAAAGCAACCTTTTTCGACAGCAGAGGCAACAATATCTCCCTGATGTTTTCAAAGGGAGCACGCTGTAACACGGACAGAACCAAGTTCAAGTCCCATGGAGGTAAGGGCTCGTTCCTGGGAGGAGCTAAATGTCGCACACCTTGAATGAAGGTGCGCACCAAGGAATGAGATGCCACAGGGCGTTGGAAAAGGACAGCCAGTGCAGACACCTGGCCCTTTATCGTAGCCAGTGCCAGGCGCTGATCCACTCCAGACTGGAGGAAAGCCAAGATTCTCGACACCGAGTAAGAACGAGGGGAGAACCCCCTGGACTCACACCAGGCGAAATAGGCTTTCCAGGTACGGTAATAGATCTTACCAGAGGAGGATTTCCTAGCCTTGACCAGGGTAGGGATAACCTCAGGGGAGAGACCCTTGTCCTTCAAGACATGGGTCTCAACAGCCAGGCCGTTAAAGCCAGCGACTGTAAAGTAGGATGGAAGATCGGGCCTTGAGACAGGAGATCTTCCCGCAGAGGCAGACGCCACGGAGGCGCCACTGCCAGATGAACAACGTCGGCGTACCAGGACCGGCGAGGCCACTCCGGCGCCACCAGAATCACCGGGTGCGGTTCCGAGACCAATCTGCGAAGGAACCGGGATAGTAACTGAATCGGAGGAAAGGCGTACATCAGACGATACTGATGCCAAGGGGCCACCAACGCATCCGAGGCGTCCGCCAATGGATCGTGCGTTCTTGCCACAAACCTTTCCACCTTTTGATTTAGCCGGGATGCGAACAGATCCACGTCTGGGGATCCCCACCTCGCACACAACATCTGAAAGACCTCCGGGTGTAGGGACCATTCCCCCTGGTCCAGGGTCTGGCGGCTCAGATAGTCGGCCTGCCAATTTTCCACACCCGGAATGTGAACTGCTGAGATCGCCGGGACATGAGTCTCGGCCCAAGACAGAATGTCGGTCACCTCCCGGGCCGCTCGAGCACTCCTGGTGCCCCCCTGGTGGTTGATATAAGCCACCGTGGTAGCATTGTCCGTCTGTACGTGAACAGGCAGGCTCCGGAGACGGTCCGACCACTGGAAGAGACAGAGTTTGATCGCTCGTAATTCCAGCACATTTATCGGGAGGGAGGACTCCTCCTCCGACCAAATGCCCTGGGCAGACAGGTTGCCCAGGACTCCACCCCAGCCAGACAGGCTGGCGCCCGTGGTAACCACCGTCCACACCAACGGACGGAAGGACTTGCCTTCCGCCACCGACAGGGACTGGATCCACCACAGAAGAGCCAATCTGGTCTGGCGACTCAAGGAGACATCCAGATCCAAGGACTGAGGTAGTCTGTCCCACCTGGCCAGGATCTCCATCTGGAGAGCCCGCGTGTGGAACTGGGCAAAGGGAATCGCCTCGAAGGCCGACACCATCAACCCCAGGCCCCGCATACAGGTCCTGAGTGATGAGGACGGATTGTCCCTGAGGGACCTGATCTCGTCCCGCAAAGTTCGGAGCTTGTCCTCCGGCAAGAACACCTTTGCCTGAGCAGAGTCCAGAACCATTCCCAGATAGGGAAGGCGAAGCGATGGAGACAACGCCGATTTTTGAACGTTGATGGTCCATCCGAACTCCTGGAGCGTCTGTACCGTGATGGACAGATCGCGCACAAGGTCCTGGCTGGCACGTGATCTCAGAAGCAGATCGTCCAGGTACTCCAGGACTGCAATGCCCCGGGCCCGCAGCAGGCCCAGAACCAGCGCCACACCTTGGTAAACACCCTTGGTGCCAAAGCGAGACCGAAAGGTAACGCCACAAACTGGTAGTGGTCCTCTGCGATAGCAAACCGAAGGTACCGCTGATGACCCTCGAAAATAGGGATGTCCAGGTACGCATCCTTCAGATCTATCGAAGCCAGGAATTCTCCTGGACTCAAGGAGGCCACTACCGAACGGAGAGACTCCATTCGAAACTTCCGAACACGCACGAAGCGGTTCAGTGCTTTTAGGTCCAGAATAGGACGCACTTCGCCCTCCTTCCTGGGCACAGTGAACAGATTCGAATAAAACCCCCGAAACCTGTCCCGATGAGGCACCGGGACAATCACTCCCTGAGCAAGCAGGTCCTACACCGCTTGATGCAAGTCCTGCAGACGCCCCGGAAGCAGATGAAGATTGGAGGGAAAGAATCTGTCCGCCGGCCGGGAAAGGAATTCGATCTTGTAACCTGATCGAACGATTTCCTGAACCCACCTGTCCGATATCCGGAGCATCCAAGGTTGGAGGAAACCGCGCAAACGTCCCCCCACCCCTGAAACGGGTGAGGGCGCCCCTTCAGGCAGAGGCTGATTGTCCCGCCGAGGCGGCATTGCCGGCCTTCTGCTTACCCGCCCAGGGCTTCTTCTGGTTGACCTGAGCCTTGAAGGGCTTGCCCTTGGATTGGTTCCGAAAGGCACGAAAGGACCCAATGTGCTTGCCTCGGAAAGACTTGTTCTTCGGGTTCTGGGGCAGCATAGTGCTCTTGCCCCCCGTGACGCCTTTCACCAAGGTGTCCAATGCCTCGCCAAAAAGGCGAGAGCCAGCATAGGGGAAATCAGCAACAGTTTTCCTCGAGGACTCTTCAGCCATATCATACCGGTTAAGAACCGCGACACTAGAGAGGCGAGCCACCAAGGGAGCCTCATTTAAGGCTGCATCACACAAGTACATGACTCCTTGGTGGATCTGATCCACCATTTCCAGCCGGCAGGCGGCACGTCATCAGACACGAGATTGCTCCTAAGCATCTTAGTCCAATCAGCCACCACCTGAGCCACCAGAACGGACGCGAAAACGGGTTTGAGCAACGAACCCGCCACCGTATAGGAATGGCGAGCAAGAGACTCCAACCGCCAGTCCGTGGGATCCCGGAAAACCGGGGTATCCTCAGTAGGAACCAAGGTAGCCTTGTTCAACACGGCCACAGTGTGATCCACCTGTGGAGGCACACACCATCGTGATTCCGTAGCCGGCGCAAAAGGATAAAGCAATTTGAACCGACTAGGCACCAGGAATGGACGTTTCAACGTGCGCCACATTTCATTAACAGTGTAATGGAATTCCGCTGGGCAGGGAAAAACCTGCGCAGACTTGCGGGTCCTGTGCGTCCCAAATGAGGACACAACGCCCGGAGGACAGGGCTCATCCTCTAAATGCAAGGTTTCTTTAACAGAAACAATTAACTCATCCATGGTTCCCCGTTCTTTAGGTGACCCTGGGGAGGATGTATCAACACCCTTCATTTCAGCCTCCCCCCTCAGACCCCGGGGGGTCCAAGGATGAGCGGGACCCTGAAAAGGGCACGCTCCCAGCAGCAGCAGCCATATCCCCATCTGAATCAGAAGAGAGAGACAACCTGGGCCTCTTTCTCGCAGCCCATTCAGACATCAGCATTTCCATATTTGCCACCAAAGTCGCTACTACAGCAGCCAGATCGGGTCGCAGCGGAGCCACAGGAGAACTAAAGCTGGAGGAAACTTGCTTTCCTGAGAATCCATGGCTCAAGTTATCAGAACAAACTACAGTGCAAAAACGGTGCACTGTCCCCTTTAAGAACGCTGCAGTGTGCGAGCCCACCGCTACTGCTACAGTGATGAAAGACCCCCAAAGGAGAATAGAAACTGAGCCAGAAGCGATATACAGAGAGAAATTGATAGTGATAACCTGCAGAGCCTGCAGAGCGTTGCTACCAGTGTCCTTGCTGCTGATGGAAAGGAAGTGCTGCTGGAGAGGGCTGGACTATATGCCAGACCCTGGGAAAATGGCTGCCCCATAGGGATGCATTGGAGGCTACGCCAAAATGGCCGCCGACATGCGGCCGGACCGATCGTTCCACCGCCCACAAAATGGCGGTGGATGGCGCCAAAATGACATGCAGGATCACCCCAGAGGAGCTACACATGTGTGCCCACAGCAAAGATGGCGGACCGCGCGAAAATGCACCGCTGCGGTTGCCGCACAAACATAAATGTCTGCACCCCCAACAATGCACCTAGGTGACACAGGGACAGGGACCCACAGGCAACATACAGATCCGCACAAGCGATCCCCGCAGGGATCGCACAGGGAGTCACACAGGCACAGACACGGGGAACACACAGCAACACAGACTGCCACCCCAGACAGAGGCCCCACACAGAAGCTGCTGCTGAGTCATCCAGCCTACCTGAATCACTCATCCAACCCAGATTAACACACAGGTTTGGCTACCAGTCAAGGCTGACAATTTACCTACACTAGCACAAAACATCCTACTTTAGCAATGCTAGGGGGTGCTACACGCATGCATACCTGCAATGGTGACTCACCTTGCTAGCTGGATACTTGGGGAATACTCCAGAAGCAATCTGGGAGGGGTCTAGGAGGAGCTAGCTGGAGTGTTCTGACCAATCCCCAACAGATGGGTTGGCAGGGAGCAGGCCTCCTCAAATACTAAGGGTCAGCCAAGCAGGGGCAGCGTGAGTTTGGGTGGAAGAAGCGATGGAGTTTTATGCTGTCGTAGGCCTTTGAGTGTAGCCCCCTAGTTGGGGTGCGGAAGGGCGGAAGAGACCCCTTCTCATGACACAAGGAGGGATCCTGACCAGGAGGAACAGGAGCAAGGAGAGGGCAGCAGGAAGACACTGTCGGGCGAATCTCCAGGGAGGAAGACAGCCAAGAGGGCTGCTGAATATTACAGTCAGAGGACTGAGAGCCATGCCTGAAGGAACTTGGTGCAAGCAGTCTGGGATGGATGCAGAGTCCGTCTATGAGGACTATGGAGAAGTAGCCAGGAGGACTAGTGAAAGGGGAAGCTACAGCCAGGCAGGCTGGCAGTGCCTGAAGAGGTGGTACTGGGAGTAGTAGCCACAGGAAAAGGACAGCTAGCACCGAAGACCCCTATTTGTGCTCCACTACTAAAGGGGCCCTCAGTCCATGCCTGCAAAGAGCATTCACAAGGATCCAACTGAGATTTTGTTGGATCAGTCAGTGCTAAGTGGTCCTGGGAGTTGTAGTTGTACAGGCAAGTCTGTGCTGGAAGTAGACGAGAAGTGTGTATATATACTGTCTGTATATAGTTGAGTCCCTGAAGATTTCTTACTAATCAAGTGGGCATCCCATAACCATACCTCCCAAGTTTTGAACTTCGCAATGAGGGACACTAAATGAGGAATACAACCTGCGGCGCGTGTAGCGCGCCGCAGCAAATTGTGGGTGTGGCCAATTGCGTAGCAGTGGGAGGGGCTTAATGGATAGGGTAAACAAAACCGAGACTTCCTAGTACTCATAAAATAAGCTTTGATTGCTCAGCCTACCTTAAAGAAGAACTTCATTAAAATAGTCAGAGACTGCATAGCAACCAGCAACTATTGGGACAATGAAGACTTTGGTGAGAAGTATATAATGTACAGTATTGTGTATATAGTGCAGGAGAGTGAAATGTACAAAATGCAGGAGACAGGAGTATGTAATGTATAGAATGCAGGAGACAGGAGTATGTAATGTGCAGAATGCAGGAGACAGAAGTATGTAATGTATAGAATGCAGGAGACAGGAGTATGTAATGTACAGAATGCAGGAGACAGGAGTATGTAATGTGCAGAATGCAGGAGACAGGAGTATGTAATGTATAGAATGCAGGAGACAGGAGTATGTAATGTATAGAATGCAGGAGACAGGAGTATGTAATGTGCAGAATGCAGGAGACAGGAGTATGTAATGTACAGAATGCAGGAGACAGGAGTATGTAATGTATAGAATGCAGGAGACAGGAGTATGTAATGTACAGAATGCAGGAGACAGGAGTATGTAATGTGCAGGATGCAGGAGACAGGAGTATGTAATGTATAGAATGCAGGAGACAGGAGTATGTAATGTATAGAATGCAGGAAACAGGAGTATGTAATGTGCAGAATGCAGGAGACAGGAGTATGTAATGTATAGAATGCAGGAGACAGGAGTATGTAATGTGCAGAATGCAGGAGACAGGAGTATATAATGTGCAGAATGCAGGAGACAGGAGTATGTAATGTACAGAATGCAGGAGACAGGAGTATGTAATGTACAGAATGCAGGAGACAGGAGTATGTAATGTATAGAATGCAGGAGACAGGAGTATGTAATGTACAGAATGCAGGAGACAGGAGTATGTAATGTACAGAATGCAGGAGACAGGAGTATGTAATGTATAGAATGCAGGAGACAGGAGTATGTAATGTATAGAATGCAGGAGATAGGAGTATGTAATGTATAGAATGCAGGAAACAGGAGTATGTAATGTATAGAATGCAGGAAACAGGAGTATGTAATGTGCAGAATGCAGGAGACAGGAGTATGTAATGTATAGAATGCAGGAGACAGGAGTATGTAATGTGCAGAATGCAGGAGACAGGAGTATGTAATGTGCAGAATGCAGGAGACAGGAGTATATAATGTATAGAATGCAGGAGACAGGAGTATGTAATGTACAGAATGCAGGAGACAGGAGTATGTAATGTGCAGAATGCAGGAGACAGGAGTATGTAATGTACAGAATGCAGGAGACAGGAGTATGTAATGTACAGAATGCAGGAGACAGGAGTATGTAATGTATAGAATGCAGGAGACAGGAGTATGTAATGTATAGAATGCAGGAGACAGGAGTATGTAATGTACAGAATGCAGGAGACAGGAGTATGTAATGTACAGAATGCAGGAGACAGGAGTATGTAATGTGCAGAATGCAGGAGACAGGAGTATGTAATGTATAGAATGCAGGAGACAGGAGTATGTAATGTATAGAATGCAGGAGACAGGAGTATGTAATGTGCAGAATGCAGGAGACAGGAGTATGTAATGTATAGAATGCAGGAGACAGGAGTATGTAATGTGCAGAATGCAGGAGACAGGAGTATGTAATGTGCAAAATGCAGGAGACAGGAGTATGTAATGTGCAGAATGCAGGAGACAGGAGTATGTAATGTACAGAATGCAGGAGACAGGAGTATGTAATGTGCAGAATGCAGGAGACAGGAGTATGTAATGTATAGAATGCAGGAGACAGGAGTATGTAATGTGCAGAATGCAGGAGACAGGAGTATGTAATGTGCAGAATGCAGGAGACAGGAGTATGTAATGTACAGAATGCAGGAGACAGGAGTATGTAATGTACAGAATGCAGGAGACAGGAGTATGTAATGTATAGAATGCAGGAGACCCCCTCACCGGCTCTATACACCCCAAATGCCCACCCCAGCTCCATAACCCCCCCAAGCTCCATACACCCCCCCTAGCTCCATCCCTCCCCCAGCTACACCCCCCCCCTCAGCTACATTCACCCCCTTCCCAGCCTCCCATCCCAGCTCTATCCATCCCAAACACCCAACCCAGCTCCATATACCCCAAATGCCCAACAAAGCACCATCTACCCCCCAGCTCCATACACACCAAATGCCCACCCCAGCTCCCTACACCCCCCTCCCAGCTCCATCCACCCCAAATGCCCACCCCAGCTCCATACACCCCCCCTCCAGCTCCATCCACCCCAAATGCCCACCCCAGGTCCATACATCCCTCCCCAAACTCCATCCACCCCCCAGCTACATTCACCCCCTTACCAACCTCCCGTCCCAGCTCTATCCATCCCAAACACCCACCCCAGCTCCATATACCCCAAATACCCAACAAAGCTCCATCTACCCCCCAGCTCCATACACCCCAAATGCCCACCCCAGCTCCATACACCCCCCTGGCTAAATACCTCCCCAGGTCCATCCACCCCCCCAGCTACATCCCTCCCCCAGCTCTATCCACCCCAAATGCCCACCCCAGCTCCACACATCCCCCCCGGTCCATCCACCCCCCCAGCTACATCCCTCCCCCAGCTACATCCACCCCAAATGCCCACCCCGGCTCCATACACCCTCCCGGCTAAATCCCTCCCCTAGGTCCGTCCATCCACCCCCCCAGCTACATCCTCCCCAAATGCCCACCCAAGATCCATACACCCCCCTGGCTAAATCCCTCCTCCCCAGGTCGATCCATCCCCCAAGTCCATACACCCCCCCAGCTACATCCACCCCAGCTCCATACACCCCCCCCCCCGGTTAAATACCTCCCCCAGGTCCATTCATCCCCCCAGCTACATCCCTCCCCCAGCTCTATCCACCCCAAATGCCCACCCCAGCTCCACACATCTCCCCCGGTCCATCCACCCTCCAGCTACATCCACCCCCCGGCTAAATCCCTCCCCTAGGTCCATCCATCCCCCCAGGTCCATACAACCCCCCCCCAGCTACATCGCCCACCCGAGCTCCATACACCCCCCTGGCTAAATCCCTCCCCCAGGTCCATCCACCCCCCCCAGCTACATCCACCCCAGTTCCATACAGCCCCCCCCTGGTTAAATCCCTCCATCCATCCATCCACCCCAGCTCCAAACAAACCCCCCCCAGCTACATCCACCCCAGTTCCATACAGCCCCCCTGGTTAAATCCCTCCATCCACCCCAGCTCCAAACAAACCCCCCCCCCAGCTACATCCACCCCAGTTCCATACAGCCCCCCCTGGTTAAATCCCTCCATCCATCCACCCACCCCAGTTCCAAACAAACCCCCCCCCCCCCCAGTTCCATACAGCCCCCCCTGGTTAAATCCCTCCATCCATCCACCCCAAATGCCCATCCAAGCTCCATACAACCCCCTGGCTAAATCCCTCCCCCAGGTACATCCATTCACCCCAGCTCCATTTACAACCCCCCCTCGCATCGCAGCAAGAGGTAGGGAGTTCCAACAAGGACACTAACCTCTCGGGAGACAGGGAGATCCAGAGAGTAGACAGATGCAGATCGCAGAGACCTCAACTCCGCTGCACCCGCCCGCAGGTCCTGCTCGGCACTTCCTGTAATCATCATCATGTGTCAGGGGAAGATAACTCCGCGGCCGCCTGACACAGACGGTAGTTAAAAAGTACAGGAGTGAAGACAGCCCGCTGCAGCATTAACTACAGACTGTGTCAGGCGGCCGCGGAGTTATCTTCCTCTGACACATGATGATGATTACAGGAAGTGCCGAGCAGCAGGACCTGCGGGCGGGTGCAGCGGGACCCGGGAGTTGAGGTCTCTGCGATCTGCATCTGTCTACTCTCTGGAAGAGTTATCTTCCCCTGACATGTTCCTCTGATTGTCCCCCGCTGCAGCGATCGCGGCCGGCGCAGCGGCGCTGAGAGAGGCAGGGAGGCGGAGCTGGGAGGAGGAGGGGGGAGAAGAGATGGCCGGCCACATTTTCCGGGACTTCAGCCCGGCTCCCGGGACCGCGGGACTCCCGCCAAATTGCGGGACAGTCCCGCGGAATCCGGGACGGTTGGGAGATATGCATAACAACCCTTACCCATACAAGTTTAATTCCCATAAATAGAAAAACCAAGCTGCAAGGACTGCTTCTTGTCTACTGAGTAAATTGAAAATTCATGTGCCTGGCTGTGCAGGGTGAAAGATAACCATATTCACCATATTTATCTTTCTGCGGAGGTATTATTATTTTTTTATTATTATACAGCATTCAGCCCCGGTTCACACTACTGCGTGTGTGGGGTTCGCATGTCATGTCGGAGCGCACTGCTCCGACATGAAATGCGATCAGCTGTGCGGTGCGAGTTTAGCCATACAAACTGTATGGCTAAATTCGCATCGCACCCTCAGCAAACACGCACAGGAGGCATTTTTGCTGCCGCATCAGGATCGGATCGCACAGCGGTTCACACTTGTGCGATCCGATCCTGTGCGAACTGCACGATCGCACTGCGATATGCGATCAAACTGGGGGTGTCGTTAAGATTACATTGACACCCCCAGCGGATCGCATATGGCAGTGTGAACTGCCGGGGGTGCGTGTGCGATGCGGGAACAGGCTGCGAATTCGCAGCCTTCCCGCATCGCATCAGTGTGAACCGAGCCTTATATAGCGCCAACAGTTTGCGCAGCGCTTTACAATGTGAGGGAAGACAATACAGTTACAATACAATTCAATACAGGAGGAATTGGAGGGCCCTGCTCGTTAGAGCTTACAATCTAGATCTAGAAGATCACTACACATATTTTTGTATTGTTCATTGGCTCAGCTTGGACTAATGTAAGTATGTATGTGCCATAGGAGGAAATCATTGTACTAGGCACCGCCACTGCAGAAATGGCTGCTAGCTTTTTTGTCCCAAACCAAGCAGCTACCAGTTTGCTTAGTGAACACAGGAGGTTGTCTTCTTGGCACAGGCACAATTCAGAGAACACTTTGTCATTTCTCAATGACTACAAAATTGTGATGTCACAACCCCACCTCTACACCTTGTCCAATCAAAGAACCCTTTGCATTCACTGACACAAGACCTGGAAGACAGTGGCAATCACAGTAGTAGCAGTGCCTACTACAGTAATCTCCAGCTTCCACAGGGATTAGCCAGGTATGTCACATGCTTACTTTCATTGGTCCAAGCTGTAAAAATATGCATAACTCGAATTCAGCTTTTAGCTATCATCAGGCGATGAGATATCTGTTGAGTCCCCAGTTGGTATAGGAAGACAGCAGGTGGCTCAACATGCCATCAACCACACAACACCGGAATATCATTTTGGTTGAAATTGACCTTTAATTAGATGTTCCGCTCAGCAAATATCCCAAAATCCTGCCCTGATGGGCAGTGGCGGCTGGTGCTCCATGGGCCCGGGTAGGGCGGCACATCATACACCCCCTCCCCCTCGGAACCACACCAGCTCCAGCCCGCACACCATACCCCCCACCCGGTTGCTGGCTCACTCACCCTGGACTGACTTGTGGAGGGCAGGCAGCGGCGGCTTCACCCTCAGTCTCCTCCGTGGGTCGGGCTTCCCCTGCGTCTCCTCCCTCCTCCTCCTTCTTCGCCAATAGGATGGCTTCTCCTTTCGGCCAATCGGGAAACAGGTCTCAGGACTCACTTCCTGATTGGCCAGGAGACTAATTCATTTGACAATAGCGAATATTCATTCGCTATTGTCACACAACTGGGTGGGCTCAGGGCGCAGTGCTCTGTGCCCCGAGCCCACCCTTTTTTGAAGCCTATTAGAGCCTCTAATGTACATTAGGGAGCCAGATGCATGGATGGGGGGGGGGGCGGCAAATGGACTGGCTGCCACTGCTGATGGGCCATATCATGTCGCTTTAAAAATCCAGATTCACAATTTGTTTAACCACAGGCAATAGTATGAGTGAAAACAGGTGCGTCCAGCCTTCTTTGCTCTGCCACTGGGCAAAATAAGGGCATGACATGGAAGGGGAAGGGTGTGTCGAAGGGACATTAGGTTTTGTTCTGTGATTTCAATATGCTACATCTAGTGACCTGTAAAATATGTTTCCAGTTTCAGTTGTGGTGACACAACTTGGATCTCCAGCTGTGACTCCGAACAGTTGATTCTCGGCTCAATTTGATGGTCCAACTTTTAGGTACAAAGGATTCGTTGCATTGAACTTGGTTATGGCTGTATTAGCGTTTTTGGTGCGTTTTTTTTCACGGTGATTAGAAGGGTTAACGTTGAGGGCCAGTTTAGGTTTATTTGAGGGCTTGTTCACACCAGATGGATGAACATTTAGGCATTCGATTTAGAGCCTAAAGTATATCTGCAGCCAAATGTATTATTTTTTTAGTTTTAGATACAGTGGGGAAGAATTAGTACCCGTGTCAGGTTTTGTTGCTGTCTGGAGCTCTGTTGGAGAGCTTCACCTTCACATTCTGTCCTGGGAACAACCTTTTCATCAGACAGGACAGTGAAGAGATCTCTCCAACAAGAACACAAACAGAAGGAAAAAATGGTTTAAAGGGATACTAAAGTCTACATGTATTTATTAAAATAAAAAAGAGGTTATACTTACAGTATCTGACAGAAGTGAGTACACCCCTCACATTTTTGTAAATATTTTATTATATCTTTTCATGTGACAACGCTGAAGAAATGACACTTTGCTACAATGTAAAGTAGTGAGTGTACAGCTTGTATAACAGTGTAAATTTGCGGTCCCCTCAAAATAACTCAACACCCACTAGAGTCCTCTTCCACTCCTCCATGATGACATCACAGAGCTGGTGGATGTTAGAGACCTTGCGCTCCTCCACCTTCCGTTTGAGGATGCCCCACAGATGCTCAATAGGGTTTAGGTCTGGAGACATGCTTGGCCAGTCCATCACCTTTACCCTCAACTTCTTTAGCAAGGCAGTGTGTTTGGGGGTCGTTATGTTGGAATATTGCCCTGCAGCCCAGTCTCCGCAGAGAGGGGATTATGCTCTGCTTCAGTATGTCACAGTACATGTTGGCATTCATAGTTTCCTCAATGAACTGTAGCCCCAGACCATGATACTCCCATCACCATGCACTTCCGGGTCTGGGGCACGCACAAGTAGCACCGGCGACCCGTTCCCTCTGGGATTGGACACATCGGGAGCTAATCAGCAGGACTCAATGTCCGCCGGGACCCGCTGATCAATGCCGAGAGGGGCAGAACGGCAGTCTGCCTATCTAAAAAGGCAGATCACCATTCTGTCAGTAGGGAAGATAAGGATCCTGTGTTTCTGCTAAGCAGGAATCTTTGCCTTCCCATAGTACAAGCACCTCCCCCACAGCAAGCATTCCCTAGGAACATATTTACCCTTTGATCGCCCCCTGATGTTAACCCTTTCACAGTCAGTGTCATTAGTACAGTGACAGTGCATATTTTTAGCACTGATCACTGTATTAGTGTCACTGGTTGCCGAAAAAGTGTCAAAAGTGTCACTTAGCCTCCGAATTGTCCTCCGCAATATCGCAGTCCTGCTATAAGTCACTGATCGCTGCCATAACTAGTAAAAATTAAATTTAAAAAAATAAAAATTCCATAAATATATCCCATAGTTTGTAGACGCTATAACTTTTGCGCAAACAAATCAATTTACCAAAAATATGTAGCAGAAGACATATTGATCTAGATTAATGAAGACATTTATTTTTTTTTACATTTTTTTATTGGATGTGTTTGAGAGTAGAAAGTAAAAAATATTGTTTTTTTTTTCAAAAATGTTGGTCTTTTTTTGTTTATAGGGCAAAAAATAAAAACCGCAGAGGTAATCAAATACCACCAAAAAAAAAGCTCTATTTGTGGGAAAAAAAGGACATACATTTTCTTTGGGCAACGCGTTGCACAACTGCACAGTTGTCAGTTAAAGTAATGCAGTGCCATATCGCAAAAAATGGCCTGGTCATGAAGAGGGGGGGGGGGGGGGGGGTGGGTAAGCCTTTTGAAGCTGAAGTGGTTAATGAAAAGAGTGCAAAAAATAAATAAAATTTGAGTTTAGAACCGCTTTAAATAGAAAGTGATAGAACCCATGTCAGTTTTTTTTTTATTGCTGTCTGTTTCCCTGTTGCACATTTCTCTGAAAGAATTAAATGATTGTTAGCTTTTATGGTTGAAGAATAAGTTGTAATTCTCGAAGGCTCTGGCGCCCTCCTTTTCTCTGATACTCCTCACTGTCCTGACGTACAATGCAGAGCTCTCGGTCCTTCATTGTATTTGATAATGTCAACACTTAACTGCCAGCTGGAGAACCCAAAAGAGGAGGCTTTGGGGAATAGTGACACAAGGGAGGAAGCCTGCCAGAGCGAGAAATTAAGTAAGTTTAAAAAGTAACTCCACTTTTGTATAAAAAAAAAAACATTCCCCCAGGTGATCTCTGTACATTGCAAGGATTTTAACAAACTTTGTTGCAGATCCCTACCTTTTGTTATTCTGAAGAAATCATTGTTTGTTCCTGAGTGGGTCTAATGGGCGTGGTTTCATAATTATCTATCAGCTGTGGCAGCTGCAGAGCTCTAATGAGGGAAGCTGCTGGGCCTGCATCCCTTTAGATGTGTTCCTATTGGGAGTATCTCACTAAAAATGACATTTTTGTTGCAGGGGATGCCAGAAATCTGACTTGTATCTTAGTGCAGACTTCTGGGAAAATTGGTGAGTCAATCACACAAGCAGGAAATGATGTTTCTGGGGGTGTGGTCAGTATACATTCTGTGTACAGAACAGCTCCAAGTAGCCATATTGCTTTGTATTTTCAGAAAATTACAACAGCTGCAGATTGAAAAGGAAAGGTCATTTTTATTAACATTCAATAACAATATGATTTGTGTCACAATTGTATACACTATATTATTTTTTCTTTATTTGCTGATTTTTTTTCCCCACGAAAGTGGAGTTACCCTTTAAGGCTCCATTCAATATTGTAAATAGGGCTGTTAGCGATTACATGCAGTAGACTCAGCAGGGGCTCCCAGGAATTAGATGGCAGCCCCATTGAAAACAAATGGAGGCTGGCAGCTCCAACAGCTAATCACAGCTTCTCACGTGTAATTGCTCATGGCGTGATTACCTGTCAATGATCGGGCCTGGATGCAGACAGTCTGTTCGCAGGTAATTGCAAGTGGCCACAAATAGCTGCAGGAGCTGTCAGCCTCCTATTGCTTTCAATGGGTCTGTAGCCCGCAGCCAATCGCTGGGAACCCCTACTGGGTCTCCTGCATGTAATCACTAATGGCCTTATTTGCCAGTGGGCATCCTTCCTTACACCTTTACTCCGCAATTAATCCTTACATCTGGAATGATCCCACTGCAAACGTACATTATTGTTCTGCCTGGAGTTGGGCTTTAAGGGTCAGGGGTTTGGGTTTGGGAATGTTGCTAAATTGTGAAACTGAATAATTATTTTTTTTGCAGTTAAAATTATTTATTTACTTTACATAATCAGTTTTTATGGGTGGTTATCATTGTAAGTGTAATTGGCTGTAAACAATGCAGTGCCAAATGATAAAGCAAAAAGATAATATTTCAGCCCAGATACAAGTTTAGTCTTTTATATGTCCACTTTGTACAGCTTTACAAAAGACAAAGTTTTTATACCTAAGCTAGCCATATATATATTTTGTCTATATTGCTATGCAATGCAATAGAGGGTTTCCTGCAACAGATACAATTTTAATGATGTGCCAATTACCCAGATAAAATTCAGAGGAATACTCTTCCGAGTGCGAGCAATGGGATTCTTCTGGTATAAGGTACATGCTGAAAACAAAGCCTGGCCCGCTGTTACTGTGGATACCAATGCACCGATGGCTTATTAATGAGGTACTAGTGACAGATTCTCATCATTCTAATGTGCCTTCCGATATTCCATACTTTCATGGAGATAAAGTCTGCTTAACTATCCTGCCAATCTATTCTAAAACTAAGTCCAACTCTTCTTCTTTCTTTTCTAGCAGAGAGTTAACTGACTCACTCTACAGTCTGTAACAAAAACGTATTGCAGGGAGCAATCTACATAATGAGAGCAAGGCTTCCTGAAACACCTAAATCTCTGGTGCCAAACCTTTGGCCCCTTGGTACTTTTTGTGAAGCCCTTGGGGTCCCTGCAGACACTAATCTGGGTTTTCCTATTGCCTTGCAGTATAATATAGCAATGATTTCTAGCAGCCTCACATAATAAGTCTCCAGTCTATGACTGTCTCCTGTAGCATGTCTGCAGACACTGACCATCTCTTGTATTATGCCCATAGTCTCTGACCATCTTTTGTACCATGTCTTCAATCTCTGACCATCTTTTGTACCATGTCTTCAATCTCTGACCATCTCTTCTATTATGCCCATAGTCTCTGACCATCTTTTGTACCATGTCTTCAATCTCTGACCATCTTTTGTACCATGTCTTCAATCTCTGACCATCTCTTCTATTATGCCCATAGTCTCTGACCATCTTTTGTACCATGCCTTTTATCTCTGACCATCTCTTGTATTATGCCCATAGTCTCTGACCATCTTTTGTACCATGTCTTCAATCTCTGACCATCTCTTGTATTATGCCCATAGTCTCTGACCATCTTTTGTACCATGTCTTCAATCTCTGACCATCTCTTGTATTATGGCCATAGTCTCTGACCATCTTTCGTACCATGTCTTCAATCTCTGACCATCTCTTGTATTATGCCCATAGTCTCTGACCATCTTTTGTACCATGTCTTCAATCTCTGACCATCTCTTGTATTATGCCCATAGTCTCTGACCATCTTTTGTACCATGTCTTCAATCTCTGACCATCTATTGTATCATTGAAAACAAAAATAAATATACTGGCGCAAAAAGAAATTGTGCTGGTCCCTGTGAGCGTTGGGACAGGGCGGGTGACCAAGAACAAATTGTATCATACATTAATGCATGTGTGATCATATAAACATGACACCTCTGATGCAACGGGTATGAGTTCATAAGGAAAAAGTGCATCAAAATCCATCAATATATGACAAGGCTTATGCAATAATTATTGTTGTGTTGATAGGAGATGAGTGCTGGCTCATGTGACGGCTACTCTATGTTCAAGCAAGAAGGGGCTTGTTCAGTAACTGGAGGAAAATAAAAAGCGCTATCTGAGTGCAGCATAAAGTGTTTATTAGGGCAGAAAAAACATAGTTTTTCCTTCTCCTGTGCTCGACTTTCGGGAGCAGGGGGGGTTGTCAAGGCGACGCGTTCTCGGAGCATGCGCTCCTTCTTCAAGGCAGTCTACTGAGCCGTGGAGAGGCTGACACCCATCAGCCACGTCCAAGGAGGGGGAGCCGCTGAGGCCATCCTGAAGTCTTCCTTCCTCCCAGGGAATTCATACATTAGGATTGATCATTTGAGCCAGAAGCGAACTCTGTATTAAAGTGTAAGTAACTATGTTTTTTCTGCCCTAATAAACACTTTATGCTGCACTCAGATGGCGCTTTTTGTTTTCCTCCATCTCTTGTATCATGCCCATAGTCTCTGGCCATCTCTTGTATCATGCCCATAGTCTCTGAAAATCTTTGGTATCATACCCATAGTCTCCGACCACCTCTTGTATCATCATGTCTGCAAATTCCGATCATCTCTTGTATTATATCCACAGTCTCGGACCATCTCTTGTATCATGTCTGCAATCTCTGACCATCCCCTGTATTATGTTCCCAGTCTCTGACCATCTCTAGCATCATGCCCATAGTCTTTGACTATATCCTATTGTGTGTCTGCTACCTCTGAACCTGAATATTTACTGAATTTTACGAGCGGCCCTTTGGTGGTCGGGTCTGTACTTAAGGCCCCTATATTAAGAAAGTTGACCACCACTGCCTTAAAGGTTCAGTCATCCCAAAACTCATATTTTAGTTTTTGGTAGATGCTGGGGAGTGAAACCACATCAAGACGGTCTCTTCTATCTCAAGGGCTCTAATAGTGGGTCTCCAGGTCTGTGCACCTGCTGAGGGGTTCCCACTCTCCTAGCTGGAATTTATCTTTTATTATGGGGAGTGTTAAGGAGCAGCTGGAACATGCAAATGTTGGTGGGAACACCCAAAACTCTCAGATGAGCAGTCTGAAATTATGACGGGGAGATTTCATTGTTGGAGCATGCAAGACCTACTGACAGCCAGGAATTGAACAGGCTCCTCCTGTGACTAAAATATTTAGGTCTAGCTTTACTCTTGGGGGGGGGCCTTTAACCATGAAGCAGTATTAAACCTGTAGCACTGCCCCTGTAGGGGTTGCTGAGTATAGATTTTCCTGGGTCTCCCTCTGATTATCCTGCAGCCAGTTGCTTGGGTAATTTCACACAGCCAGGTGCACATTCATCCGCTTGTTATCCAATGTCCAGTCTAGGGGATTCGTTTTTTTTTTTTTATTTATTGGTAGAACTTGGATAGGAGAAGGGATTAGTGGGATACTCCAATTTTAACTATGCACAGATGAGGACAACACTCACTTGGCCTTACTTGGTTGAACTTAGCAGACCCTCTACTTAGCAGAAATAGCAGACCCTCTACTGAACTATAAAGAATTTGTATGGAAGAATAAGTCCTTTGCTTGCTCTGGCAGCAGACTCAATGAACTCTGGGTTGCATTTTCTGGGACTCTGGCCCTCAGGTCGACCACCTGAGGCCGCATGGCAGCCTGTACAGAGGAGGGGCAGTGACCCCCCTTCCTCCGGGACCCCGCTCCCCAGCCAAAGACCCCGTGCACACATGCTCTCTTGGTATAAATACAGTCACTCAGCATGCCTTGAGGCACCTTCCTCTGCCAATGGCCAGGGCTGTATCTACACCCATGCTCCCATACCTCAGGTTTCCTCCCACTGTCCAATATGCCTCTTGCTATTGAACCAGTATGAAACAGGCAGACAATATGAGCAGCATCTGATCACACTGAGCAGACCCTATCAATGGAACACTGCTCCCTGTTAGGCAGAGAGTACTTAAATTTGCCTGACAGTCCCCTTGTTAAGCAGGGAAACCCAAAAACTATGCACTCTCTAGCACCTACCTAGGAGGGTGCTACAAACCCAAAAATATATATTGCAGATTACTCATTCAACATTAAGTGGCTGCTATTTCTGTTTTTAGACCTTTTGCCCTTATTTTCACCTTTTGATTCAGACAGTAAGTCTGTTTCCTTTAACAGAATGGCGACACCCCAAAACGGAAGTGTGCAACTGACAGGATCATCAGGTGAAAATAAAGGAAAACATTCAAGGATTGGATACTGCAGTATATAATATTTTTAATTTTGGAGTTAATACTGCTCTAGGTCAGAGATCTTTAACTATAATGGGAGGAAAAAACATGTGGGAGCTGCCATTTCTGGCCTTTCTTTTAAGATGCAGAATCTGAGGCTGTGCCCCGAACCCTTACCTGGGACAAGCACACAGGATAGAAAACTTCTCAGACCTGACTGGTTGCATGTTTCTAGGTCAGTGACTTAAAGTGATTGTAAAGTCCAGTGGCGGCCCATCCAATGGGGGTGCCACCCCCCTATCCATGCGTCCAGCCCCCTAATCTACATGCAGTGCGCCGGACGCATGGATTCCAATGGGTTTTTTTTTAAACACGGGATTAGGCTTCAAAAAAGGGTGGGTTCGGGGCGCAGAGCACTGTGCCCTGAACCCACCCAGTTGTGTGACAATAGTGACTGAATATTTGCTATTGTCACATAGATCCTCCTCCTGGCCAATCAGGAAGCGGGTCCTGAGACCCATTTCCCAATTGGCCAAAAGGAGAAGCCATGCCATTGGCCAAGGAGGAGGAGGAGGAGGGAGGAGACGCAGGAGACTGAGGAGAAGCCGCCGCTGCTGCCTGCCCTCTACATGTTCAGGGTGAGTGTGCCGGTGACTTGGGGGGGGGGGGGAATGGTGAGCGGGCTGGTGTGGTCCGGGGGAGGGGGTATGGTGTGGTCTGTCTGCCGCCCCCCCCCCCTCCACGGCCCATAGGGCACCAGCCGCCACTGATAAAGTCTTGTTTTATTTTTTTTTAAATAACAAACATGTTATACTTACCTGCTCTGTGCAGTGGATTTTGCACAGGACAACCTGGATCCTCCTCTTCTGGGGTCTCCTGGCCCCTCCCTTTTGTCGAGTACCCCCACAGCAAGCAGCTGCAGCTCCGTGTGTCCATTCAGACATGGAGCTGTTGTTTGGCCCCACCCCCCCTCTCTCCTGATTGGCTAACTGGCTTTAAATGACAGCTGCGTGAGTCAATGGCGCTGTGGCTGTGTTTTAACCAATCAGGAGCGAGAGTCCTGGACTGCCAAGGGACTCGTGGACACCGCTTGACAGACATGGTTCTCAGGTAAGTATTACGGGGTGCGGGGGGGGGAGTGCTGCTACACACAGAAGGCTTTTTTTTCTAATGCACAGAATGCATTAAGATAAAAAAAAACTTCTGACTTTACAACTCCTTTAAGCTGGCTATAGAAGGTTCAAATCTCGGCCAATTCAGCAGGGAGTGGCTGAGATTGAATCCATGTATGGGCAGGCTCTCCTAACAGTCTTGCATAAAAATTCTTCAAGCGCCTAAAACCCTTCACCTGAAACACAATATTTGTATTTGCTTTTATTCGTTGCTATTGAGAGGATTTAAGTAGTGGATGGCCTGCAGGGGAAGTCACAAGATTCTCAGAAGCTCAAGTGC